>NC_090925.1:555427180-555746680 GCF_040938575.1 Ambystoma mexicanum
CCGGCGGGGCCGATCCGAGGACCTCACTAAACCATCCAATCGGTAGTAGCGACGGGCGGTGTGTACAAAGGGCAGGGACTTAATCAACACAAGCTTATGACCCGCACTTACTGGGAATTCCTCGTTCATGGGAAATAATTGCAATCCCCAATCCCTATCACGAACGGGGTTCAGCGGGTTACCCGCACCTGTCGGCGAAGGGTAGACACACGCTGATCCGTTCAGTGTAGCACGCGTGCAGCCCCGGACATCTAAGGGCATCACAGACCTGTTATTGCTCGATCTCGTGTGGCTGAACGCCACTTGTCCCTCTAAGAAGTTGAACGCCGACCGCTGGGGGTCGCATAACTAGTTAGCATGGAGGAGTCTCGTTCGTTATCGGAATTAACCAGACAAATCGCTCCACCAACTAAGAACGGCCATGCACCACCACCCACAGAATCGAGAAAGAGCTATCAATCTGTCAATCCTTTCCGTGTCAGGGCCGGGTGAGGTTTCCTGTGTTGAGTCAAATTAAGCCGCAGACTCCACTCCTGGTGGTGCCCTTCCGTCAATTCCTTTAAAGACTTTCACATTGCTGGGGAACCTGAAACAGAACACCAAACTCAACTAACAAAGGCCAGGTCATACATCATCTCTGCACTACTCGCGTAACCTGGAACAGTCTTCACATCACATATCTAATCACTTAATACTCTCGGTTATAGAATGACAATTCCCTAAAGAACCATAAGAAATCGGGGTCTAATTCCTCCAGCACCGCAATATTAATATCAATTTCCCTGCCAAACAACTTCCCACATGCTCGACAGTGACCCCACTTTTCCTCCCAGTGACAGTCTAGTTCTTTAATTGCTGCTAAGCAGCTGTCACACAGGGCAGCGTCCCTCTCACCAATCCTCCAATCATCATGGCCATCCTTTTCTGCTACCTCCGTCTTACATGCACTCATCTCCAAATGATGTTTTTTTTTACCACGTAAACCTTGCTGTTTACCCACGACAGGCAACCCAGCCTAAAACGTGCTGTTCAGACTTTACCAACTTTGCTAGTTTCAACCTTGGCCATAATGTGAGTGAATATCTTCCTTGTCCGTAGTGAGTAGCACTCCTCTGTCAGGACCCTTATGCGAATTAACATCCTCCTTGCACTCTCTCCACTTTCCCAGCAGTGCCGAAGACTATTCACCCGACGAAAGAACCTTCTGCACACGTGACGTGCACTCGTCACTCCCTTTGCGGCAGTTGACTGTTCTGCCAACGTCATCACAACTTCACTGTCAGCTTGAAACAAGTTCTCCTTCAATATTGCTCCGCTCGTCCACCACACAATGGTATCGCTACCTCTCCATAAGTTACTTCACTTGCTCTTAGCATGAACACAAAAGTCACTTTCAAAGTGCCACCAAAGTTAACTTGTGATGTTCTGCCTATTTACTGGTGGCGTGCTGCCAAAAATCACTTGTGGTGTGCCGCCCAACGTTACTGCAAATGTGCCCCAAAGTTACTTGTGATTGCGCCCCTAGCTCACTGGCGGTTTCATCAATCTTCAGTGCCGTTATATTTAATGCACTGTGCACACTCTGCAACCAGTCAGTGCCCCTCTCGCTGTGATCCAGACAAACTCTACCCAGATCAGCTCTCTGCTTTTTACAAAGCACATATTTCGAGGCACCTTATGGGCGATCGGGCTCTCCTTGGAAGCCCCGGGGCTGGTGGATGTCTCCTTACTGTGCGCGCTACACTCCGCTCACCTGTAACGCCACTCAGCTTTCTTCTACTTCGCTCCTGCTCCGTTTCTCCTGCCGTTTTGCTAGCTTTTCCGTCACTGCAGCCCTTAATCCTCGTCACCAATGATAAGATCAGGGTATCAACTTATGATTCGAAGACAAGTTGATCTTTTAAGCTTTACTTCTCCACATGAGATAATAGTTCAAAGTAGAAATAAGTTACAAGAAGTAGACCAGTATTATGCAGGACATCCACCAGCCCCTCACTTGGCCACATAAACCGTCCTCTTTAGAATCCCCCAGCCACAAACATTCCATTACATCAACATTCCATTTGTGTGACATACACTCATGCAAGGACCTAGTACAAATACAAGTGAATCACAATGCACTCCAGAACAGATATGTTCTAGGTCTTCTCACAGCAATTGAAGGAGGAGTTTGCGCCAAGATTAGCACGTTTATACCCACAAACGATGAACCAAATGGCCCACTGACAGAAGCAGTGACGAGATTGTTGAAATGCACCCAAGACGGAGGAAGAAGCCAAAGGAACAGGAAAAGACCAGAGCTGGCTGTCGTATATATGATCATGGATGCAGACGGACTAAAAGTATTACTAGGAGCGCTAATACTAGTACTAGTAGGATTATGTTAGGTAAAGATCTGCATCACACAATGCTTCAAGACAACAGAGAAAACAACAGGGATGAAAGTGATAGTGTTTATTTATTTATGTTTGCTTGTTAGGAGTTTATACAATAAGAATATACTGTTTGAAAGCACCCACAAAGCAGGGAGGAAGGGAGGGATTGAGGGTGGGAAGTACAATTACAACATTTCAACACAATATTTAGGAGCAAATGGGGAAGACAAAGAGGGGACGAGCATACTATGCCTTGTGAGAATTCAGAACGTGCAACTTCAGAAAGGAAGAGGGAAGAGGGGGTAAGTGCTGGGGAGTGCAAGCCCATGAGTGTGCCATAGACGAAGTGCTAGAGGTTGAGTGCTACATGGCCTGGGCCACAAGGGGTGTAAGTGCGAGTCACCAGTGCAGAGGGTATGCAGATGCAAAGTGCTATGGAGAGACAGGAGCTGGGAATAATTGGTGTGGGAGTTCAAGGCCCCAAAGATGCATAAGGGCCAAGGACACAGATTCGTCAACTTTGAGATTAACAGAGGAGAGAAGGGGAAAGAAAAGGAAAACAGAATAATCTTATGGAGCTTCTGGAATTTGAGAAGATCTCGCTCAAGGCGCAGGGGGGGGGAGAGGCTATTCCAAAGGAGGGAGTCCACAGAGGAGAGTTAGCATCCCCCTGCCCTCTGCTTAGCAAAACGCTTGACACACAAGGCGTTGGTGCCAGAGGAGCAAAGTGATCTAGTGGGAGAGTATTTAGAGAGATAAAGTTGAAGATAGTGTTGTCCCCGGGCCCAGCCAGCCTTGTGGATGATGCAGAGGGATTTGAATTTAATCTGTGCAGCAACCAGGAACCATTGAAGACTTATTAGTGTAGGAGAGATGCAGTCCCTGGGCTTAAAGCCAAGGATACGACTTGCTGCCCTATTCTGGATAAGCTGGAGAGGTCGCAAAGTGGAAGAAGGAAGGTTCAGGAGGAGGCTTTTACGGTAGTCAAGTCTAGAGAGAACAATGTCTTGACTTACATTGAGCCTCTGAGGGAAAGTTAGAAAAGGTACAATTCCTTTGAGAGGGAAGAGCTGTTAATTGGACTTCTTGGCAATGTCCTGAGCGTGAGGCAGGAAGGAAAGAGAGGAGTCAAAGATGACTCCAAGGTTTCTGGCTTCACTTGAAGGCAAAGGGGGAGATCCCAAGGAGGAAGGACAGAGTGAAGGCAAGAAGGAGGGATCAGGGGTCCCGATGGGAAGGATCTCAGTTTTGCTGGCATTGAGGCAGAGATCATTGGAGGCACATCAGGACTGGATGGCAGATAGGCTGTCGGGGATGATGGAGGGTGCAGAGGGTCAGCAGGGAGTCTGAAGAAGAGTTGTGTGTCATCTGCATAACACTGGAAGTTGGAGGAGAAAGAAGAGATGAGGCATGCAAAGAGAGCAAGGTAGATGTTGAAAAGCCAGAGGGTGGGAATGGAGCCCTGAGGGACACCACATGTGGAGATGGAAGAAGGAGAGGACAAGGTGCCCAGGATGACTCGGGAAGAGCAGTTATTGAGGAAAGAGGAAAGCCAATCCAGTGCCGTTCCGAGACACCATGTGTATCGTGGAGCCTTTGTATGAGGATGGAATGGTTAACTGTGTCAAATGCAGTGGAGAGATCGAGAAGGATGAGGACAGCTGGGGAGTTGGAGTCCAGAAATGCGAGCAGTTCTTCACGGGTGTTCATAAGAGCAGTTTCTTTGCCTCTGATGCTCAGAATTCAGATCAATGGTCGTGGAGACCTCCAACAAGTTCAGATTGATAGTTAGTTTGGGGCAAAGACAGCTTCTCAAGTAGCTTCACCAGCAAGGGAGTGATATAGATAGGGTGATAGCTGGCAGGGCAGTTAGGGTCAGAGGATTTTATTTTCAGATGTGGGTGCACAAGGGAGTGCTTAAGGGAGGAGGGGAAGATCCAGTGATAAAGGAGTGATTGCATAAACCAGCGAGTGCACGGGCAAGGGAGACAGTGTTGTCCTTGATGGTGCTGGAAGAGCAAGGGGTGACCCGTTTAGAAGAGACCTTCATGGAGCGGACAGCTCTGGTCACTTCTTCAGGAGTGACAGGTGAGAAGGCAAGAAAAGGACGAGGGAGGGGGGAGTATGGTGAGGGGAGGATGGGATGGCTTGTGAGGGAGTGTAGAAAGGGTGGTCCCAATCTCCTGAGTTTTGGTTGCAAAGTGTGAGGCCAGTGCATTGAAGAGGGCCTGGGAGGGAGAAGAGGAGGAGGAATCTGCAGAGGGGTTGGCCAATTCCCTGCAGATCAGCCGTGGTATTGGATGTGCTGGAGACTGAATGGGGGCTCTTTTCTCTGTGGGCACGGATGGTGAGTCTGTATTGCCTTTGGAGCAGGTCAGCTGGCCAGTTTGTCAGAGGATGAGCCTGAGGTTTGCCACTTCCATTCTGCAGCCCTGCATTTTCGTTTCAGGGTTGCAAGTTCAGTGTCGTACCATTTGTTGTGGTTTGAGGCAGGTTTCAAATTTATCCTCACGACTGGGGCAAGAATGTCAAGAGTGTTGGTGATGGAAATATTGAAGTTGCTGAAGTCAGAGTCAAAGGTAGCATCAGAAGTGGGGTATGAGGATGGGTGAAGGTGGAGGTAAAGGCAGCCACAGACACTTGTTTTATCAGGTGGGTGTTAGTGAACGAGGTTGGTGAGTCTTTTGGAGGAGTGGTCAGGGGGCCATTGAGACCCAGATGGGAAGAGAGGAGAGAGTGGTCTGACCAGGAGAGAGGGGTGACTAGTGGAAGGGAGAGATAGAGAGTTTGAAGTGTATGAGGGCAGCCAACATGTGTCCAGCTCTGTGGGAGAATGGAGAGAGAAAGCGAGGATCAGAGGTCTGTGAATAGAGTGGATGCAGAGCCAGAGGAGTCCAGTTCAGTGTTAAAGTCACCCAGGAGGAGAAGGTTAGAGGTGGAGGAAAGTAAAGAAGAGCACAAGTCAGCTCATCCAGATAGGAAAAGAGAGGTGGCACCTGGAGGCCGGAAGATGGTAGCAATAGTCAGGGTGGAGGTGGGAGAGGTGACCAACTTGCAAACCAGGCTTTCAAAAGAGGAGTAGTTCTGGGTAGGTAAGATGGAGGCAGGAACCCACTCAGGGAATTATAAGGCAACCCCCCGCCAGTGCAGTGAGGTTGAGGCTTGGAGATGATCTTGAAGCTGTTAGGGAGGTGGGACTCAAAAGCAGTGACTGAGCTGGCATTGAACCAAGTGTTGCTAAGAGCGAGAATGTTGAGGTCAATGTCTTCAAGAAGGGGACAGATGTCAAAGGAGTGTTTGTTGGCTGAGTGGGCGTTAATAGTCACCAGGTGGCAGAGGTCAGTGATTTTGACAGTTTTCTGAGGTGGAGTACAGGGGCATGGTACACCATTCAGAGGAGATAGAGAGAGAGGGAGAAAGGGGGGATGTGGGCAAAGGAAGGAAGTTAATGAGGGAAGGCAAGATGCAGTCAAAAAGAAGGAGGTTGGGTTGTGGATCCAGAACCAGAATGGTGCCAGTGTGATAGACATTAACAAAGCAACAAGAGGATGCAAAGCCAGCCAAAAGGACTTCCCACTTGGTGCCACCGCTAATAGAGGAGTGTGAGGAGGGAGAGAGAGTGGCGATGAGATGGGGGGTCCAGAGATCAGAAGAAGTGACAAAGAAAAGGATATCAGTGAAAACCTCTCTAGAAGAGGCACTGACTTCGGTGCCTGCAATGGGAAGCCCAGGGTTTGCACTCAGGATATCTTTTGTGTGCTTCTTCCTGCTGGACTTAAAGAGAGAAGGAGGATAGGTGATAGCATAGCTGTTAGACAACATATGAGAGAGGAAGAGAGCCATCAACAAAAATATAAATGGTGAAGAAGACAAGATAGTAGAGGACAGAAATAACCTGAGAGCAAAGATAATGGAGTGTCCATTGTTCCCGACTTAGATGATACATTTCGATGATCCTTTTGACAACACACAATACTGGGTGAAATGGGTTTGGGGCAACCCAGAAGGAGACTGTAGTTATGTGACATGGAGTTTCGATGCCCATGCAAAATATTATGTACATCTAGGAGGAATAACATAGATATGGCTACCAAAGGCGACAGTGACTAGGTTTGGAGGTTTGGTTGACAAGTCGACCAGAGGGGAGACTGAAGAGTGGGTCCCTGGAAAGCCCCTCTTGAGCCCCATAAGCATGACAGCCCGACAAGTCAGATATGCAAGAAGCCAGTCCCTGTTTGGACAGCCCCCATGGGGGACAGTGACAAATTCATATGCAAACAGGTATTCTCTCCGACAACCATTCAAACCCTATCTTACTAACGTCATCACGGGTGCAGGTGCTCCAACACTGATCATCGATATAACTATCCCAATGGACATGATCGACTGAATGAGATATATCCTTTAGTGCTGACATCTCTAGAGATACCACGATTTAGTAACGTTAGTCATGAAGCACACTCTCATCCATGCACAAAGTTACATGGACAAACACTTGCATACATGAAGAACATACTTACAAAGTTCTGTAGCTAGAGGACAGATACATATGCATACTGTCAAATATTTTTATACATTTTTCTTAAGCCGAATGCAGAAACGCAGAACGCAAGGCAAAGAAGAGATGCAGAGCAAGCTTGCAGACACTAATTGCAACTAATCACACAGAACTACGGGATCATATAAGGACCTGGTAAAGCCGGAGTATTACTAACCTATACGAAGAATACTACAATATGGACATATAGATATCATAGCACAACTATAGTAGAGTTACATGAAGCCACAGGCCTCAGAACGAAAAGTGAAGCAAAGCAGAATCAGGCTGCACCAAGCACAAAGCCAGAGCTCACAGCTAAGATCAGAGGCGAGCAGCACATTCCTTAGCTCATAGACAAGGAGCCATCTGCAGAAAAACAGAATAAATCTTCACTAGTTACAGAGCAGAAAACTCAATTTTGCGGTCTTCACCCAAGTAGTACAGCCGAGCCGAACAATGGCTATCTACCCATGGTGAGAAGAGAAGAAGAGCAGTTCCCAGAGAAACAGACGTGGAATGATACATACGGTGTTTTACAATGTTGCAACCCTGAAGGCACTCTCAAAGTGGTAATACTGACTGAAACACTGGTAACACATATTCTTTCTCATCACATTGAGAAGGTGCACTGAGTGCTGAGAACAGAGCTGGGTTCCAGGCCTTGGGAGATAAACACCAGCCAATCAGGAACACAAATCCAGGGGTGGATGGCAGGGGGCAAGGGCCAATAGTAATCCTTTGACCCTGCAACAATGTAATAGACAGTTTTTGGGGAAGGGTCAGGCAAGCCACCTGACATGTGAAGGTGAATAGAGCAACATCTATAGGTGGCGTGTACAGGCACTGCCACCCCAACTATTCAATCATGTACCCTCAAAGGTTTTTGGGGAAGGGCCCCTATTTGTGATTTCAGAATGGCACAACAGTTTCTGACACAGGCACAGGAGCTGTGATTATCAGAGAATTATTTCCTGTATCATCCCTGTCTGTTATGGAAAATATGGGACAGTTCTAACTTGCCATGGCTGAGCCCTCCATTTTGTATGTGGGGGGAGGGTTTGTTGGGCCCTGGGTGCCTTGAACAGTGAGCTTGTAGTGTGAACCTCTGTCCTCTCTGGCATAACTGAACACAGCCTGACTGCCTGCCTGGTAACGGACAAGAAGATATTGGTGGCGGCAGGCATGCCACTCCTGCCTTCACCTCTAGAAAGTTGTTTATCAAGTGATGCTGACCTGTTGAAGGTTATTAGAAAGACAAAATATCGAGTAAAGTAAGAAATTCTGATTATTTTGTTTTTCTTCCCCCCTACATCTGAAATAGTGGCATCAATGCTAGCCCCAAATGCTGCTCAAAATAATTCTGCTGTGCACCCTAAAGACAAGACTAACATTTGCCAGCATGTCCAGCTCACTCAACCGCACAAAACGGCTGTGCCACGGGGGTTTAACATCTCAACAGTTAGCTCCTCAATGGCAAACACCACTCCGGATATGATGGAAAGCGCTGGCCTTGAGCAACAGAATGGCCAATCAGCCTGTGATGCTGCCTTTTTTGCATTATCTCCTGCCCACAGCCAACCCCCCTCCCACCAAGGCGCTTATCAGCAGTACTGGGGAAGTGGAGAGTGGGCTTGGAGGGGTGAACGAGGACCAATTTACTGAAATTAATCAAGTATTGTGCATTCTGGTGTCTCCATATGAGGGCATTCAGAGAGAAACAAAAGCTAACACAACACTCTTGGAATCCCTGCTGTTCAAATGCAACCACATCAACTTACATGCAGCTGCCAGAGAATTCTTATTTGGACGGAAACAATGCCCCACAGAAAATCGAGCAAGGGAGATGCAAGCACCATCGATCCAACAAACGGAAACAACGACAGAGAGAGGGCTATGAAGGGAAAAATGTTCTAAATGGCCACAAGAGTGATACAGTGGCGGAACCTCCAGCAGTCAAGCAACACATAACTGATGGTCAGACTCTAAATAATACAACAGTGACAGAGGTAGTGAGGGCCCTGGCTCCTGCTCAAGTACAACAACAGAGCCTGTAATTTCATCCAAAAACAAAGATGAACCAAGCCACTATTCCATCTACAATAGTAAAGGCTGATCAAGCAGACATCTCAATTGAAGAAGTTATAAGTATGGGCTCTCCAATAGAAGCCCGCCGATTGCCGCAACTACACCCGAGCAAAAGTGTGCGGGTGATACAGAAGAAGAAGTCCAAAAACCTGCCAATAAAAAACTTTAAAAAGGTCAGTCAACAGTGAAGACTGCTCTATCACAGCTTGTAATCTGAAATGGAGTTGGAGGGGAGCAAACTATGGCAATCCAACAGCCAACAACTTCAGCTTTGGTAGCGGTACAAGATCAGCCAAGGATCGGAACCAGTGAAAAATCCCCCAAGTGCCGCGCCAATACAGCATAACATCTAAAGTGCTCCTGAAGGTCTTTGCTCCCATTTGGAGTAATCTGAAAACATCAGCATTGAAAAATACTACATTACAGATGCAAATAACAGAGCATGATGGAGAACAATATAATACAATATAATTATGCCTTTCCTCTTCTTCCCTCAGAAGCTCACTGTCTCCCAAGCTGTAGTTCTCTCTAGGTTGGACTACTGTAACAGCCTCTTTCTAAATCTACCTGCCTCCACTCTCTGCCCTTTACAACGAATCCAGAACAGGACTGCAAGACGTGTCCTTGGCCTCAAGCCCTGGGATCGTATCCCTCCAGCTCTGAAATCCCTTCATTGGCTCCCAGTGGATGCAAGGAATACATTTAACACCCTATGCATTGTCCACAAGGCTTTCTGGGGCCTGGGTCCAAAATACTTTCAACTATCCCTCCATAAATACCTCTCTTCTTGAGCCCTTCGCTCCTCTACTTCTAACTCCCTCAGGGTCAGTCTTCACTTCTGCCTTTGCCCCTCTTCTCCCCTGCTGATCTGTTTTTCTCTCTCGGCACTGTGCACCTGGCTACCCTCTGTCCTTGGGCCCAAGTACCTTCTCACGATGCCACCCTCCTGCACTGCCTCCGGGCCACCACTTGCACTGGGGTCTGTATCGTTACCCATACAGTCCCCTAACCACTTTTCTTCTGCACTTATCAGATACACCCTATCTGACTAACCTAGCACGTGCCACCTTCTGGACGCAATACCACTGTTTAATGCCTTTATTTATTTATTTTACGTATTATTATTTATTCTGCTCTCTCTTCTGTTCCACACTTTCCACTTCTCCACCCTTCCATGCACTTCCCCCGTTACCATTTCCCATGCACTTGCGGCGTTCTCAATGTCAATGGGCCTAGTAAAATCGTAGTTTTTTGTTCTCCCCTGTTTCCCCTCCCTTTGCCTGGTCGCACTTTGAAACACTTGTGTATGATTGGGAAATAAATAAAACTTCATTTCATTTAATTTCATTTCAATGTATCCCACACAAGGGGGTCTAACCAAATACTCGAGTAGCTTGCAGGACATACGTCCTGGACACATTGCTGGTGGAACTGGAAAGCGTGATCCCTGAAACTCGCATTTCAGTATTGAATTGTACCAACATCTTGTCTCTCCTTCAAGAAATTCCTGCACTGGGATAGATAAAAACTGGCTACATAGCTAGAGTTTTTTTGCCAGCTCTATCCAGGCTCGATCAGGTGGCTATCTATGTAAAATCTAATCTTGTCATGAATACACTTCTCAAGGAGCAAGACACCGTAAGACACCTGGGATATGGCTTGATACCCCAGAATATTGACAAGTGGAAGCCTAACAAACTGTTAAAGATTCTGTTTGCAAGCCCCTCTTACAAGGGGATCAAAGAGAAGCCACAGAAGACCAGATCCTGACCGTAAAGAGAAAGATATTAGCTTCTGAGGAAACAAGAGATTGGTCCTGAATCCTGCCCACAGCTGCAAATGAGAACGAGGGGTCAAATTTCACGAGGACGGAGGAGCCATTCCCTGAAGACAGGGAAATGTAGATTTAAAAAAAAAATGTTTTATTAACTCTCATGGTCATGCACACCTATTTAATAATGCTGCCCGAGCTCGTAAACTTAGGGAACATACAGTTATCAAGTTGCAAGAAACCTGGCTAAAAATGCAGTTGGCATTTGATGGATACAGAGTCATTTAACAGATTATCCAAAAGGGTGAATATGGCTGTTCATACGGTGGTCTCTTGACTTTGATAAAAAAAAGTCTCCAAGTATCAAGGTAAAGGCCTCTATAGATGCTCAATTTGGAATATGGGCCACACATATTTGCCTTGTATTAGAACAGGACGTAAATATCCTTGTTGTGAAAATTTACTGTCACCAGGGTACGACCCCTCCTGGCCGACGTAGTTGAATCGATTTCCACTTCTTTTACAGATTGGTACAACAAGGACCCCCTTGGGCACATTTTGTTATCAGGAAATCTGAATTCAGCTTTTAATTTTGTTATGGGACTGTCAGAAACACGCTTGAGGATCGATATTCTGTAGATCACAAATGGTAGAGTCTGAGTGGACTGTCTTACGGCCTGGGGCTTTCCGTGCTCAATGCCCTGGTCAAATGATCTCCGCTCCTCAATCATTGACTATATCTTTGTGGGCCCAAGACTAATGGAACGCTGTTCTTATTTTGAAGTGCAGAGGATCAGTCGTTCTTGGTGGCCCAATTTGATCGCTTGATTATCAATTCTGGGAAAGTTTCTGGAAATTTAGGATGGCCAGACAGTTGTTCCCAATACACAAGGAAATTGTATAAACTGGACACTGCATATGTTAACTAAAATAAATTTTCTGCTAATTGAGACCATTTCCTTGAAATCTAGTCAAGAGAAGTTTACCGACTTCTCTGTGGAAAATGTTGAATACTTCATTGTAAATGTAATTGACTCTAATATCTTGGGAAAGTCTACTCTGACTTCTCGTCATCTCTCCTGCTCCAATACCTATAATTTTGAGGTTGTTAGGAGAAGAAGAGTCTGGAGGCATAATATTAAGCATGTAAAAAATAGTTCTCACCTGAGTGTCTTGCAGAAGTTGGTCCAGCAGAAGAAGACGCAACAGAGATATAAAATTGGCATCATTAATCCAAAATACAGCACTAACAAATGGACGCTGAGAAAATTCTCAATGCATTTACACAAAGTAATCCAAAAACCTTTTGGTCTTTGATTAATACCTTTTGAAAGTTCAAAGTGGGACGAATGGTTAATGCAGAAGCTGAGGATGCATGCATTAAACAAACTATATGCCCTGCCAATTACAGTAGCAATCAAAGAAGGACCAGGTGCCCTCTGGGGACGTGTATCCCGAACTTCATCTATCATCTACTTAAATTCAGTCCTTACATCTATCATCACATAAAATATTATCTTTAATTGGAAGCCGTATTGTCATGGGACAAGGCATAAATCCTTCTATTTTGGACCCAGTAAGGGGCACCAGAAGAACCCAAAGGTTATGCGGGCAGGCAAAATTAGAAACAGATTCCATCCTTATCAGAGACTTTTATGTCCTATTTGCAGGAGAAAGGCCACAAAAACTACATTACCCAGACTCCCCTGGGTTCAGAACTACAAGGACAAGCCCAAGAGGGATGGGACTCGCGCGTGCATGCTCGCAAGGACAACCAAAGCACGGGGCTTGTGCTTAAGCTCTCGACGGGAGAGGACGTGTCTTGAAGAGCTCTGTGTGTGGGGATCAGCACGAGGGGCCACGCCCCAACCAACCTCTACTCAGGCCCCTTGCCAGAAAAAGCTAAGTAGCCCTTGCGCTAGGGGAACTCCAGCTACATGATGAAGAGCGCACAGAATGACGCCGCCACACCTCTGGGCCAGCACGACCCATGAAGGCAGCTTGGGGCACGCGCAAGGGGGGCTCTGCCCACACTCCACTGTCCCCCTGCTATAGAACAGCTAAGTCACTACCTGGGCACCGAAGCGCAACCCTGGCATATCGGGCGCATTAACGCTGGGCAGACCCTGAGCGCAAAGCAGTGCATGTGATTTGCATGACAATTAGCCACATGGAGGAACCGCGTAGAGCAGGCCGCCACAGGTCATGTGCGGCAGACCCCACGCCTCAAGGCTCATAAACTGGATCGCTCAAGGGTCCACGACTCAGTGAATCCATCAGTACAGTGCGGGGCCACATGCAGCAATCTCCGCATGTGTCGGTTCGTTAACAACATTAACCCACGCACTAATTCATAGTGCTCCGCACTGCTAGCACACGCAACAGGGTGAAGATAAACCAATTGCATGCTGGCAACGTGTTCCTTTGGGTGTCTGAAGTAACACACAATATAGTAACTCATTGCTCTCTTGCAGCGGTAATACGCTCCAGACAGACACCGGACCTGAGAGTACGCAGGCAGGAGGCCAGTACTCATCCCAGAGCTAAGTCTCTTTCTAGCTTTTTCTATCTCTCTGATGTGCACTGTATTATGTGAAATGTATTGAGTTACCCATTGTCCCCTTCCCTATCCACCTCCCCTCTCCTAACCCTCTCACCGGTTACCCTACTGCTGAACCCATACAACCATCGTGTTCCTAACCCTCTTTCCCGCCTGGAATCTCGGTGTCTTGTGTAAGGTCAGACTTGCAAGTGCCCAGACTGCGGAGGGGATGGTTGGTTCGTGCCACTCCTGAGCCTGAAGACTGGAGCCTTGACAGAAGCACAAGCCCAAGTGTACCAGGCTCCTGGGTGGTACGGGCCAATCAGGTCATGGAAGAACTTACAAAAGTCCTGCAAGATTTGCAGGCCGAGCTCGCTGCCACCAGACAGGATTATGCGGTTTTGGCCACTCAGGTGTGTAGCTTATCTGCGCATGCCTCTCCCCTTTCCGGGTGGTACAGCCACCCCCAGCCCCGTTCAGGTCCATGTTTCCCCAGAATCTGTGGTGCCCCTAGCCCCGCCTGAAAGATACTCTGGGGATCCACAAAAGTATCAAATTTTCCTCACCCAATGTAAACTCAAATTCCTAACTAAGCCAACGGTGTTTAGGTCCATCCAGGCTAGAACAGTGTTTGTTATTTCTTAACTAACTGGTGATGCAGTGGCCTGGACAAACCCTTTGGTGCATAGGGACGATGGGGTTCTCTATGATTGGGAGGAATTCCAAGCTGAGTTTGGTAAAATCTTTAACCGCAAGGTGGCGGCCATGTGCAAAGACTGTGAACTTTTAGGTTTGCGTCAAGGGAGTAAAGAACTGATCACGTACGTAACCCATTTTAACCGTTTAGTGGCTGAAGCAGAATGGCCCCGTGAGAAGCAGATGTCTCTGTTTTATCAGGCTTTGAGAGATGAACTTAAAGATCTAATTTTCCAATTGGACCCGCAACCCCAGGACTGTTCCGCAATGGTGGACTTGGCCTTGCGGTTAGACCATCGCCAGGCTGAGCGTCGGTGCGACAAAAGACGTGGAGAAGCACGTCATAGCTTGATTGGATCAATCCCGAGCCCCACGCCCCGCGGGCTCATTAGAAAAGCCAGCCGGGGTCGAGCCAATGCAAATTGGCTCGGCTAAAGGTCCCCTTACCAAAGAGGAGAAAGAGCGTTGTTGCAAGGAGGGGCTTTGTCTATATTGCGGCACCACAGGACATTTTGTAAAAGAAAGCCAAGGTCTTAGGGAAACACCTCGGCTCAGCGGTTGTAGGGGTAGGACAGTCGAGCCAGGTAGTGGAAGTTACTCCCGTGGTCGGGTTTGTTAACTTCGCCCCACATGTTACTTTGTCAGGAGTTTTGGGGTTTCTAGGTCGTGAGGTCCCTGTTACTCTCCTCTTGGACACTGGAGCCACGGGTAACTTCATCGATATTACCCACGCTCGTAAGCTGGGTATACCCTTGTGTCCAAAAGAAACCCCTGAGGTGGTGAGGGCAGTTGATGGGACCGCTTTGTGTTCTGGTCCTGTAACTAACAGCACACAGGTGCTGACATTGTGTTGCCAATGATTTCATGTAGAAAAAATCCAGTTTGATCTGATAACAGCACCCCAATTTGGCATAATTCTGTGTCTCCCCTGGTTTTGCAGGCATAACCCTCAAGTAGTTTGGTCAACTGGGCAGGTGTCTTTCACGTCTCCTGAATGTGTTATGCGTTGTATCACTCTGGCGCACGATCCACAGTCTGAAGGTGATTCCGGCATTAGTGTTTGTGCAACAGCTACAGAGGGTGTTGATTTGAGCCTTCTACCTCCTGACTATCATGAGTATGCTGACGTGTTCAGTAAACAGTCCACCGAAACTCTACCACCCCACACGTCATTCGATTGTCGAATTGATCTTGAACCCGGGGCAGTGCTACCATGTAGTCGTGTGTATGTACTCACAGAAGCTGAAACAAAACATCTGAAGGATTATATAGACACCAACTTACAAATCGGCTTTACAAGACCTTCTAATTCCCCAGTTTCGTCTCCCCTCTTCTTCATACCGAAGAAGACCGGAGACCTGAGAACGTGTATTGATTATCGTGGGGTTAATCGTATCACAGTCAAGAACAGGTATCCATTACCTTTAATCCCTGTATTGCTGGATCAAGTGCGAAAGGCAACCATCTATACCAAATTAGACCTACGCGGAGCTTATCCCCTGGTACGAGTACGGGCTGGAGACGAATGGAAAACAGCTTTCAGAACCAAATTTGGCCTGTATGAGTATCAGGTGATGCCCTTTGGCCTATGCAATGCTCCCGCGGCCTTCCAGCACTTCCTCAATGAGGTGTTGCGTGGTTATCTAGATGTGTTTGCCATAGTGTACATAGACGATATCTTGATCTATTCTCAGAATCAACATGATCATATAGGACATGTCAAGGCGGTTCTTCAATGGTTAAGGGAACATCGCCTATTCGCAAAAATTGAAAAACGTACCACGGTGGAATTTTTGGGATACTTTTTGATACCTTCGGGTGTGCAAATGGACCGGCGTAAGGTTCAGACCGTGTTAGATTGGCCTGCCCCCACTTCTGTCAAAAAGGTACAAGCCTTTTTAGGATTCGCCAATTTTTACAGGCGTTTCATCAAAGGCTTTTCAGAGTTGGTGACGCCCATTACTAAACTACTTCAAAAAGGGAAATCCTACCAGTGGGACAGTGCGGCCGAGCAGGGCTTCCAATTATTAAAACAGGCCTTTACCATGGCACCTGTTTTACGACATCCAGACTTGGCACAGCCGTATATTGTATAAACAGATGCCTCTAGTTATGCTATCGGAGCGGTACTCTCACAACAAGATCCGCAGACTAGATTGTTGCATCCGGTGGCCTATTATTTGAGAAAACTACTGCCGCTGAGACTCATTATACCATTGCTGACCGGGAATTGTTGGCAGTGAAAGCTGCATTTGAAGAGTGGCGGCATTATCTTCTGGGGGCGCATCTAACCATAACTGTGATTACCGATCATCGAAATCTGCAGTTCATTAAAACTGCTAAGACTCTCAGTCCCTGACAATTACGTTGGGCGTTGTTTTTTGCGGATTTCGGTTTCCTCATCATTTATCGCCCAGGAACTGATAATAAAAAGGCTGATATATTGTCCTGTTATCCTGAGACAGAAACCAAGGTAATAGCCGAACCGCTTCCTCTGGTGCCAGTCACACGCATAATAGGTGTAGTAGGAGGACCAAATAAAAGCTTATGACCGCACAGGAATTACGGGAATGGAGCACTATAGGTTCAAAATATTTACTCGTGGATGATCTTCCATATTATAGTAAGGCCTTGTATTTACCCACAATGACACTCAGAAAGGAAGTGTTACAATGGTGTCACGATGCGGTAACCGCAGGTCACCCGGGTATTGCCAAGACTCAACAAAATGTCGCACACCACTAATGGTGGCCCACACTCCATCGCGACGTGCGGGTTTATGTTTCAGAATGTGACACATGTGGCAGACAGAAAGCAAGTCATCAGAAGCCGGCAGGCTACCTACGACCTTTACCCACTCCTCCCACTCCATGGCACACAGTCACCATGGATCTAATTGTGGATTCGCCGCCTGTCCAGGACTATACGTCCATACTAGTTGTAGTTGAATGACTAAGTAAAATGGGCCACTTCATTCCATGTAAGGGAGTGCCCAGGGCAGGGGAACTAGCAGAGTTGTGTCATGACCCATAGAACTTGCCCCTTCTGGACTTCCTGGTCCTTATTGCGAATGGGCTTGTATTCCTTGTTACTCTCAACATTGCCGTGCCAAGTGACTTGCCTCGCACCAGCCTTCACGTCGCACACGGCACATTCTATAAATTGGCCATGCCCCCGCGGCCCCGCACGTCTCAACGCTATCATTAGGTAGTGACTTGACGTGTGTGTGCTGTTCGGCGAATCCACTATTCCTAGTTTCCTGGTTCCTTCTTCCTTTCTTTCACCCCTTCCCTCTAATTCTGCTCCCGGAATCCTCAACCCTAGCGACTGCTACTTTTTTCCTGGACATCCTGGAACTGCGACCTTCCTGGAACTCTGAACGTGCTCTGCAGCCGGATGAGACTCGAGCAAGTCTTTACAAGACCCGATTCGTCCGCAAGAAGAATTCTCCCGCGGAACAGAGCAAGAAGCGATCCCAGGTGAGACGAGTTGTTTCTGCAAAACATAGTACGATTACATGGATTACCCACACGGGTCATTACAGATCATGGTCCACAGTTCACCTCTCGATTCTGGCGGGCTTTTTGCAGGCTAATAGGGATGGATGTGAGTCTATCCTCGGGTTATCACCCAGAGACTGATGGACAGACAGAAAAAGTAAACCAGAGATTGGAACAGTATCTGCGTTGTTACACTACAAGTGCAGAGGCGTCTTGGGTCCAATATGTGTGGTTGACAGAGATTGCCTATAACAACATGGTGCACACGTCAACTAAGTATACACCATTCTATGGGGTATACGGCTACCATCCAAAGGTTTTGCCCACAGCCATTAGCTCACCACAGGATAATCTGCCCACTCTGATTGGAAGACATGCCCATGCACAACAAGTCTGGTCCAAAATACAACAAAATTTAAAAATAGCTAAGAGTACTTACAAATTGTACGCTGACAAGAAACATAGAGAGAGTCCCCAATACAAACAAGGTGATCGCGTCTGGCTCTCCACACGTAATATAAGGTTAACGGGTCCTCGTAAACTTCAACCCCGGTACTTAGGGCCGTTTAGCATAACCGCAGTAATCAATCCAGTGGCAGTGAGGCTGAACCTACCCAGCCAAATGGAAATTCACCCCACATTCCATGTCTCCTTATTAAAACCAGCCAACCCTTCCATCCATACCACACGGCCACCCCCCGTTCTGGTTGAAGGACAACCAGAATATGAAGTAAAGGCTATCTTGGCTGTACCAAGTACAGCCAAGTGCTGTTTGCTGGAGTCGACTGCTTGCAGACCATTTGTTGGATTACTGTGGCTTGATGTCTCTCCGTATTTTCACGAAGCATTTTGCCCAGGAGAACATCTTTCCCTGGGACACCTGGCTTGCCTGACCTGCCATTAACAAAGAAGTAGGTACTTCCTGGAGTGAGGCCCCGCCCCCTTGCCTCTGCAACGCCCAGCTAACTTCCTCATATACTCACATCACGGCACACCCGCGCCGTGCACCAAGTACAGCCAAGTACTGTTTGCTGGAGTCGACTGCTCACAGACCGTTTGTTGGATTACTGTGGCTTGCTGTCTTTCCGTATTTTCACGAAGCGTTTTGCCCAGGAGGACGTCTTTCCCCGTGACACCTGGCTTGCCTGGCCTGCTATTAACAAAGAAGGAGGTACTTCCTGGAGTGAGGCCCCGCCCCCTTGCCTCTGCAACGCGCAGCTCACTTCCTCAAATACTCACATCCCGGCGCACCCGCACCGCGCACCAAGTACAGCCAAGTACTGTTTGCTGTTGCGTGGGGTGGGCCGCCGGGCTCTCCTGTTTACAGTCCACCGGCCTTTTTAGGTAGAACATCTTAAGCTAGTATAGTATTGTAACTAGCTACCGGCGGCTGTGGATGTTTGTGATATTGATCTCTAGCCGCGTAGTCGCTGGGTGGCGGTTGAGACCTTCTTCGCCATTTTCTTTTTTTTTAACCTCAATTTCCTCTGCAGTTCATCCTAACAGCGTTTTACGCGTAAAAGGCGTTGTCATTCTGATTTTACAGGTACGTGCTGTTCACTTTAATCTTTATGGTTTTTCCTAGCAACATGTCTAAATCATTTATGTCCTTAAAATCAGGAATGCCAAAAAATTGGTGATGGTCCTTATGACATCTCACCCTTAGAATCTCGAAAGGTCTTCTTTGCAAAGAGACTTAAAGAGAACTAAGAGAAAAAAAAACGATCAATCTCCCTGAATGTTGACATTCGCTCCTTTTGTCAAATTGATCAAATCAAAAAGCACCCCCCATTATCCCAAACTCCCTTCCAAAGTTAAAAGCATTGTGCTCTCTGTCTGTTGATGCACCGCAGAAGGAAACCTTAGTTCAGGGTGAGGCTCATGACCTGCATGTGAATTCTGTGAATGTGTCCAGTAAGGAAATTGCTGATGCCTCTATTGCCTTAGCGTGTAAATCAGTGAGATATGTGTTACCCAGATTCCTGAAGTACCTACTATCTTACCACAGTTACTTGTTGAACCATCACCACAAAATCCTCCTTTATGTTTGGTACAGGCCCGCATTTTTTAAGAAAAGAATATGAGAAACTTACGTTAGTTGGTGAAGTGGACGCAGAGGTGCTTGAGTTATTCAACTCTTCAAGCCCCCAAGAACCTTCTACTCTGGATGTGCAATATGTCTGTTCTAACACAGGTGACCTGATACAACTCAATGACAGTCTTCATAGATCGAGCCTCCCTATTGATGCGTCAAACCCAGTTTCACTAGACAAGCCGGTGGATAACGATAAGCAAGAACTGTACAAATCTCCAGTTATGTTTGTTAAATCATCTAATGTGTCAAACCGGTCTCTCTCTTTTGTAGCACCCACCCCTAGACGTTCTCAATTTCATGAACCTACAGGAGGTCATCCATATTTCATTCAAGATCCCCAGACCATGTATAAGGATGATAGATTCTCTTTTCCTGAAGCACCAGCCCTCAATAACACTCTTATGGCCATGAACACAGCATTACTTTCTTTGGCTAGGCTATATGAAATGTTAGATGAGAAAATCAAAAATCAAACTGATTGCATGCTGCAATCTCTTGAACATATCATCCGTGAGATAGGTTTAAAGGTGCAATCTGACTCCAACTGTTCATCCAACCATACTAGTCAGAGCACTCAAACTAACTCTGTGGATAAAGTCTTTCCAACTCACCTTGTTACAAATGAGCCTGCATCATCTGTCTCTTATTCTGACATTGTTGATATTGATGGTCCTCAAAAACCTTCACAGTTAATTTTGGAAGATGGCCCATCAACAACCATCATCATTCCTGAGCAAAAATTGGCAACCACTTTGGCTCCAATGTTCCTTAGCTCCAAAAGTGTTTCTTCAAATATCATGAATTGCAATCTTACATCTAAATCAGTGCAAACCCCTAGCCTCCTAGTTTTAAACACAAAAAGGCCTCAAGACTGCTCACAGCAGCAAAAAAAAAAGACGTTTGCACTTCAAACAAGATATTGAGTGTCAAACGAAGCAGTCTTTAGTGTATAAACCGCTGGATGATCTCCTGGTGGTTTCTGCCTCGACATCACTCTTGAAAGTTCCAAACTTCACTCTTAATCCAAATTTGACACAAACGATGAATAAATCTCAAGAAAAGGTTTTTTCAGGAACATCACCAGCATCTGACATTGCAAATGCCATTCAAAAACAAGGTGCTAACTTGTCTTCTGATAGTCATCAGTCACAATATGTAACAGTCTTAAACACAGAGTATACTTCACAAGAGCTTCGCAATGAAATACGAGCTTCTTTTGCAAATTACAACAGGGAAAATGAAAATATCAAGCAGCTCATGTTGCAATCGCAGCAAGGTCTGACCAATGATGCTAGCCATATGCTACAAAGTTCTTATCCCAATGTTAAACCTCTTTTGAAAGGTCCGGGTTTGCCAAGACAAGATCATGAATCTTTGGCGAATAGGAGTTCTCAGAAATCAGTAGAAGGAAGACCAACATTAGTGCATAATGATGAGTCTAGACCCTCCCCTCCCATTTGCAAGAACCAAGGGCAATTCAAAAAACATCATCGCCTATTGATTAAATTTCGAGGTCATACTTTTACCAAATGTGCGGAAATAACAGCCTTGGAGGATCTCACCTCAACCGACATTGATCTTGTTGAATTTACAAATATCCCCGACCTTTCTGAGGCCCACCTTTACATTATGTCGGGTGTGATACTTAATAACCTATGGCTAGCCCAAACGGCCTTTTATAATCTAGGCTTCATTTTGAGTCAAGATGCACTCATGCAAGAGCAGATGACGGTTAACTCTATTTTGCCTCAATCTAGAATTTATGGTGACAAAACAGTTGCTCAAATAAATTCTGAACCAAATTCCTATGAGGTGTGGGTGAATAAAAAAAATTGTGATGGAACATAATAACAATCCCAGAGGAATTAATTTGTTAGCCTCGTCTCCTGAAACACTAAGGGCCTCATTACACGGTAGGCGGAGAACCATGGCGCTATTAGCGCCATGGTTCATGCCGGTAAAATACCGGCACCGCCTTGGTGGAAAGGGGAATTACCGCCCCATTCCAAGGTTGGCGGGGCGGTAATTCCCCCTTCCACCATTGCCCTTCCCCATTCCCATTTTTGCCCCATAGGGCATGATGGGAATGGGGAAGGCGCTAATTACGGCACCGCAAATTGCGGTACTGTAATTAGCTCCCTGGGTCCCTTTGCGGGTTGGTTTTTAACACCTGCAAAAAGCAGGCGTTAAATTCCCCAACCCGCAAAGGGACCTCGTAGTAAGGCGGTAAGGATTTACCGGTACCGGTAAAATACCGGTACCGGTAAACCCTTACCGGCTACCATGTAATGAGGCCCTAGGGGTTTTAAACACCTTATCAACTAGAGCAATTTAGATCTCTTACAATATGACATCATTGTTCTCCAGGAGACCTGGTTACGAACGCCTTCCATTTGGGATCTATATGAAATGTATCTAGTGCCTGCCATTGCTACCCCTACTGGTAGACCAATGGTAGGTCTCATGACAGCCTTCCGTAAAGATCAGGATTTTGCAGTTATTTGGCACAGATCTCCTTCGCCCTGCTTCCAAATTACGAAATTCAGAAGAAGTTTAATTTACTGTGCCATTGTTAATATCTACTGGGGCAAGAGACATTTAACCTCAGATGAATTCTTTGACCACTTCAATCACATCTTGGACCAACTTTCAATTGATAAATCCATTTTGGAAATCTTTGTAATGGGTGATTTGAACATGCATTTATTATTCGATTCTGCATTCACATCATCCCGCACAATTGATGAACATCGTTGGATTATGTTAATGAAACATAGGAATTTTGTGATGTTGAATGGTTCAGTCCCGGGTGATGTACCCCATGGGGCTACATGGCATAATGATGGCTGTTACTCTACATTGGATTACATTTATGTTAATAATCAGCTCTTCTCCAATATCATTTCTCTTAATATAAGATCCACAATATTGAGTGACCATAGTCAATTAACTTTGACTTGTAATTGGCCCACATTGCAATCCAGGACCTACAACTCAAATTTAGAGAATCTCCAAATTAATAATTCGGGGAATCGTATAAAATGGACAAAAGCCAAATTGTTTCTCTATAACCAAAATTTGAGTGATGTTTATGGTGATCCCACTGTATCGGATAGCCCTTGTTATATTCATGCCATGCAACTATTTTCTTCTAAAAATTCAATTGCTTTAGGCGTTCACCCAAAACATCCTCATACCTTCGACATTGAGGTAAAACATAAAAAGAGGGATTTAAGAAAACATGTGAAAATGCTGCTAAGGGCTCCCAAAGAACTTTTAGCAACAAACCTGGAACAGATAAAACGGTTAAAAAATATATAAAAAAGATGGCTTTCCAGTCGCCGTGCACTTCAATATCAGCGCGACTGTGAAACCATGTTAAAACAGATCATACTGAAATCTTTGGGGGGCATATGGCCGCTCTTGAACACTCCATGTCACCAACATCAGGCAACAGTGCAGATCAACTCTATCCCGGCAATTGAGTGGGAATCCTACTTTAGTAACATCTATCGCACCCCTTTGCCAGATACCTGTCTAGAGTGGGATAGAGTTGATCTTGATCATACAGTACAATTTGACCGAGAGGATATCTTACATTATATATCCAAACTGAGTACCTCTTGAGCATCAGGCCCTGACGGCCTTTATAATTCACTAAACAAACACAATAAGGATATATGGGCTGATATCCTATATCTTATTTTGAAGGAGATCATGACAAACATCTGTGATCCTCCCCATATTCAAAAAAGGCGATTGCTCAAAACCAACTTCCTATAGACCAATTGCCCTTTTAGATTGTCCAGGCAAAATTTTCGCCCGAATGAACCTGAAAGAATTCAACAAATGGCTAAACAGACTGAACTATCGGGACCCATGTCCAACGGGTTTCCTCCCAGGATTAGGTACGGCAATTAATTTAACGATTTTGAATGCCATTATTATGCGGGGGAAACGGAACAAACAACCAATATATGCCGCCTTTGTTGATTTTAGGTCAGCTTTCGACCTCGTTCCAAGGGAATTACTCTACAAAACGCTATTGGATCTAGAGTGTCCTTGGTTCATATTAAAATGGATTGTAGCATTTCACTCAAACACATCCATTCAAATCAGGTTGAATAATCTTGGTCTATTGTCAGAAGCTATAAGAACCACTCGGGGCTTGAAACAGGGTTGCCTCCTGGCATCTGCCCTATTTAATTTTTTCATATGGGATGTTGGGTTTGGTTTTCATAGTGTGATCACAGATCCTGTGAAGCTCAAAGGCTCAAGTATCAATTGGCTTCTTTACGATGACGATATGGTTCTTATATCATAAACCCCTATCGGTCTGCGTAATATGTTGAATGTTCGGGATGACTATGCTAGCAAAAATTGCATCAGTATTAATCTTAGACACAAGTTATGCAATTTGGGGCAAAAAAAAGACAAAAAAGCTATCAGTGGAGTTTACAAAACGTCGCTCTACAGGTAGTACATACTTACATCTGTCTGGTTATCTGTGTCAATGATCACATCTCCGACAGACCATATGATGAGCACTTACAGTTAAAACAGAAGACGGCCCTGTCTCAAATGAGTCTTATTCGTAAGAAATACTGTATATTTTCCATCAGTCCATTGGTTGTATATTTTAAACAAAAATATATACCTACCATACTTTATGGTTCTGAAACAAAACAAATGCCAAACCTACTCATATTGGTCAAAATTTGAAAGCCTTTACTGGAAGAAGTCGCTGTTACTACCCATGTCTGAATCCATGTGTGTCATCAGACATGAATTGGGACTTATTTCGGTTTACGCAATCTATAAGTGGAAAATCTGTCAATTGTTTAGAAAATGCATAATGAAGGAAAATAACAATGGTTTGCTCTTGATGCTGTCCAATTACCTGTTAACATCTAATGACTCATTTGCCAATAGTTGGCGTACTTTTGCTTGCAAGATCCTCACAGTGCAAACATAACCCAAGAGCTATTAATGGCAAACCCAGATAAAGCTAAAATTAAACTTTGTAGGTATGACTAGATTAAAACAAGGATGGCATGTCTGGCAATACAAAAATGTAATCGAAATCCATTTGCTCTCAAAGTCTTTGGCCAGGTTGAAAAATATCTAACCCAATCTCCTAACCCGTCCCAAAGTTCTGATTTCCTGAGATTCAGACTGAACATCTGGCCAACAAAAGAAATACTGGTCAAATGGGGAAGAATTTCAGAGGATAACCTTGAATGTCGATTTTGCAAGAAAATGAGCGAAACTTTGAAACATCTACTGGTTGAGTGTGAAGCCTTGTTATCTTTGCGCATTTTTTACTTTAAGCATTTGTTTGACACCAATCATGCATTGTATTTAGATGAACTATGGTCAAGAATGTTTATGGGAAATTCTAAATGCTTACGATATGCTGTTGTAAAATATTTAAACCAACTGAAGTTTAAAAGTAGTGGTAACCATGAGGTTTATGGCCTAGATAACAAGGCTATTTAACATTGGCCAAATATGAGTTAATATAAATTCACTATCGGTTCAAATGCAATGAATGTAATCAAAATGTAAGTTTTGTATTTGTTGTATGTGTAGCAACACCATTTTTATTACTATGTTTTATTTATCTTTTGTATATATATGTTGAAAGGTCGGATTAATTTCTTGATCAAAACAACATTAAAAAAAAAAGGCTATCTTGAACTCACAACAACGGCAGGATGGGCTGTACTATCTGGTGGACTGGGTGGAGTATGGTCCGGAGGATCGGTCCTGGGAGCCAGAGAGTAACGTGCATGCTGCAAGGTTGATAAAGGCATTTCATCAGAATTACCCAAATAAACCTAAACCCAGGTCCTTCTGTGCAGGGGGGAGTACTGTCATGGGGCAAGGCGTAAATCTTTCTATTATGGACCCAGTAAGGGGCCAAAACCAGAAGAACCCAAAGGTTATGCGGGCAGGCAACACTAGAAACAGATTCCATCCTTATAGGAGACTTTTATGTCTTATTTGCAGGAGAAAGGCCACAAAAACTACATTACCCAGACTCCCCTGGGTTCAGAACTACAAGAACAAGCGCAAGAGGGGAGGGACTCGCGTGCGCATGCACGTGCGCGCAAGGACAACCAAAGCACGGGGCTTGTGCTTAAGCTCTCGACGGGAGAGGACGTGTCCTGAAGAGCTCTGTGTGCGGGGATCAGCACGAGGGGCCACGCCCCAACCAACCTCTACTCAGGCCCCTCGCCAGAAAAAGCTAAGTAGCACTCACGCTAAGGGAACTCCAGCTACATGGGGAAGAGCACACATAATGACGCCGCCACACCAGGGGGCCAGCACGACCCGTGAAGGCAGCTTGGGGCACGTGCTAGGGGGGCTCGCCCACATTCCACTGTCCCCCTGCTACAGAACAGCTAAATCACTACCTGGGCACTGAAGCGCAACCCTGGCATATCGCGTGCATTAACGCTGGGCAGACCCCGAGTGCAAAGCAGCGCATGTGATTTGCATGACAATTAGCCAGGTGGAGGAACTGCGTAGAGCAGAGCGGTTGGGCCGCCACACATCACGTGCGGCAGACCGCACGCCTCAGGGCTCATAAACTGGATCGCTCAATAGTCCACGCCCCAGTTAATCCATCAGTACAGTGCGGGGCCACATGCGGCAATTTCCGCATGTGTCGGTTCGTTAACAACATTAACACGCGCACTAATTCATAGTGCTCTGCACTGCTAGCACACGCAACAGGGTGAAGATTAACCAATTGCATGCTGGCAAAGTGTTGTTTTGGGTGTGTGAAGTAACACACAATATAGTAACTAATTGCTCTCTTGCAGCGGTAATACGCTCCAGACAGACACCGGACCTGAGAGTACGCAGGCAGGAGGCCAGTACTCATCCCAGAGCTAAGTCTCTTTCTATCTTTTTCTAACTCTCTGATGTGCACTGTATAATGTGAAATGTCTGATTGTTGTGTTACCCATTGTCCCCTTCCCTATCCACCTCCCCTCTCCTAACCCTCTCACCGGTTACCCTACTGTTGAACCCATGCAACCATTGTGTTCCTAACCCTCTTTCCCCGCTGGAGTCTCGGTGTCTTGTGTAAGGTCAGACTTGCAAGTGCCCAGACTGCGGAGAGGATGGTTGGTTCGTGCCACTCCTGAGCCTGAAGACTGGAGCCTTGACACTTAGTAGTTTGCATGCCCCGGGCCAAAATGGGATCTCAAATTTGTTATTTAAGTCAAATCCTCATCTTTGGGCAGACATACTATCCATGCTGTTCTCAGATATTATTACACTTAACCAATTCACTGACACATGGGACAGAGTACACATCATTCCGATATATAAGCGAGGGGAGAGAGCCCAGCCAGGAAATGATCATCCAATAGCCATCCTAGATGCAGACTCAAAATGATGTTCCTGCTTTCTACAAGAACAGCTTGAAACCTTGGCTTGTAGCCAAAACTTAATATCTATGTGGGAAACAGGTTTCAGAAAGTGGTTGGGTACCTGTATATATGGAGTGTTGTTGAAATGCATCCAGTCACATGCGTGGACCAAAGGTAAAAACCCAGTGTTTTGGCATCAATTGATATTGCATCAGCATTTGATGGTGTGGTTGATCACTGCTATGGCAAAAATTCCACAAATGGGGCATTCCACAGGGTCTATTGAGATTAATAATTGCCCTACACTCCCATTCTCACATTCAAGTATGTTTAAATAAACAAGGGGTATTATCCCATCTGATAAAAACCTACAGCTGAGTAAAACAAGGGTGCGTTCTCAGCCCTTGTCTTTACAACCTGTATATGACTGACCTAGACAAATCGTTACACACTGCTGCCTTTGTTATCCCGAAGATTTCCACCTTTAGGCCTGGTTGGACAGGCTATGCGGACAATTATTTGATTTTTTACCATGCCCCACTTGGTCTTCAACACCTCATAAATGCCTTCACCACCTTTGTTAATGCTAACTCCTTGTCCATTAATCCAGCTCAGACAAAGGTAATGTAACTCTCAAGCTCCTGGAAACAAACATCATTCAAGTGGCACGTACAATCAGAGGTGGTGGAAAGGATAGAATCATTCATCTATCTGGGCTTTAAGATTAATTCCAAGCCATCTATTATTCCCACGCATGCCTGGCTCCTCACAAAGGCTGCTAAACTGGCAAATCAACTACAGAGGGTGGACTCCAAATTTGGTAAGTTCTCACTGTTTCCATGCCGTAGATTTTTTGAGGGCAACGTTGTCCCAAAGTTGTTATATAGCATTGAGATATACGACCAGTTGAGGACTGATTACTTGCCCCAGATGGAAGCTTTGATTTAGAGAAGGGTTTTGTCCCTACCGTCATCGACACCCCACTATATTATTCATTACAAACTGGGCATTATTTTATTGGAAGCCAGAGCCCTCTGGCAATACCTGTCTTTCTATATGAAAATGTTAGATTCACCAGCAAATTCTCTAATGGTTGAGTTTGGGAGAGCCTTTGAAATTGGAGGCTGGAAAGCATTGTCAGAATCAGGGGGATCGCTCGACTCTGTCAGAGACAGGGTGTACAATTCAGGACTTAATAGGTAATCCAGATAAGGTCAAAAAAGCACTCTTCACAGCGGACTGGGCAAATATGATGAAAGAATTTCAAGACTACCCCTATTTAGCGCACCTAAATGAAGTTCACAAAAAACAAGGTATTCTGGCCCCTTAGCTGTCAATTTATCCTAGTAGAGCAGTTCGGTCTACCTTTTTGTGTTTTCGTTTAAACCTGTTTTACACAAAGGCTACTCTGCTAAGGTATAGACAGGTTACAGAATAGAATGTCTCCTGCAGATACTGTAAACTTGAAATAGAGAAAGAAACCATGAAGCACATTCTGTTAACATGTCTAGCATTGAAGCCATTAACAGAAAGAGTGTTTCATAGGAAATAAATCTTAAAAGAATATGCTATTCTATCGACAGATGAAATGTGGAAATGCTGTCTTTCAGGTAGAACAGCATCTACTGTAAATGCAGTTGTGCTCTTTTTTGTTCATTCATTCCTGTCCTGCGTACTAGACAATTAACATCTCCTCCTTCCTTCCCCTTCGTTATACGTTTACATTAGAAACAAGAATGATGAAGTTTGTCTTCCAACATGTTACTCTGTACTTTGTTTTTTTTTTCTGCAGACCCTTATGTATCTTGATTTTTTGTTTGTTTGTGATGATCATTACTATCAGTAGCTACTCATAGTTTTGTTCTACTTTTGTGTTTGGTGTCTAACCTGTACAATATTGTTAAAGGTTGAATTGATTTTTAACAAATAAAAACAAAAAAGATCCCATCCCCCAATGATTAATTTCCCAAGCTTATTTACGCCAAAAGATACTTGATCCCCTAAAAATCCAGTTTGAATAGCACAAATATCCCATCTGAGTCCTTATTCGCCTCACTTCAGCTGCTTGTAGAGAAGTGTGGAGACATCTTTAGATTTAAAATCTTTGTTATATCAGACTTCTCTCTCATACATTCTTTGTATCAACAAATGTACATTTTTATCAACTTGATGCGTTTCTTATGAACAGATTTACTACAGAGCATGTTGGAGTTGCATACATAGTTTACATATATTCCGTAAATATTACATTTGTATATTCGAGGAATTATGTTGGCACTCGTGTGTGATTCAATGAACACGTCGATTCCACAAACATGCATCATTCTTTGAATTCACGGTCTATTGTAAATGTTCAAATTAAAGATATATCTTAAATATCTCGATTTTGGCTGCAGCGATTTTTAAAATTGTTGAAGTGTGCATGAGTTGCAAGTAAGGCCACAGAATAGGCTGGAAATCGTGAAAATCAAAGTGGGATCATTTGAGATACAGTATGTGTTTTCCGAAACTGTGTTTTTTGTGTCTATAGAAAATTAAAATCAACAAAGAACTTTGATTTAACATTGGGCCTCATTACGAGTCAGCCGGTCCGGAAAGAACGGTGGTGGTACCGTTCTTTCCGGACCGGCTGATCTTGAGTTCTGCAGGTGGGAGGTGTCACTCCCGCCAGGCGGACATGGAAACACTGGCACATATACAACATGATGCCGGTGTTTCCAGTTCACCACTCCCATGGGGTCCTAATGGGACTCCATGGGAATGGGGATTTAGAGAATTCCGCCTCTGGAATTCCCGGGTCACCGGGGTCGTAATGCCCGGGTAATTCCAGGAATCACGGAGGCGGAATGGTAATATGAGTCTGGCGGTAACCTGCCGGTTTTTCCGGCTCGGTTACCGCCGGACACGTAATGAGGCCCATTGTCTTTGGGATGTTGTTGCTCATGGTGCAAGTGCAAGAGTTTGCCAAATGAAGTCTACTGGCTGCTGTGGAGGACTGAGCTAAAGTCTTACTGAATTTTGCATCCACGCTCATTCTGTGAAGCCGTGGAAAATGTGGAGGCAGTGGCCCCGCACGCAGGGATTTAAAAATCCCTTCTGCAGCATTGGCGCGCACATGTGGTGCAAGTGCTTGCCAACTGCAGTCTGCTGGCTGCTCTGGAGGACTGGGCTAAAGCCTCACTGAATTTCGTTTCGTGAAGCTGTGCAAGATGTGGAGGCAGGGGCCTGGCCCAGTTGGAATTAAAAATCCATTCGGCATGCATAGCACATGCGTCGTACAAGTGCTTACCAAATGCAGACTGCTGGCTACTGTGGAGGACTGGGCTGAATCCTAACTGTATTTTGCATCAACGCTCGTTTTGTAAAGCCATGCAAGACATGAAGGCAGTGGCCCCGCCAATTGGGATTTTAAAAATCCTTTCATCCCGCCTAGAGCGCGCGTGTTGCAAGTGCTTGCCAAGTGCAGCTTGCAGACGGAAGATCAGGGAAGAATCAGAGATAACCCCTTGGTGAGTGACTTTCCTATTTATACTAAGTTATATCTGCCTCAACCAATAAGTATGTAAAGGACAGTGAAGGACAGGCGATAGTAGACACATGTTGCCTTACAATTTACGTGCACCAAGGAGAAATAAAAACAATGCCAGAAAACCAAAGCCCTGCTGGCACCAGCACCCTGATAGAGGTGCTGCATTTAGATTTACCAAAACTGAACAAAAACATTTGAAAAATAACATCTTACTTGCTTAGAGCGTGCATATTGCAACTGCTTGCCAAGTGCAGCTTGCAGACGGAAGATCAGGGAAGAATCAGAGATAGCCCCCTGGTGAGTAACTTTCTTATTTATAGTCAGATATATCTGTCTCAACCAAAAAGGAGATAAAGGGCAGGGAAGCATCAGAGATAGTAGACACGTGGGGGCCGAGTCATGAATTTATTGCACAATAGATATGCTACTTGCGCCCAATCTGGGCGCGCAACTCTTTGTTGATTCATGGAATCGAATGCATGGCACTTTTCCTGGACTTGCGTGGAATTCACGCTGGCCTGGCACGTCTGTGCGAGCCGTCGAGGGCCTTGCGCAAGACTCCAAGCAGAGGGTGGCTGTGGGCTGCACAGAGGGGTGGGAAGGGGGCAGAACACCTGAAATGGGGAATAACTAGCAAAGAAGTGGGTGTTCCGAGGGACGGCCTGAGAGAAGTTCATTGCACACCCACTATTGCGCGGCAACAGACGTGTTCATGGAATCGATCATGCAATGTCTCGGCTGGGAAATGCCCACGCAAGTCCTTCATAGGATCGCCACCGTAAGGCTGGCGTAAGTAAACTTGTGCGTAGGATTTCCAGAGTGCAGGTGTGATTGAATGTCGAATTTTGGGGTGCGTATACTCAATCTGGGTTCCGATGTTACGTAGGGGTGCGTGTAAGCTGTATAGTGTGGTGCAGGAATATTTTACGTGGGTCCGCACGCACATTTCCCAAGTTATTGCTGAGTTATGATATTTCGCATGCATGTTGTCGGGGTGCTGGATACAGTTATGGGGGAGGCCAGAGATGCAGGCCAATTTACGGTGGACCCCACGCACTGTTTGAAAGTTCTGTGTATTCGCGCCGCGGGGAGTGCACAATGGTAGCTGATCTAGCAGTTTCCTGCTTTGCGTGTGGGTGTGTCATCGGCGTTCAAGCTGTGATTTGCGAATTTGGTTACTTTGAGCAAATAAATTCCATGAATACGCGTTGCGCACAGATTTTCTTAATCGCACAGGCTCGTGCTGTGGCCTTTTCAGCGCGCCACCTGGATCTCCGTCTTACTGGCACAGTGGTGGTGCAAGTTATGGTTGCTAAGCTTACCATAACTGGCAAATTTCTAGGTTTTTACAATTTTACTTGTAACCCTAACGCCCCTTTAACAATGTTTTTTCAGTGAATTTCATAGGTTTTTACCAGTGCACCCTTAATGTCCTACAACTTACTGATGCCATACTTACCCCAATATAGCAACATTTGTGTTCAATTTACAAAACTCTGCCATTCCCCACCATTCAGCATCATTTTTAACACTATACCCTTTTTGCAAATGTTTCCATTGTTTTTGTGTTCGTCGACGTTCACGAAGGTCTGACGTCATTGTGGACTTTCCAGACAGCATGATGATTGTTTAGGAACACCTCCGTACTCCGTACTTCGCGAATGGGTCCGTGCTTCGTGAACAGTTTGGAACTGCATTTTTCAGCTCATCCAGGAACTTTGAAATCGAAATGTACCCTTACACACCTATTCTTCCTTAACAATCTAGCACACAGTACATACAAGAAATTTGGCAAAACTGCTATTTATCTTAAAAATGGCATCAGCTATTGTTATCCCTCCTACCCAAGAGGCACCAGCAGCACCAGCTGGAGGACCTACACAACAAAAGAAGCACAGTACTTCAAAAGAGAATGAAGAGGACCAAGAAGATGAGGTAGAGGAAGTGCCCACCTCTGGCACCCACCCATGGGTGTGGCAGTTCTTTATCGCTGTTGGGAATGTACCAAAGGCTAAAGCTACCAAAGTGAAATGCACTGCATACTCAGTCGCCGACTACCTGGGCAGTACTCCTACGGGACCACCTCAATGCGCTGCCACACCAAATCGAATTACCGGAATGCCCTCAGAAAGGCTGTTCCATTCTTAGGAGGTAATAGGCTGTCTTCCTCCACCTCATTTTCCGCAATCAATATTGTAACCACACAGCCTACTTCTGTGGGACCCAAATCCCATTACCAACCTTTCAAGCTATAAAAGAGGCTGTTGATCCATATCTTTCGAAGACAACAGTACTCTGTATAGACTGCAACACACCACTCTGCAGGTGGAAGCAATTTCAAAGTGCTTTTGAAGCTGTGGTCAAGGAGCATGAGAAACACTGCCCCTTACCCTAGATGTAGCACATACACAGCATCTTCCTCTGTCCACCTGCCCTCCATATTTGTGGTTGGTCCCTCTTCCCTCATTTCCCTCTCCACCTTACTTTCTGACCTCTCCTGCAACAACAAAAACACCAAAAAAATGTTCCTTAAGGGACCACCTTTCACAGTTAAAAAACAGAACTAAAAAAATGTATCTCATAGACTCTATCTACTTTACATTGCTCAGTAAAGTAGTTAGACTCAATAAGATTCTCTAACACTTCCATTAGCATTTTCCATTATGCTAATGGAATAATGGACAATCGTATACTAGAGAAAAATACAAAAGGACAGCAACAATTTTCTTTCCCAAATACTTTTTTCTAGCATACAATAAGGACCATAATCGATGGACCTGTATAACTATCTGTATTGTATTGTATTTTATTGTATTGTAAATATATTTGTATTGCGCACCAATGACCCAAAGGCTTACGGGTGCCGACAAAAACATACACAAAAGCTCAAACCAAAATTCTAGAGGGGACATTGTAATCAAGTAGTTTCAGAACAGAAGTGTCGATGAAGCAAGATACTAATGAAAAAGCTTAGCAAAAAAGAAGTGGTTTAAGTTTCTTCTTGAATGATTAAATGGACTTAGTATCTCCAAGATCATCAGGAAGAGAATTCCAGGCTCTAGGGGTGGCATTGACAAATGAGCCCTTGATGGATTTGTTAGAATTACATTGTGGAGTCTCCAAAAGATTTAAGTTATTAGATCTAAGAGCTCATGCATTCTGTCTCCTCACCAGCTGATCTGTTAAATAAGATGGCATGAGTTCCAGTCTGCATTTTTGTGGGATCAATTGCAGCCGAAACTGTATTTGAGCCCCTATTGCCAGCCAATGCAGGCCACGCCTTGCCTCTGAGACATGATCATTCCACTTCAGCCCAGTGATAGCCCTTACAGCACTATTTTGTATCACCTGAAGGTGATTGATCTCTACTAAAGAGTTGCCTATAAGCAGGCTACACCAGTAATCGATGTTAGAACGGATAATAGCACAAGCAATTATCTCTGCATTCTTTTACAAGATACAAGTCCGAATTGACGTGAGTAATTTAATGTAATAAGTGGAGGTAGAAACCAAACCGCTAATCTGTGATCTCACATTCGAGTGGCAATCCAGAATAATGCCCAACGTTTTAACTTTGTTCTGAACTGTAATGATGCATCCTACAATCGAAAAACTCTCGTATAGTGGGCCTAGCTTTTGGATTTCCTTTGGTGAGCCAACCACCATTAGTTCTGTTTTATCCTTATTTAACGCCAACCCATTTTGGATCATCCACATTTGAATGTTTTCATATACCAGGTTAACTTTACGTTCATCATTCTCATGTATTCCAGTAAGTGGGATGACACATTGCGTGTCGTCTGCATAGTTTGTGAACATAATATAATTACTTTCTAGAGTGTCAAAAAAGGGGATCATAAAGAGATTGTACAATGAGTGGGAAACATAGGCTCCCTGCAGTGCCCCAAATAGTAAGATAAAGGGTTTAGCTTTGGCATCCCCATCCACCACCATACATTGTCCATTACTCAAAAAAAAGAGGATCCAGAATGCGGCATCCTTGGAGGAATTGGAGACGTCCCTCAATCTGGTGGACAGTATAGAATGATCCACCAGGTTGAAGGCCACCGAGAGGTCCAAAATCATAAGCAAATAAGCTTGTCACCTATCCATAGTCTCCAATAGCCTTGCCTTTAAATCAAGCAAAGCAGTTTCAGTGCCATTATACTGTCTGAATCTGGATTGATACTTTTTTTAAATCTGATGTTGATTTAAGTATTGTGTATTCTGAGTATAGGCGACCCTATCAAGAATCTTTAACAAGAATGGAGTGTTAGAAATAGGCCTGTAATTTCCCAAAAATATGACACACCTCACGCTTTTCACCATCCATTCATCGGGCGTGTACAATGACCGCGGACATCACACAGCCCTCTGGACCAATCAGAGGACCGTCTATGGATCGAATATGGAAGTGAATCCACATACCGAACCCAGATATCACTACATATTTCTTACCTACTTTTTGGGCATTAAAAAAAACTACGGAACGGATTTACCCCAAATTCACAAAGCATTATTCCAGGACCATGCCAGGCCCAAATAAGGTGAAAATCCCTCCAGCGGTTTGGGCTGTAGGCGTGGCATGGCCAATTTTTTTCTTCATTGCGTCTATGAGTAAAAACACACACTTTGGGATCTCCGATAAGTTTGTCCCCCTGCACAAAAACTCACCAATCATCGCAGAATCAATCTTACTGGGAAATATACTTCTTTTGCAAAGTTACATGAGGATTGGTCCAGAGGGGGCAAAGTTTTAAACAACCCAAAAAGTGCTCTCCATATGGGTTGAGAAACTTAGCCATAATTACACGGCTGCGTAATATATATGTATATTTGTGAACGTTTGTTCGTATGTTCAGGGATGCCGCCAGCCCCATAACACTGACATTTTGGCCCATGGTCGGCACTCGGCACTCGATAGTACTGGTGATAGTGAAATTTGACCAACCCCACACATTTGCCACGCACAGGGCAGGGTCCAGCACTGTGCTATCAATATGGGCAATTTTGGGATTGTTGGCTCCAACCCAACGACTGTTGGTGGGTTTAAGTTTTGGCCTGAGGTCGGCATACCAGTCTGGGGTGTACTGGCTATAGTGAAATGCAATCAACCCCACCCATTCCCCCAAAACAGGCGGGGTACGGCCCTGTGCTATATCATAGGCGATTTCAGGAGATTGTCGATTCTGCAACTTTCAAAAGAGAAAGTTAAGACACAAAGTCGGCATACCAGTCTAGGGTGTATTGGCGATGGTGAAATTTGACCAACCCACCCGTGTGCCCTGCACAGGGGTGGAGCAGGGTCAGGCCCTGTGCTATTAGTATAGGTGATTTGGGGAGATTGCCAATTTGGTGATTTTTCAGAAATAGGAAGTTTGGTCACAATATGACATACACAAGGCTATAGCAGACCCCCCACATACATGTCAGCTATGGACCTGGGCAACACCAGGTGGCTACTGCTAGTACATATATGTATTCTGCAGGACTAGTTATGGTGACTCTGTAGCTATGGTTAAGATAGTTATGTTGGACACAGCAAAGGAAGAGCTATTTTTGGCTGACATACATCTTTGGCACCATTCAATGAATCCATAGGAAACTTTCCAAATAAAATACAGATGCACCTCTACAGGAGTTCCTAAAACCAACATGTTCCCATTCATTCTCCAAGTCCAAGGTTTTGGTCACAGCTAGAGCCTGACCAAAGGATGGATTAGCATGAAACATTTTTTTAAATGTATTTATTGTAATTAGTCAAATGACTTTGTACAAAACGTTTACACATTATACATTACAACAATGTCGAAATAGAGAAGGTAAAATGGATGTTAATGTTGTTAAAGTTAAAGGTATTTGTAGCACACACAATCACCACCGGAGTGGTCCCCAGGTGCTCTAGTGGATCTGAAAAGGTGGTTGTGAAAAAAAGGGGGGGGAATGGGTAGGGTTAGTAGGTTGTAGTAGGAAAAGGATTGTGATGCCCTGTTGGCAGCGACAGTTCGGTTTGCACCGTTCGCTGAGCTTAAGTGCGGTTTTTGGGTCAGTGCGAATTCCCATGTGCTGATGTGCTGGGTTATGTGTTGTTAGTCTGTTGTTGTAATATGGTAAAGTATGTGCGTATTGCTGTGATGAGAAGTGATTGTTTGAGTTTCTGTATCAGAAGTGTATGTAGAAAGTCGAGGTTTTAGAATTGGATTACCAGGTTTTTTTCCTTTTTTTGGCTAGTTTAACACAGAGGGCCTCATCACGAGTCTGGCGGTAACCCTTAAATTTACCGCCACTATTACCACCTCATTTAAGGGTCCACCAGATCATGGCTTTGGCGGATTCCCCCCCAGCTCTGAGCTTTCGGCACAATTACCGCCAGCGGTATAGCGCAAATTTTCCCCATTGGTCCCAATGGGGAATGAGGAATTCCCGAATGGGCCCAATGGGGAATGGGTAACAACCCTTCCGCCAAACTCGTGATCCAGCGCTAATAGTGCCGGGGGGTTGGCGGTAGGGCTATTAGCGCTGGTGCTACCGCCCAACTCTTGATGAGGTCCAGTCTATCTAGATGCAAGATGTGGCTACCTTAACAGTCGATCTAGATGCAATATATGGCTAAGGGGCACAATCTACCTAGGTGCAAGATAGGCTAGCCTAACACAGTCAATCTAGGGGCAAGACATGGCTAGCTTAACACAATCTACCTTGATGCAAGATATGGCTCATTGGCACAATCTACCTAGATGCAAAATATGGTTAAGGGGCACAGTCTACCTAGATGCAATATATGTCTAGCTTAACACAATCTACCTAGATGCAAGATATAGCTAGCTTAACATAGTCTATCTAGATGCAAGATATGACTAAGGGGCATATGGCTACATACATCAATTGCAACAATCACAGTACAGTGATATTAATAGAATAAGATGCAACAGTATCACAGTGTCTGCCTAAATGCAAGGGCAGCAATGTGCAAATCAACAAAGTGCAAAAGAACACCATGTGCAAAAATCTTCACAAATAGATATCACTAGGATGAGGCTAATATAATAATATCAGCAAATAGCAGCACATGAGATACATGTATAAAACAGACAAACAATAAGTAAGATATTTCATACCTACAGTTATACAAGACAACCATAAGCGGTACATAGACATACTTCAAGACTAGTCACCAGTATTAAACAAAAAGTAATTGACAAACAGTATGAGTCTTTAACAGCAGCACCCACAGGGGTTAAAGTAGATTTGTGCCAATAGCCAGTGTCTTTGACATCAAGTTCCAAACATTGTAAAGTGCAAGATGGACTGAGACAGAGGGAGAATTGAAACAGTACATCCAAAAATCATCAGATTTAACAGGGTCGTAATGATAGACAAGTGTCTCATATGTACACATAGAAAAGGTACTCAGAAATGTACACTCTGTAAACAGATGTTTGGATGCTTCCAAGGTGTCATGGCACTTACACATAAGGCGCATTCTATCATCCAATGCTAATTTCGTTTGTGTGCCCAAAATGGATAACAATGGCATTTGGTTAGTATGGAGACACAACATTAGCCTACATACTTCCGGCTTTGAGCTCAGAATAATGTATGATTGAGGTTTCTTGGACCTATGGACCACACTAGACATACATTTTAAACATTTTAAAAGTACAAATGTGATCATAGTTTTTGTTCCAGTCACCTAGATATAATTTGGCTTTAAAAGATGTTTTCAAGGTCGAAAAACAACCCCTAGTTTCCCAGTTTGGGTACCAATGTATAGCTTCAAACGTGGTCATCACAAGGTTGTCAAAGATTTAAATAACAGGACTGTCATGATCTCTGCTTCCAAAAGATCAGGACTTGCCCGACTCCCTTGGAAGCAGACCCATAACCCCGGTTCCGAGTGCCAGCCAGTCCCAATTGGGACCTTTTGGACCCTGTCCTGGCGCCAGTGGCATAAAGATGCCCAGTCCCAGCGCTGGAAGCGCCAGGCTCATAATGCTTGGGTGGACTTACCTGCAGCAGACCATGCTTCTTACTTACCTGCCAGTTGAACCCCTGATCCTCTTCTGTTTGGGACTACTTTTCCTGTTGGGTGGGGCAGGAACTCCCTAGGTTCAGAACACTGGAACTCTTCTGGAAAGCAGGAACTCTTTTCTTACCTAGGCGTGGCTGTGGAAGGAGACACCTAAGCACTACAGGAGGTTATTTAAACCACACCCGATGGATGAATCTTGCTTTGCGTTATTCTGCATTCTCTGCAGCAGAACGCTCATCGTGTCTTCTCCTTCTGATCCTGGGCCTAAGGGAACAAAGGCTTACCATCCTGGAATCCAGTCTTCAGCAGCACCTGTAAAGACAAAGAAAGAACAGGTTAGCACTACGGTCTTCAGTGGCAGCGCATCTCTTACCTGGTCCATCGGCTGTCACCAACGCCTCGTGCTGCATTCCGGCATCTGAAAGACAAAGGCTTACCTACTCTTCGCATGCTCCGGAGGTCTTCCCGCTGCATTCCGGCATCTGAAAGACAAAAGCTTACCAGCTCTTTACACGCTCCGGAGGCCTTCGGCGCTGCATCCCGCATCTGAAAGACAAAAGAAGGTGCGTTTAAAGACATTGGGCAACTTTATTACTCACGTGCCATTACTCCTTCCCACGCCGAATCCAGTGGTTATTCCAGCACCCTTCAGCTTCTCTAAAGCTCCGAACTTGTACCTGCAAGATAAAAGGGACAGTTAGTGCGCATCGTGAAGCAGGCTACAAGCCCTTACTTAAGTGCTTCCAGGCGCTGCTATTCCTCACGCGGGTTCGATCCTCAACTCTCATCAGCCCGCCATCCGCCATCGCCGGAACCCTGCAAAACAAGAGATATCATTACAAAAGACTTTTAAGACATTTGAAGTGCCCAGAACTTACCGTTCGTGCAGTTAACGACGGACAGCAGTCCACTGAGGTCAAGAGGCCTGCACCCTTATCCAGTGAAGAAACTGGTTACGGCACCCTGCCCCGAGGCAGATGGAGAGCTCGGCGTTCACTTACCTAAGGTGAGGGTGTTAACCTTTGGGGTTCTACAGGAGAAGAGAAAGGGAAGAGGAGAGAGGCACCCAATAACCCCAGTTCATTAATTCCATATTTTCTATCTGCAGACATCTTACTCTTCGAGTCAGACATACAGTGCACAGAGGTCCAGCCCAAAGAGCCAACCGTGTGTTACACATTACCTTTGAAGATACGGCATTCACCCAGTCAAGACCGGCGCCTCTGCGGGAATCAGGTGAGCGTTACAGAACGCAAAGCCTATCGCAAAACTCCCACCCAGGCGCTATGGAAACCTCGGATACCGACCAGCTAGCCCAGTTACTTGGGGAACTAAGAGCAGAAGTGCATGCAGCCCGTAGGGAAACAAATGCTCTAAGAAGGGAACTGATTATTTCCAAGGAGCGAACAGACAATCTCGCTAGACAATTGCTACAGTCACAAGCCGGACAAACTCCGTTACCCGCATCAGGGGCAAATCTTCCTTCAACATCCTCTACGAACCCAGTGCAGATCAACCTACCTGGGAATGTACCTCTGGCTCCGCCCGAACGATTTTCTGGTGACCCAAGGAGGTTTGCAGTATTTATTAATCAGTGCCGGTTGCACTTCTTATGCCGGCCAGCAGCCTTTCCAACTGATCAAGCTAAGGTAGCTTTCGTGCTTTCGTACCTTAGTGGCAATGCGGCAGACTGGTCGATCCCTCTAGTTAATGAAGATGATCCGGTTCTCCATGATTTTCAAGCTTTTCAGCTCAGTATGGAAAAACTGTTTGCAAGACATTCACAGGGGCAGGCCTTGGACAATGAGCTAATTTCATTGCGACAGGGTAATCAAGACCTTTTGGCTTATATTGCGTCTTTCAACAGACTGATAGTGGAAACTCGATGGCCTGAGGACAAAAGGATTACGCTGTTTTATAGAGGTCTACGTGGAGAGCTCAAAGATGTGTTAGCCCAAGTAGTGAATCCCTGCAAGACTGTTCGGACTATATTGACTTAGTCGTTCAAATTGACCACAGACTGCAGAACAGGAAGGCCGATCGTTCCAAGTTTGATGCTCGAGTATTTTCCAAACCACCAACTCCTACCAAAGGAGTAGACTCCGGGGAACCCATGCAAATAGGGGGCCTGAAAGGACCACTAACACAAAAGGAGCAGGAAAGGAGAAAACAGCTGCAATTATGCCTCTATTGCGGAAACTCGGGGCACTTTCTTCGAGACTGTCCGGTGAAACCAGCCAAGAAGGCAGTAGGAGCTGCAGTTACCAGGGTCACAAACTCTGAGCAGGAAAACAACCTCGCCCGACAAGAATAGAGGTCCTCTTGCCGAGTGTTAAAACCAGTTCCGTGACCTCGCATTTCGTGATACCTATGGTCCTCATTAGCCCTGAACATCTGGATCAATTACATGCGATTGAAGCTTACGTCGAAAGCGGTGCCATCGGCAATTATGTGGATCATGAAATGGTTTTGAGGATGAATCTGACTCTTTGTCCAAAGGCTGTAAAGGACGTCATTACTACGGTGGATGGTACGGAGATAGCCTCCGGACCAGTAACGCATACCACCCAAGAAGTGACGCTAGTAAGTCAAGATGGACACCATGAGAAGATCGTGTTCGATGTGATCAAGGCCCCTCAGTTCCAGATTATTCTAGGAATTCCTTGGTTAGAAAAGCACAATCCTCAGATCGATTGGCGAGCAAGAACGGTTCAGTTTCCAGAATGTGTCTCTACTTGTCACCCTCGACCTGGTGTTGCACTGGCAGCAATTTCCTCGGAGGCTCCCCAGTTACCTCCTGAATACCTAGAATTCCAAGATGTTTTCCGGAAGGATCAGGCTAACTCTCTACCTTCTCATAGGTCTTATGACTGCCAGATAGACCTGATACCTGGATCTACTCCTCCTTGTAGTAGAATTTATGCCCTCACCGAGCCTGAGAATCTTCACCTCCGACAATACCTGGATCAATACCTAGCGAATGGGTTTATTCGTCCTTCCAAGTCCCCTGCTTCCTCAGCTTTGTTCTTCGTTCCAAAAAAAGAAGGGGACCTTAGAACTTGTATACATTATCGCGCCCTGAACCAGATCACCGTTAAGAATAGATATCCGTTACCTTTGATCCCTGAACTCCTGGACCAAGTCAGAAAAGCATGCATATATACAAAGCTGGATCTTAGAGGAGCCTACCACTTGGTACGAGTAAAAGAGGGCGATGAATGGAAGACGGCCTTTCGCACCAAGTATGGGCTATTTGAATATCAGGTCATGCCCTTCGGACTTTGCAATGCCCCGGCCGCCTTTCAATATTTTATGAACAATGTCCTCAGAGAGCTCATAGATGTGTGTGTTGTTGTTTACATTGACGACATCCTCGTTTATTCTTCATCGGAAACTGAACATCGGAAACACGTGAAAATGGTCCTCGAGAGATTGCGTCAACACAAACGTTTCGCTAAGTTGGAAAAATGTGTTTTCAACGTGACTGAAGTTGAATTCTTGGGATTCATATTATCACCTAGCGGAGTGCGTATGGATTCAAAGAAGGTCGATGCAATTCTCAAATGGCCATCGCCATCCTCCGTAAAAGGTGTTCAAAGCATGTTAGGCTTCGCTAACTTTTACCGCAGGTTTATCCCCGAATTCTCTCGAATAGTCCAGCCCATCACCGCCTTGTTAAAGAAAAACAAACATTTTGAATGGTCTACCGAGGCGGAACAAGCTTTCCAGAATTTGAAGACTAGATTTATCTCTGCACCGATCATAAAACATCCTCGCCCAGAACTCCCCTACATCGTTGAAACTGATGCTTCGAGCCTTGCCATGGGGGCAGTTCTATCACAAAAGGACCCAGTAACCAATCAGTTGCATCCCGTGGCATTTTGGTCCCGCAAATTCTCGCCTCCTGAAATCAATTACACTATTACTGATAAGGAACTTCTAGCTATCAAGTCCGCCTTTAAGGCTTGGCGGCATTATCGTCTGTGGGACCCGACATACCATTACTTTGATTACAGATCACCGAAAACTGCAATATTTGAAAACCGCAAAAGCTCAATCCTCTAGGCAACTCCGTTGGGCACTATTCTTTGCCGAGTTTGACTTCATAATTACCTATCGACCTGGTACAAAAAAAGGTAAAGCTGATGCCCTTTCTCGGATGGGAGTGGAAGAACATTTGATCAATCCTAAACCTGTACCTATCATTCCCGAACAAAGAATTCTAGGTGTAATCACCACACAATCCATAGAGGAAGTTAAGGATAAAGCCAGGCTACTGGTAACTCCAGCAGACATACAGAATTGGCATCTGCAGGGAAAGGACTTTACGGTGAAGGACAACCTATTATATTTCCAAGAACAGTTATACCTGCCCAGCACAGATTTACAGAAAAAGGTAACCTCTTGTTATCACGATTCTTTAATGGAAGGACATCCCGGTATGACCAAGACCTCGGAAAAGATCAAGCGCTACTTCTGGTGGCCGTCTTGGAAAAAAGATATCAGAGACTTTATAATGTCCTGTGGAGTATGCGCCCAAAACAAGAGTCAAAAGGAAAAACCAGCCGGCCTCTTACGCCCTATTGACATCCCGCCTCGCCCTTGGCATACGCTTTCTATGGACCTCATCACTGATCTACCTCCATGCTCCGGATACAATACGATCCTAGTAATCGTGGACCTATTCTCCAAGATGGCGCATTTCATTCCACTCAAAGGCTTACCAACAGCAGCAACTCTGGCCTGAGAATTTCTCGAAAACATCGTCCGACTGCACGGTTTTCCTTCAGTTCTAATTTCGGATCGAGGTAGTCAATTTATTTCTAATTTTCGGCGAAGTTGCTGTCGGTCGGCTCAAATTGATGTGAGACTTTCGACCAGCCACCACCCTCAAACCGACGGACAAACCAAGAGGACCAATCAAACTCTGGAACAGTATTTGCGCTGCATGCTACAACAAACTGAAAAAACTTGGAAAGATATCCTTTGGATAGCCGAATATGCCTACAATAACTCTGTCCACTGGGGAACTGGGAAGACCCCGTTTTTTCTTTTATACGGTAGTCACCCTCGAACCTCGGAGTTGGATCCACTCCAAGATCTTGGAACACCAGCAGTAGACCACCTGCATTCTACAATCACCCAAGCCTTTAAGGAAGCCGTTTCTCACCTTCAAAGGGCTAAAGAACAATACAAGAAAGGAGCAGACCAACATCGGAAGGAAGCCCCCCAATATCAAGTAGGAGATCAAGTCTGGTTATCCACCAAATATCTACCTCTAAAAGGACCACGCACATTCAACCCAAGATACCTTGGTCCCTATTCCATCACTACCATAGTAAATCCAGTAGCGGTCAAGTTGGACTTGCCCCCTCACATGAAGATACATCCGGTCTTCCACGTCTCTCTATTAAAACCCGTGCAACCTCAAACCCGACTAACTACATCTCCAAAACCTATTCTAGTTGATGGAGAACTCGAGTTTGAAGTCAAAAGCATCCTGGATTCCAAGATCTCCAAATCTAAACTATTTTACCTGATTGACTGGAAAGGCTACGGTCCCCAAGAAAGATCCTGGGAACCTGCAGAATATGTCCACGCGCCCGTCTAATCAAAAGATTTCATCGAACATTTCCTAACAAGCCCAAATCCCCGGAGAAGCCCGGTTTGGGAGGGGCCTTGAGGGGGGGTGCTGTCATGATCTCTGCTTCCAAAAGATCAGGACTTGCCCGACTCCCTTGGAAGCAGACCCATAACCCCGGTTCCGAGTGCCAGCCAGTCCCAATTGGGACCTTTTGGACCCTGTCCTGGCGCCAGTGGCACCAGGCTCATAAAGATGCCCAGTCCCAGCGCTGGAAGCGCCGGGCTCATAATGCTTGGGTGGACTTACCTGCAGCAGACCATGCTGCTTACTTACCTGCCAGTTGAACCCCTGATCCTCTTCTGTTTGGGACTACTTTTCCTGTTGGGTGGGGCAGGAGCCACTCCCTAGGTTCAAAACACTGGAACTCTTCTGGAAAGCAGGAACTCTTTTCTTACCTAGGCGTGGCTGTAGAAGGAGACATCTAAGCACTACAGGAGGCTATTTAAACCACACCCGATGGATGAATCTTGCTTTGCGTTATTCTGCATTCTCTGCAGCAGAACGCTCATCGTGTCTTCTGGTCTGATCCTGGGCCTAAGGGAACAAAGGCTTACCATCCTGGAATCCAGTCTTCAGCAGCACCTGTAAAGACAAAGAAAGAACAGGTTAGCACTACGGTCCTCAGTGGCAGCGCATCTCTTACCTGGTCCATCGGCTGTCACCAACGCCTCGCGCTGCATTCCGGCATCTGAAAGACAAAGGCTTACCTACTCTTCGCATGCTCCGGAGGTCTTCGCACTGCATTCCGGCATCTGAAAGACAAAAGCTTACCAGCTCTTCGCACGCTCCGGAGGCCTTCGGCGCTGCATCCTGAATCTGAAAGACAAAAGAAGGTGCGTTTAAAGACATTGGGCAACTTTATTACTCACGTGCCATTACTCCTTTCCACGCCGAATCCAGTGGGTATTCCAGCACCCTTCAGCTTCTCTAAAGCTCCGAACTTGTACCTGCAAGATAAAAGGCACAGTTAGTGCGCATCGTGAAGCAGGCTACAAGCGCTTACTTACGTGCTTCCAGGCGCTGCTATTCCTCACGCGGGTTCGATCCTCAACTCTCATCAGCCCGCCATCCGCCATCGCCGGAACCCTGCAAAACAAGAGATGTCATTAGAAAAGACTTTTAAGACATTTGAAGTGCCCAGAACTTACCGTTCGTGCAGTTAACGACGGACAGCAGTCCTCTGAGGTCAAGAGGCCTGCACCCTTATCCAGTGAAGAAACTGGTTACGGCACCCTGCCCCGAGGCAGATGGAGAGCTCGGCGTTCACTTACCTAAGGTGAGGGTGTTAACCTTTGGGGTTCTACAGGAGAAGAGAAAGGGAAGAGGAGAGAGGCACCCAATAACCCCAGTTCATTAATCCCATATTTTCTATCTGCAGACATCTTACTCTTCGAGTCAGACATACAGTGCACAGAGGTCCAGCCCAAAGAGCCAACCGTGTGTTACACATTACCTTTGAAGATACGGCATTCACCCAGTCAAGACCGGCGCCTCTGCGGGAATCAGGTGAGCGTTACAAGGACACAGTGGAGTCATCCTGGCCTTTAAATATAGTTCACCCCTTTCCCATTCCACCTGCCCGCCCAATGAAATCAAATCCAACTCCAGGCACAGTAGTTTCATAGGGACTGAAGATCTAAGTTTCAATAACTTCCTCCAGAAGGCTCCCTCAACACAATTTAACCAACTAAAATCCTTCATCCTCAGTGACTCAAGGCCATATAAAAATGCCGGACAGAAACACTGCCTCTAGAGTATTCATATCCCCTCCAAGGAGTAACCTTCCGTGTGGTGGGCGAATCGGCTAAACGGGTGGATCAATTAGGCAGATTTTATCTTTTTGTTAGCAATAATGTATTAGTAGTTGTTATTAGCACTCATTTCCACCCCAAGATAGGGATAGTGGTCTACATACTCCACATTCCGCGGTCTGGAGTCGAGTTTCACTCTATTAACTTTCTTCCCAGCAACGTACAATGTCTTCTTTTTATTGATGTTGATCACCAGATCATTCTCCTTTGCCTAGTCCGCTAATTCATCCACCATAGATCTACAGCCAGAGAGAGTGTGGTCAAGGATTACAAGGTCATCAGCGTACAACATGCTGACGACCTTCATCCTTCCACTCTTAGAAAGACAATATGTTCAGGACAACATCCTCTCAGGGAGGTCAGAGATGTTTAAATTAAACAGCAGGGGATGCAGCACACAACCATGCCTGACTCCCCTGCTGAGCGGTTCTGATGTCACCCCGAGTGGGACGGGTATGGCCAGACGTGGGTCCCGTGCCTGGTGGGGCTAGAGACCCAAGCTACTCCTCACTGATGAGGCCCAACAAGGCTGAAACATGTTTGGGGATGCTTGTGGTCTCGTGCAGAAGGGATGTGATCTAGCAGTTCGGGCTGGACTGCCCCTTTTGGGGTGGCATCAAGCCTGATTTGTATATGGTCTTTCCCCTTCTGAAATGGCTTGGCAGGTGAAGAACAACGGTCGGAGGGTTTCCCAGAGCAATGCCAGAGGTTAAGATTCATTCTAAACCTTCCAGCCATCACCTCTTTGTTTTTACTTTGTCACCCTGAGGGGGACAGGTATGCCCAGACATGGGTCCTGTGCCTGCTGGGCCTTGAGACCCAAGCTACTCCTCAGTGATGAGGCCCAACAAGGCTGACACATGTTTTGGGATGCTTGTGGTCTCGTGCAGAAGGGATGTGACCTAGCAATTCGGGCTGGACTGGCCCTTTTGGGGTGGCAGCAAGCCTGATTTGCATATGGTCTTTCCCCTTCTGTAATGGCTTGGCAGGTGAAGAACGATGGTCTGGAGGATTGCCTAGAGCAATGTCAGAGGTTAAGATTCATTCTAAACCTTCCAGCCATCACCTCTTTGTTTTTGCTTTGTCACCTGAGTGGGACGGGTATGCCCAGACGTTTGTCCCGTGCCTGCTGGGCCTAGAGACCCAAGCTACTCCTCACTGATGAGGCCCAACAAGGTTGAAACATGTTTGGGGATGCTTGTGTTCTCGTGCAGAAGGGATGTGACCTAGCAGTTCAGGCTGGACTGCTCCGCATTAGGTTGGAACCAAGCCTGATTTGCATATGGTCTTTCCCCTTCTGTAATGGCTTGGCAGGTGATGAACGATGGTCTGGAGGGTTGCCCAGAGCAATGCCAGAGGTTAAGAGTAATTTTATATCTTCTAGCCATCACCTCTTTGTTTTTGCTGATGTAGTCACACCTTCATCATTATTAACAGGACTCTAGCACTTGTTTCTTCATGGAGTTTCTTCAATACAGTCAAAAGCCACTCCAGGCATCCCAGAGTCGTCATTTTATTCCAAATCCTGGATCTATTTACTAGGTCAAAAGCCTACCTGAAATATAAAAACATTATATATAGCACCGGGGAATCCCTCTGTGAGGACTCCAGAATCAGGCGGTCAAGCATACGTATTTTGTGTGTGGTGGAGGAGCCAGGCCGGAATCCCGCCTGGAGATCATGTAGAATGTTCTCAGACTTTACCCAGGCCTGAAGCTTCTTCAATACCAAACCAGAAAACAACTTACTAGTCATGTCTGTCACACCCCTGGAGTATACACAACTCCTTCCTAGCCACGGAAGCCAAATGTAGTGACCCCTCCCACCTTGGTTGGCACAGGCTCATGATTGCTATACACACAGGCACCCCAAGGCAGCTAAAGGGGGGAAGTGAGTTAGGGAGAGATTGCAGGTAGGGAGGGGGTGTTTAGGGTAACCAGTAAAAGTGAATTGGATAACGTACCAAACACAAAACATATAGCAACTTGTCTTAGTTCTTACTCCGACTGTCAGTATCCTTCTTATTTAGAATACCAACGCTCCACCCTGTATTTGGATACATTTCCTGAGTTAGCCACAAACATAAGCACATGAAGCATGGATGAATTGGAACATAACACTTATAGCACATAACACCCTCCTGTACCAAGAAGAAGATGTTCAGGCAAGTATGTCTTATTTAGTAATGTCCCCAACGTGTGCCTTAACACACCTACCATGGCACCTAAACATCCTGATGGCTCAGAACATGACTCAAAACATGATTAATTGGTACGACATGAAATGAAACAAGGAATAGCCACAGACAAACTCAGCGTTACTTCATGATATGCCTTGACCACTGCTTTCACCCTAACAAATGTCTTTTACAGTCCTGGGAATACCTGCGTTATCCAAACACATGTGCATGTTGCAACAAACATGTAACCATGTGTGTTTCTCTTAACGGCACACAATTCGGCACTGTTGTGCGTTAGTTCATATCAAAATTTTACTAATACAGCAATTGATCTCCTTACAAGACTCTTATGAGAGCCTCCGTGTCAATCGCCCCAAAAATTCATGCCAGAACTTTACTGAGGCCTGAGGGGGCTTGCTGGCACCTACCCAGGCAGTGTAGCTCCTGCGTTGTACGGACTCCAGCCATGCACTGCTCTGCTCTCAGGGAAGAGCAGCCTCGTGTTGCAACGTTTTCACCGTCGGGCCCGGGTCTCATGAATTCCCTGCCATACCTCGTTCCTGCATGAGAAGACTCCTAACGTGCTATGACTGCACACCTGCTCCCTCCATCCTGTGCCAAGCCAACAATGACCAACAGACTGCATGGGCCGAAGGAGCTCTTAAATAGCAGTTGGCTGCACCTGCCTCCGTCCTGCCATCTGCTGCCCCAAAGGCTCATGGGGATTGTAGTTTTTCCCCTTTTTGGCACAAAACACCCCTGATGAACGACTTTACCAGCCCAACTGGCCCTTTTTCCTTCCAATGCCCAACATGAGCAGCAGTCTGTAGTTTTCCGGCTGTTCCTGTCACCCTTTATATGAACAGGAACGAGTACAGACTGGTGCCAAGTGGGTGAAATGGTATGCTCACAACATACTCTATCAAACAATGCTTTCAAATATGGTCTGCAAGTAGATGGATCACTTTTGAAAACCATGTTAGCGGGCCCTTTGGGGCCAGGAGCCCTAGAAGATTTTAAGGCTTTAATAAATGCCAGTAAGGTATTAATAGAAGTCTCAATTGGCCAAAGGTCGCTATTCATGATGTTACATAGGATATGGGTGGATGATAAGGACTGCATCTTCCCACCAATGAAATCCAAATATAGCTCCTCCCTGACAGGGTTCAAAATTCGTTGGTCCCTGGGACCTTTGGCAGCAGTCATTAACTGCCATATTTTCCTTGTTTTGCTGCTGGTTAAAACACCTATCGGCAGCTGCCATCGTGTGTTTTGTGCTAAGTTCTTCCAATTTTTTGGCCATCTACGGTACTGATTTTTTATCACACTTGTTTGGTCATGAAGTTCTGGGCCACGTAAAACACTCCAGCAGCTCTCCACGCATCACATGTTTAAAGTTGCGGAACTGAACATTGAATGAATTCCTGTGAACATTGGCAACAACCAAGGGTCGGCCCGATTGAACAGATGCCACATCCATAACAAAAGCACCAATCCAGTGCTCCACCGCATCTGCGCTTAAGGATGTTTAAGCCTGCCAACAGACCTTACCAAGATTGTTTACCCACAACGAGGCCCTGACTATAATAACACCAGACCACCAAATACAATTTCCAGAGTAGCTTGTAACAAGATCTTTGAGCATAGAACCAGTAACATCTCTGACCGGGAGGTGTAGAGTTACCCTCAAGGGGGACAGTCACTGTTGAAGTGGGGAGACATTTCAAGTGATTGCACACATCCTAAATTGTCATTACTGAGGAATAAATAATCCAGGGTTGCCCAACTGTGGCTGCTTCTCCAGGTAGTATCTTCAAACCCATGGATTGCCAGAACCCAATGATGAGGCCCCCATATGGTCTCCAAAGGCACCTTTTGTTTGCCATAAATTGATGTATCACAAATCCTTCAATATAAACATTCTCAGTTATCCATGTCTCCTGGCACACAATAATGTCATGCTCTAACGGTATTGGAAAAGAACCCTCTTCAGAGAATAAGTGATGATAACCTCTGGTATTCCAACTTGGAAACTTTAGGCTTAATTTAGAAGCAAACCATTGCTGAGGAGAAAAGCTCTTTAATCATTTCCAGCCCTGAGAATTAACCATAGGTGTGGGTATTTGCAGGGTCTCAACACACGTTTTCACGAGACCCCTATTCCATTCTTTTGTATACTTCTCACAACAAGTAGATGGAATTACTTCAGGAATCTTGGTATCTAAAACATAACCAAGAGATCTGAAAGGCAATTTGTGTGAGCGCAGCAGGGTAGCTGTACCCGCTAGACACCAGTGAAGTCTAGTTAGCTGCCTTCCTTTTACTGTTGACTGTGCGAAAGTCAGTGGAAATGAGTATCCTCAAGAAGGGTATCTTAGTCAATAACTTCAGCACAACATTTCAGTTTAAGTATGTATATTCTCAGGTTGATAATATCAAAGAAATAATTTAAAATCAATGAATCCAATACAAGTGGCTCTTGCAATAGAGCCGAATATTGGCCACATTACTCCTTGCCAGTTAGATCAGCGATGGGAACCACATTGCGTCCACCTGCTCAACCAGACTAGGCTGTGAGTTGGCAACTATGATCAGGGGTAAAGGGTTTCCAGCAGATGATATATCCACACCCACTACCAGAACTACAGTCAACTCCTTTGCAAGCCAACTAGTTAAAATGCCCATGCTTTTCTGTTGTCTTACCTTCTGACGTGTCTCCCTTCTCTTCTGTTTTTTAGATTTTTGTATGTGCCCTACTGTTGTAGAGTTCAGTGGGGGACTATCACTGGCCTCAACCTCAACTGTTTCCAACAATGAGGCAGGATTTACCGTAGGCTGTACTGCTCGCTTTGCTCTATGCCGTTCTTTATGGGTTTTATAAGTGAGGGGAGAAGCCTCCACAGTACAGCCTACCAAAAAAGATCCAGCTCCGTCCTCTGAATTATCAGCTGCCGTCCCCTGCTGAGCCACTTCAACCTCAATTTCATGAACTTTAACCCCAAACTGGTGTTGCCTAAAGTGAGACATCAAAAGTTGTAATGACACACCATGGTGTTGCAAATCCTCGTTTATACGGCCACAGAGTTTAAGAAGGATTTTCACAGTGAAGTGCATGGCACCAACATTAAGATCAGCTGAGGAACTCCCGGTATTTGTATTTACTGCACTTACATGAACGGCTTATTCTAGGACCCTTAACGGCTGGTCTAGTTCAGTGTCAGGAAATAAATCGGGAGTCAATGACATCCTCTGTGACTTTTCGACCTGTGAAACAGTCGAGGGTGAAGGAGGCCATGTTGGAGATGGAACTCCCTCAATTGGAAACAACAAACCATGTTGTTTTGGAGAATTTTGTACCAGTCCCTTCTAATGAGTAACAGAGAGCAAGCAGGAAATGGTTGTTATTGATCCCAAGCATTGATCGATTCCCATTCCCAGAAAGTTTTTCATCGATCAAAGTTGTTAATAAGTCAATGCCACTTACTTTGTGTACCTTCTTACTGCTTTGCACAATTTCAGGCTCGAAGTATGATGCAATGTGAACGGGAGGAAGATTTTTCTGACAGCAGCATTTCTGCAACTTCTGCTAGACTAGTCTAAATGTGACCTGATTGCTCCATACTGGTAGAACGAGAGTGTGTTTTCACCTTTTGTACGGCTTGCCCCTGCACACATTTTATGCTTTGACCGACTCGCGGTCTTGCCCAGCATGGGTTAAGTGGTCAAGTCAGGTACGAAGACTGAAATTAGTCAAAAAAATTTCCAGAGAATGCAATAGATTCTAGATGGATTTAACATACAGTTTCAAGGTAGTTTTGCACGCTAAGACCAATGCATACCTCTTCATGCAACTCAGATAAACCTGTAGAGACGCCTGCCTTGCGCGTCTCCACAAGACCACAGCAGACCATTTCCACACCTGTGTGGTGCTCCGTGCATGGTGGCTGTTTTTAAACTATGCTGCTTGCCACACTGCAGAAGCTCCTCCTTCTCCAGGCAAAGGTCAGGGCAAACAGACTGCTCCCATATCTCCCCACAGCAGACAACTTCTACACCACTTGGACAACTGCCCCAAATCTTTGTGAGGAACCTGCATCAGGTCTGACTCATGATCCTTTTGCAGATTGTCTGGACCAGACAGGTATGATAATTAATATTTCTCGTCTGTGAGTGGTACATTGAGCTAAAACTTTGTTTTAGATCCTTTTGAGTGGGATACATCCCATAGACCAGGATACTTGAAACATGTTTGTGCTCTGTACAAGGGCTCACACACTTTCATAACTATCACAGATCATGTCTGTCAGTGGGTGCTGCTCTGAATTCTCAATTACAGTCAGTTTTCTTACTGCAATCTGAAGTTGAAGATACTTGTAAACATTATGGCTAAGCCCCTCTAGCCATATGTAATTGGCAGGAGGACTTAATGGTCCCTGATCAAACATCTGATTCCAGCACCAAATCTGCACTTGTATCGACTTGTTGATTACATATTCAAAATATAGCCTTTCTCCCTGCGTCTTGCTACCCAAAATCAAAACCTTGGTATATTTCACAATTTTGTTCCAGAGGGAATTATATTTTAAACACCTCAATTAAGTTCTTGTAAAGTTCCTTCACTGCAACCCTCAGCACTCTTTATGTCTATCAATAATTGATGTGTTCTTGCATCTAAAGCCTTTGTTTAAATTAGCGCTCAACTACCCTTTTAAAGAGGCCATGGAAGTCATCCAGCCTTATTTCTGCAGGTCTGGTAACACGCTGCCACCTTTCTCTACAGTACAACTAGTACTATTGATAGATGGACTAGTAACTTATCTTTGGGTTCTTGATGCACCACAGTCATCTAATTCAACTTCCGAAAAAATGTAGTATGTAATGCTGCTGGTAGGACATGAAATTGAAAAAGAAGTTTCAGAAGTATGACAATCTTTACTGTATTTTTACAACCTATTAGTGAGAAAGAGAGAGTATTGCTCATTCTTATTTCTGTCCACTATCTGGGCATACTTTAAGTCATACAATTGAATTAAACCTGCTGTTATACCAAGATATTTATTGGGATCCTCTTAATAGCCTTGTGCCAGTTGAGTCAACAATACTACAGCTATTGCATTAACCAAAATCATGTTTGCTTAGGACATACTTTAGAATGTTCCAAGATTGCCACCAGTGTTTCGGTCATAGATTGTTTCTCTGCCTGTAAATGAAAATGGAAAGCATGTGATCCTATTCTAGAAACATTTTAGCAATCAAAAGACCCTTTCACCCTCTTTACTGTTCACTTAATAGCAAATGGTTCTATATACAGAGTAAACAGAATGGCGGCCCTTCATAGTTCAAATAACTCCATGTAAATTAGCAGGACATTTACTATGAGCACAGTTTTCAAAAAGAAGTTCCAGTCAAATTAATGAAAGATTTTTCTGCATGTATCAGAGCTATTGCAAATGGTATCTTCTCTACTTTTGATACTTCTATAGACACAATGAAATGATGCATGTTATATACCACACCTCTTTAAAGAATACATCATTTTGGCCCTACCCTAAGAAATGTGAACTAACCAAGGATAACCTATTCACGAAAATCTTCAACACTATTGTGTAATTCACATTCAAAAGCATTATCTGCCAATATGAGCCACATCTGACCCATTCGTTTTCAGGTTTCACAAATACTTATCAAATAACATCAATTATGATCAAGCTGACATCATATTTTACAACATTTAATTCGCTTACCTTACCAATTATGGTATTAATAATCCTTGAAATGTTTTGTTAAATTTGGCAGTAATGATTTCTTCTCTTAGAGCAGGGGCCTGGAACCTTTGTCTCTCCAGAGGTTTTTGACTACAATTCTCATCAGCCCTATCCAGCATAGGCCATGGTAAGGGATCATGGAAGTGGTAGTACAAAAAATCTGGAGAGCCAGGATTACTGACCTTTGCTCCAGAGAGATTGTATTAAATAACAAAGCAATGTGTCTTTTGATTTCTTCCAATTCCCCCCTACGTAAATCTGCTGCCTCCTTCTCCATACACCTCAATAGGTTACAATCAAGCACTCCAAATATTCCTTTTATTTCCATGACACCATATAAATACTTCTGAAGTCCTCTCAGATTTACACTATATGATTCTGTTCTTTCAGAATACATGCTCTCCTTTTCTTCTCATCTGCTCAAGTGCGCTTCTTACATTCCATGTAAATCTATTCACATAGATCAACATCGAGCGCTGGATGACCCAAAGCCACCTCCTGTTAAACCCCTCCAAAACAGAAATCATGGTCTGCGGCAACTCAGATCTTCTTCCGCACCCACTACCCTGGCCACCCGCCATGGGCATCTCACCGACCCCCTCTAACACAGTAAAAAATCTTGGATGCACCCTGGACTCCGACCTAACACTCTCGCGCCAAGTCAACAATGTCTCTAAGTCCTGCCACTACCACCTCAAAAACCTTAGGCGCATCTTTCCATATCTCTCATTCCCTAACAGAGTCTCCGCGGTCCAATCAATCGTCATATCCCGACTGGACTATGGTAACCCCCTGTACCTCGGAATTCATGCCTACCAACTGAATAAACTACAAAGAACACAAAACGCAGCAGCCAAAGCGCTTCTCGCGCTCGGTCCAAGGGACTACGTATCCCCAGCCCTTAAGGCACTGCACTGGCTTCCAGTAGCCCGTAGGGTAGCTTTCAAAACCCTATGCCTCACCCACCGAGCTCTACATAAAACTGGACCCTATTATCTTCAAAAAAAGCTAATACCCTATCACCCTACCCGCACCCTTAGATCAAGCTCAGCCGGCCTCCTAGTAATTCCTAAAACAAACTCAGTCAGGTTAGGCGGAGCATCATTCTCAGCCCTGGCCTCAACCCTGTGGAACTCGCTCCCACCCCACATCCGCCGAACTCAGGACTTAACGGCCTTCCGCAAACTACTGAAAACCTGGCTCTTTCCCTAAAACCAACCAGCCCTAAACCACCATCATCCCAAAAAAAAAAGAAAAATAAATAAATAAATAAATAAAACAAATATATTAAATAAATAAATAAAGTAACCGAACCAGATTGTAACCTACATTGACAAACAGAACTAAAACGAATAAACTAGATCTAAACAGGGAAATGATTAAATAGAAAAAGAATCACTGAATAATGGAAAGATGAGAGCGTGGAGAGCGGATGAACAAGGAGAGCGGATGAGCATAGAGGGCACGACCGGATGAGTAGAAAGAACGAATGAGTATGGATGAGTATAGATGAGTATGGATGAATGTGAGGATAAATGCCTTTGGCAAATGAGCCTGGAGAATATGCACAGCGCAAGATCATACAGAACGAAAGAGCGCTGAGAACAGAGGCACATATAGAGCGGAGAAATGTGGGGAACAACCGAATGGGGGGAGAGACTGAGTGTGGGGAGCGTATGAATGTATGGAACATATGAGTGTGGGGAGTGTATGAGTGTGAGTAGCGGATGAGTCTGGAAAGCGGATGCGTCTGGAGAGCGTATGGGTCTGGAGAGCGGATGGCTGAGTGTGGGAAATGGCTGAGTGTGGGGAATGGCTGAGTGTGGGGAATGGCTGAGTGTGGGGAATGGCTGAGTGTGGGGAATGGCTGAGTGTGGGGAATGGCCGAGTGTGGGGAATGGCCGAGTGTGAGAAATGGCCGCGTGTGGGGAATGGCTGAGTGTGGGGAATGGCTGAGTGTGAGAAATGGCTGAGTTGTAGGGAATGGCTGAGTATGGAAAATGGCTGAGTGTGGGAAATGACTGAGTGTGAGGAATGGCAGGGTGTGGGGAATGGCTGAGTGTGGGGAATGGCCGAGTGTGGGGAATGGCTGAGTGTGGGGAATGGCTGAGTGTGGGGAATGGCTGAGTGTGGGGAATGGTTGAGTGTGGGGAATGGTTGAGTGTGGGGAATGGTTGAGTGTGGGGAATGGTTGAGTGTGGGGAATGGCTGAGTGTGGGGAATGGCTGAGTGTGGGAATGGTTGAGTGTGAGGAATGGCTGAGTGTGGGGAATGGCTGAGTGTGGGGAATGGATGAGTTTGGGGAATGGCTGAATGTGAGGAATGGCTGAATGTGGGGAATGGCTGAGTGTGGGGAATGGCTGAGTATGGGGAATGGCTGAGTGTGGGGAATGGCTGAGTGTGAGGAATGGCTGAGTGTGGGGAATAGCTGAGTGTGGGGAATGGCCGAATGTAGGGAATGGCCGAGTGTGAGGAATAGCTGAGTGTGGGGAATGGCTGAGTGTGGGGAATGGCTGAGTGTGGGGAATGGCTGAGTGTGGGGAATGGCTGAGTGTGGGGTATGGCTGAGTGTGGGGTATGGCTGAGTGTGGGGAATGGCTGAGTGTGGGGAATGGCTGAGTGTGGGGAATGGCTGAGTGTGGGGAATGGCTGAGTGTAGGGAATGGCTGATTGTGGGGAATGGCTGAGTGTGGGGGATGGCTGAGTGTGGGGAATGGCTGAGTGTGGGGAATGGCTGAGTGTGGGGAATGGCTGAGTGTAGGGAATGGCAGAGTATGGAAAACAGCTGAGCGTGGGGAATGACTGAGTGTGAGAAATGGCCGGGTGTGGGGAATGGCTGAGTGTGGGGAATGGCTGAGTGTGGGGAATGGCTGAGTGTGGGGAATGGCTGAGTGTGGGGAATGGCTGAGTGTGGGGAATGGCTGAGTGTGGGGAATGGCTAAGTGTGGGGAATGGCTGAGTGTGGGGAATGGCTGATTGTGGGGAATGGCTGAGTGTGGGGAATGGCTGAGTGTGGGGAATGGCTGAGTGTGGGGAATGGCTGAGTGGGGGGAATGGCTGAGTGTGGGGAATGGCTGAGTGTGGGGGATGGCTGAGTGTGGGGAATGGCTGAGTGTGGGGAATGGCTGAGTGTGGGGAATGGCTGAGTGTAGGGAATGGCAGAGTATGGAAAACAGCTGAGCGTGGGGAATGACTGAGTGTGAGAAATGGCCGGGTGTGGGGAATGGCTGAGTGTGGGGAATGGCTGAGTGTGGGGAATGGCTGAGTGTGGGGAATGGCTGAGTGTGGGGAATGGCTGAGTGTGGGGAATGGCTGAGTGTGGGGAATGGCTAAGTGTGGGGAATGGCTGAGTGTGGGGAATGGCTGATTGTGGGGAATGGCTGAGTGTGGGGAATGGCTGAGTGTGGGGAATGGCTGAGTGTGGGGTATGGCTGAGTTTGGGGTATGGCTGAGTGTGGGGAATGGCTGAGTGTGGGGAATGGCTGAGTGTGGGGAATGGCTGAGTGTGGGGAATGGCTGAGTGTAGGGAATGGCTGATTGTGGGGAATGGCTGAGTGTGGGGAATGGCTGAGTGTGGGGAATGGCTGAGTGTGGGGAATGGCTGAGTGTGGGGGATGGCTGAGTGTGGGGAATGGCTGAGTGTGGGGAATGGCTGAGTGTGGGGAATGGCAGAGTATGGAAAACGGCTGAGCGTGGGGAATGGCTGAGTGTGGGGGAATGGCTGAGTGTGGGGAAATGGCTGAGTGTGGGGGAAATGGCTGAGTGTGGGGGAATGGCTGAGTGTGGGGAATGGCTGAGTGTGGGGAATGGCTGAGTGTAGGGAATGGCAGAGTATGGAAAACGGCTGAGTGTGGGGAATGGCTGAGTGTGGGGGAATGGCTGAGTGTGGGGAAATGGCTGAGTGTGGGGGAAATGGCTGAGTGTGGGGGAATGGCTGAGTGTGGGGAATGGCTAAGTGTGGGGGAATGGCTAAGTGTGGGGGAATGGCTGAGTGTGGGGGAATGGCCGAGTGTGGGGGAATGGCTGAGTGTGGGGCACTGGCTGAGTGTGGGGAATGGCTGAGTGTGGGGAATGACTGAGTGTGGGGAATGACTGAGTGTGAGGAATGGCTAAGTGTGGGGAATGACTGAGTGTGGGGAATGGCTGAGTGTGGGGAATGGCTGAGTGTGGGGAATGGCTGAGTGTGGGGAATGGCTGAGTGTGGGGAATGGCTGGGTGTGGGGAATGGCTGGGTGTGGGGAATGGCTGAGTGGGGTGAATCGCTGAGTGGGGGGAATGGCTGAGTGGGGGGAATGGCTGAGTGGGGGGAATGGCTGAGTGTGGGGAATGGCTGAGTATGTAGGAATGGCTGAGTATGTGGGAATGGCTGAGTATGTGGGAATGGCTGAGTATGTGGGAATGGCTGAGTATGTGGGAATGGCTGAGTGTGGGGAATAGCTGAGTATGTGGGAATGGCTGAATGTGGGGAATGGCTGAATGTAGGAATTGGCTGAGTGTAGGGAATAGCTGAGTGTGAGGAACGTACATAATATGCATTGATATGCGGGAACATTCGAATGAACATATATCATACCACACCTCACGCCTACTCTCCTCTTTACACCATCACTCAAATAGAACACAGGGATACTATGACACCATTCGGTATAACTGTTCTCATATCAACATCTCCCGCTCACTCCCCATCACTCTAAGTAACCACCGCTGGTTTAACAACCCCAGCCAGGCGTTTCTCCTCAGGCCTAACGCAGCCACTCTCGAGCTGGATTAATTCTGCCAGAGCGTGCACATTCTCCTGACCTCTCAACCACCACACCTACCGCTAAGAAGCAGCTACCACAATAACCCCGCACCAGCTGCACACATACTCTGTGCGCACACGCACCTTTTGTCTCTCTTCACCCTCTCTACTGACTCGAACCTCGGTTCCCAAGGGCGTTCAACCTACCAGCGCCTTCAGACCATACCAATGGTATATAAGGCGCTATATAAATGCAAAATACAATACAATACAATACAATACATTGTCTTGCTCTAAGTAACACGTTTTCAGTTTTCCTTTTTTTTTTCATTTACTACTTCAATTTCTACTCTTTATAACCTTCCCCCAGAATTAATTCACATGTCTGGTGCACCAACGTCTTCTTCTTTTTTAAACAATTGTTGTATTTCAATGCCTTTGGATGTGTGTATGCTGGTTGTGATTGAGGTCAATATCACTATTACTACGGATTTACAGACCTCTCATAACACCTTCTATGAGCACTTATGTGGCACAATATTCTTTCAATTATTTAAATATTTCTGATATCAACTATGATGGGGATCAGCTTATTTGTAAGCCTTTCTCACATCCTGGAATTTACTATTTGTTGTATTCCTCCGACCCTATCACCCCTACCAAATTCCTTCCTTTAACTGACCTTCCCTTTTTGCACTCCAAAGTATTCTGTATAAATCTGGCATGGTCTGACACAATGAATACATGCATACATAAATACATGCCTCCAAATGTATTATAAATACATAAAAATAAATTCCTCCAAAATGTTTCAAAGCGCATATAGCTCTGTTGGTCGAAGATCTGGCTAATCCCTCATTTAAAGAGACATCTTTCCACATCAATTAAAGGAGGTACAAGTAACACCATTTTTGAAAAAAGTGCATCTGGACCCTGCATATCCTGTAATCATAAGGCCAATTTCCAATCTCCCCTTCCTGAGTAAATTCAGGGTGGGAGACGTAAGGACCTGCTAACTGGCAAGGGTGCAAAGGGATGGCTTTTTAGATTTGTATTCAATAATGAAATGATGGGAGTAGTTCCATCTCAGAAAGGGCCATCTGCAAAAAAGATTCCCCTTTCACCACCTCCATGCCAAAAAAAAAGTATGTATCTGTGGCCTGCTGCATCAGTATCCTGAGTCACAGAGCCTGCTCCACCAGTAGCCGTGGCAGTAACAGAAAAGTCTCTACTGTGCAGGAGCAGCATTTAAGGTATTCACCTCTGTACACAAATGACAATGATCATAAGTAGACCATGATGGTGGCAGGATCATCTCCAAAATAAAGCTATGTCTGAGTTTAGAAATAGTGCATTGTACTACTTATGATCATGGTACCACATTCCAATTGATATCACACAAATGTTGGCTCATATGAAGTCAGCTCTTCTATGGAGGGTGATTTGTATTATGGTAACCCGGGTGTAGACTGCCAAATGGTAGGACAGGAACCTGGAGACCTGGGCCTCCTTTTTGATCTATTTGTGAGGACAGGTAACACCATCCGCCCAAGACAGCCACACAGCAGGCAGCTGTCCTAGGCCAGGCATCAAAGGAGCAGATCCATTCAAAAGGACCAGGGTGCTGCATCTCTAAAGTTCTTTTTTCTCAGTGGGAAGGTAAGTGGACAGGATTATGATAGGCAGGAGGGCTCGAGTTAATAGAGGAAGACGTCCACCATCTTGATTCTCACTGCCCCTCTCTCTCTTTCCTTTCCCCTCCACTTCCTCTGATTTAGACAACTAATGCAGTCTAGCGTTATCCCAATCATATGCAGACTTTGGCCTTTAAAAGGTGGGGTCTCACACCGCTTCTGGGGATTCACTCAGATCCTCTGAGTTCTTTTAAGGCTGCAGATTCATTCTGAAGATCTCACTGGACTTCCTTCAGGAAAGATGCACTTTCCAAAGCCCTCGGCCTGAGGTGAAGAAGAAATCATCCAAGACAAACCAAAGATCTGATCCTACCCACTCCGAGAGCACATCACAAGTGACCTCTGTTGTGGATCAGGACCTACCACTCTGCACTGTAATCTCCTCAGTGATGAGAGCAGACCCTGAATGGAACCATCGTATCCTCAAGCCCCCCTTAGCATACATCACAGCAACCAGAGAACCAGATCAGCCAAAGCTCCCTGTTCTACCCCACTGAACTGGTTGCTCTTTGTTCACTGCACCTGGAACAGGAGGAAAGTCGCTGGCACTGGTTGCTGCACTCCTCCACCACTTTGAATGTGCTTGCACTTAGAACCAGCCCAACACTGTATTGTGTCCTAGCAAAACTCATCACCTGCTACGCCTGGAGTGACTGCTCAATGCCGGGACCCAAACTGAGTCACATGCCAAATGTAACTAGGGGTTACAACGTCAGCTCGACCCAGCTAGCTCTTGAACTGCCGCCTTATCGATCGCACTTCAACACACCCAAATCACCACTTCGATGACTGTCACCTGACTCAGCCTGCTCAACTGCAAAGTGTTCCTGGGACCACCCTGACCTGCATCATTGAGAGCTGCCCTTCTACCACACAGAGCTCCTTCTTTTACCAACACTTGACACCTGCTTGTTGCTTATGGCTCACGTGATCCAACGTGCCCAAACTGAGCTTGATCCACTCACATCTACGTTCGACACCAGGTCTGACTTCATCAGCCCACAAGAACTGAATCAAGGTCCTGTTGACTGTGAACTCCCACTAGGTCCACTTGGACCTATAGAATGGTTAGGTAACGATCACTCCTATTTTCAGCCAAGATCTCCTTTTTGTGACTAAGCAATTACCACCACGCCTGGAACTACGCTGGAGTTCTACTTTCTCCAGTCTGTTGCATCTTCTCTGTTCTTCTTTTGGGGTGGATTTTTTAAAAGTATCCTCTATTCAGTCTATGTGCTGATGGTATGTTTGATTAAAGTATATACATTGTTATAGAACCTTGATTGGACATTCCCTTTATTTTGGACTGTCATACTAGGTAGTTTGGGTCACTACTGGTTTACCTTCACAACCCTCTTAAAAACATAGCCTTCCCTCAGCCTACTCACCCTTGTGCTCCTCCAGAACGGAACTCAATTCATCCCAGAAGAAGGCACCTGTTAATTGTCAAATTTGCTGGGAAAACTGGTGGAACTTAGAGATGGGGTCACGCGGCTGCAGTGATTTTCTTAGAGGTGTCAGCAGCGTTCGACACAGTCGACCATACAATCTTAATGGAACGTCTCAATATTGTGATGAACATTCCAGAGACCGCCTTAAATTTGTTGAAATCCTTTCTAGGAGAAAGGAGGCAAAGAGTGAAACCTGGAAACATTTTGTCATCCAACAACCAGGTTTCTTGAGGGGTTCCAAAAGGTTCCGCCTTATCTCAAACTTCTCTTTATTATATATATATATATATTTACCCTTTGGTTCAAGTTGTTGACAGGTGAGGCTTGCAATGCCAGCTGTATGCGGACAACAGCCAAATCCTGGTTGATCTCCACAGGGAGGCAAATGAGAGTAGTAGGCTAGGAAATTGCCTATGGGCAGTGCAGTGTTGCAGGACAATTGCCTGCATCTAAATGGAGATATTACTGAAATGCTTGTCCAGGGCAACCAGCTAAACCCCCTCTGATGTTTTTGTCGCCTTCTAACATGGGAGTTTCACCATCCCTTGTGGATGTGGTCAGGAATCTGGGTGTCTTGTTTGAGAGACAGCTATATTTTGCACCTCAAGTTGACACCACAGATAAAAGTGCTTACTTCCATCTTTACAGTATCAGTCGATGCAAACATGTATTGAACACAGGCCATTTGAGAATCTTAGTCTAGGCAGTTGTTCTGTGAAGATCAGACTACTTTGTGTCCCTCTTCTTAAGTATTGCGAAAAAAAAGAACTATGTTATCTTCAGGCAGGGCAACACAAAGTTGTGCAGCTGATTTTTGGTTGTGAGTCTCAATTCGAAGTAGGGAAATCATGAATGGTCTTGCATTCAAAAATGTATATATGGCACAGAATTATCTGTCTAGTTGTACAATCAGATATAGCTCTAAAGACATGTTGGTAATGGGCACATTGGGTAGAACATCTTATGGAGGTAAAATGGTGCAAATCTTGGCTGTTGTCTATGGAATAATTTGCCAGTTTTGCTAAAAAATGGAGCACACAAGGCTTTAAGTGTAGATTGAAGGAGTATCTCTTCTCTTTGCATGTATCATACATTATATGCTACTGCTGTAACTGTCATTTTGTGATGCAATTTCTATTTGTTGTAAGTTTGGTGTTTTATAGTGCCTTGAAACTGGGCTTGTTTCAGTATTAAGCCTGAGATCAACAAATAATGTTACTATGACTACTAGTACTACTGCTACTAGTGCTGCATTGCGATAATTGTCCAAGTTCTCATGTGCAAAATATTCTTTAATTCTTAATCTAATATTGCCAAGAGTGTAAAATTTGCCAAAATATTATTATAGATGTCTTATGCCTATGCTCGTCAAAAAATATTTTAAAAACTATTATCTGTAGCGAGGACATTGCATGATCATAAGAAAGTGAGAGTCTCCATTTCCATAGTTCAATATGGTGTGCTAACAAGCCCAAACATATCTATTCAGGAGACAGACTCATATTGTTTTTCATCTATATGTATTCTACTGCTGTTACACATATCATAACAAAATATCCTTCAACATTTAAGTTTCCTGCATATATTTCAAGGTTGGTTCTGTCCTTGATTACGCTCTCCTTATCTATCCTTTATTTTTGATATCACCTTGTTGAAATCCACACCTACAAAGTTTGGGATGAGGGAAGAGCAACACATCTTCCTCTCATTAAATGTAGGTGTTCACAATCATCACACATAAGATAATAGTAAGTTCCCATATAGGAGACGTAGGGGAACATTAATCCATAAATACATCTGTAGACTGTGCATAGGAAATAAAAGAAAAGCCAGGAATCAGAGGAGACCCATGAAATAGAAAGAAGTGTGATATAACATAAGTGTGTGGGAAAGCCGAAATAGAAGACACACAGCAGAAATTGTAAACAGAGTGAAGATGGCAAGTTGATAGTCCCATTAGAAGAGCAGAGGAATAGTGAAGACAGGTAAAGATGAGATATACCATAAGAAGCTGAGCAGCAATGAAAGACAGAAAAGCGCAGGCATTACAAATGTTGCAGAGATGAAAGCTGCAAATATGCATAGTCTTGGAGGTATGAAGAGAGACCAAGCGGATGAAATAAACTATGATACCATGATTATGGGCGGATGAAGAAAAAGGCAAAGAGGAGGAATATAAGGAAAGAAAAGGGGGTAGAGCAGGAGTGGAAGATACATCAGGAAAAAGAATACTTCAGTTTTTAACTCAATTCAGCTGCGAAAGGAACATTTGTCGGAGACTTGTTCATGAGGAGACAAAAAGAGAGAGCAGTGTGCAGTGAATCCAAGAAGGAAGAGAAGGGGAGAGATACTTGAACATTATCAGCATAGAAAGAGCAGGTGAAATTGATGATGAAAGGTGAATATTGTAAATAAATGAGGGGGGTGAGAACAGAACCCTGAGGTAAGAAATGGGATTGCAGGAGTTTCAAAGCCCAAATATATTTGGTCACGTAAGTACAACTAGAACCATTGAAGAGCAGAGATGGCAAATGCTAGAGATGAGCGGATGGATAGAAGAGTACAGTCGTCAACTGTATCAAAAGCTTCATAAAGATTCAGTACTATAAGAACAGACAATGGTGTATCATTGCAAGCAGGGGGAAGGGAATAAGTGACACAAAGCAAAACTCTTTCAGAGGAGTGAAATGGACTGAACCCAGACTCAAAAAGAGGAAGAATAGAATGGTGATCAAGATAGCTAAAGCGTTAAGCATATACCACACATTTTAGAAGTAAAGGAGAAGAGTGATAGGACAAAAGTTAGCAGGAAAGGAAGAATCAAGGAAGGATTATTTTCAAATAGGAATAATAATAGTATGCTTGAACTAAGAAGGGAACAAAGAAGCGGAGAGTGATAACTATTACATAGAAAATGCAAGAAAAGGAAACACGTGGGGAGGAGCTGTAGGAACAAGGGATAAGGAGGCAACCAGAGAAGATGGGTAAGCATGAAACAGAAAAGAGCAGTGTCAGAGAGTAAGGGGAAAGATGATAGAGAAGCTAAGGTAAAAGAAGATGAGGGAGGTGGAGGGTGCCTTCTATAGCTTCCAATAACATATCCTTGAACAACTGAACATTCTGGGTGTTCTCTTGCCTGAACAACCCTGCCTATCACCCCAAAGTGCTTCCATAAAGTGTGAAGTTTTTGGGCCCAGGCAAAATACTGGTTATGGAGAAAAAGTCTTATTATTCTATAAATGCCTGATAAGATTTGTTTCATTGGTTGTAACATAGTGCATCCTATTTTTATCTTCCTGAGAGAAAGTACTAGTTAGTTTAGACAAAAGTCTTAGTTTGGTTATAATCAGCATTATATTTAGTAGTTGTAACTTAGTGTACTGGCTCTTTCAGTTGGAAAAGTAGACTAGCTGAACACAATTTCGAAGAATTCCTTGGAGATAAAAGTAGATTATTTTCAGAAACTGTATTCCTGTGCATTCTCTTTATTTACAAGAGAAACCACTGGAGAGGTGTGACAACACTATTTTGGAGACAGAAGAGGGCTGTATAGAAAGCCTGTAGCTCAATGGTTTGTGATAAGATAAAATAATAGTAGTTTTGATGTATTCAGTATCTGTAACTAAGTGTTCCATTATTTTGTGATGGGAGAAAATACTAGTTGAAGAGAAGAGGTTTTAGAATTCTTTGAAGGCAGAAAACGATTATGTACAGTGGGTGCAATTTAGAGTTCCATCCTTTTGTGATAAATCTGATAAAATACTATTTATGGAGACGAAGCCTAAGAGCTATTTGGTGGCAGGAGAAGAATATATTTGATATGTATGTACTGATAGAAAACATGCCATCTTCTCATTCTTCTCGTCACTATGTAGAGGTGACTTTTTTCCTAATGGTAGAAGGATGTTGGAATTTGTGTGGTATATTAAAGTAAAAAATTCCACACACAACAACACCACTATTGGCCACACATGACGCAGGTGTGTAAAATAAAGTAGTGCATACTCTAGTGTTGCAGCTGGAAAGAGGAGGAAGACATTCATCTCCTTGTCTCTCAGACAGAAGGGTCAGAGGAGTTTCAGATTATATTCACTGATGAGGCATAAAAACAACAGGCAGTCCAGTGGTGTATGATAAGATCATTTCCGAATCTCCTATTTCACCTTCACACACAGCAAAACAAAAGAGGAGATGGCTTGGGGCGACCAACCCTGATTTCCATTTGGTCTTTCCCCTTTTGAAATGGCTTAGCAGGCAAAGAATGATGGTCTGGAGGGTTGCCCAGAGCAATGCCAGAGGTTAGGAATAATTCCAAACCTTCCAGCCATCACCTTTTTTGTGTTGCTTAATCACCTTCACCCACAGCCACTGATGAATCTAGTACTAAAGGTATAGGTAATCAATCTGGGTTTAGGCCACAACACTTGATTTGGGAACCCGGTACAAAGGAAGCAAGGAAGAGTCATGAGCACAAGGCAAAGTCACTCTTTTCCCTCTGTGCATGGTCTTTCAAAGACTGTCAGTGTATTGCAGCCACACCACCAAATAGCTTAACCCTCCCCCTCACTTGTAGCCAGATGAGTGCAGGAGGACATACCCTCTTTGTGGACCAAAACATCCAAAGTGTAGACATTCTTCATACGGGAAAAAACAACAGCAAACATCTGTGTTTAAAAAGCCGTGTTCCATGGACTGAGCCCTGGTTGAGTACCAAATATTTGTAGTTTCATATCATGCAACATCATGCATAGGACTCAAATACACCCACAAGATCTCTACTGAAGCCCACCCATCAGTACACCATCACCATACCATCTGAATTCCAAACGGTCACCACAGAAAACCCTATAATGTGCCATATCTCTGGTGACTGACTGATGTGGTGACTGACTGTAACATAATGGCATTCGTTTGTTCCGCATTTGTTCCATGAGTGTGTCCTGCTCCAGCTGTTTTGCAACCACACTAATGCTCAGAGAACCACCTTGCAAAAGGGCACATAGTAACTCTGGCAATTTTTCAGTTTTAACCTGCTATATAAGATTTTGTAAAGAAGCACACATTTGAGGGCAAATATCTTACTATCTTAATCTCACAACATCATTCAGTCTTGGACAATAGTATTAAATGTTATGTTTCATTGAACTTCAAATGCAATCATTTGTTATTGTGCATTTTTGTGTTCTACAACTATGGCAAAATAGCCATATGGTGAGTGTAATTCTGTTTCTGAAAGGGAGGTCTGCTATTTAGACTCCCCTTTCAAAAATGCTCCATGCCAAAATTACTTTCCAAACATGTGCCATTGCTGAGCTAGCCTACTGACACCCTCAGCACCATCCATGTGGTGGCATAGGTCAGGTTCAAAGATCATGTGTGCATTCTTGGAAGCTGCTAGAACACAAATTAACAGCGATAGGCTGTTTTAACTCTTTAGAACCTCTGATAGAAACATAATAATTGGCTACCCTAGTCGATCTGGTGGCACGACAATCTTAGTTGTGGCATGGTGGCTGTAAGAATCACATACATATGCAGATGCAGTAATTCATTATAATACAGTGTTAGCTATGTGAGCAGGATCCAGTTATAACTGGACAATGTACATTCGCCCTTTGACCTTAATGTCTGCACAACAGCTATGAGAAACAATTAGCAGGAAACTGTCTCTCTGATCCTCCTGCAGTAAGCGTATCAACTTCCTCCGGGGCACAGGAACCCTACCCAATAGATCTCCTGGGAGTAGGTGCTTCAAGGGAAGCACTGACATAACAAGACCACACACACACCTTGATGGTGACCACTGGAGTCCCTTTGAAGCTGCCAAACATAGGAAGAGGTGGAGATGGAGTAACCAGGGGAGAGAGGGTTGCTGACAAAGGGTCTGTGATGTGGACTTAGGTTGAATATCCGGCAATGAGGGAAGCACACATGGTCTAGCTTTCCAGCAAGAAAACATTTTCTTATATTGTTTTTGCAATGTGTACAAACGTCATCCATATTTGCTATAAATTACCACTGTAAGCAGCCTACAGTGGTCCACATCACTGCCATATTTTCTATGCCCAATGCAGAGGCATTTTTGAAAGGGTGTGCACCCCAAACTTGAATAATTTACTATCTATCTACAAGTAAACTAGATTTATAAAATTCATAGTAAGCGGTGCCCCCTCAGTGTAGGAGTCACCCTCGACTGGAGACCATGGATTTGGCCTCCAAGCATAAACATCACCTTGAGATGTCTGCGAGCTGGCATTACTGTGCTTGATGCACTTCTAGCTGCTGCAGGACCTATTGTCCTGCGTTTCCTACTCTACAAACCTACAAACCACTTAATGCATTTTGAGCCATCCAGACCCTGACTTCACACATTTCCATGGATTCGCATCGATCAAGCTGATCGCCAGCTCAACTCTGTGGAAACAATTAATTTGCATACTAACTAGACATGCTGGAAGTCATCAACTCATCTAGAATGCTGACTCAACCCAGCAGAAGCATTGTCTTGCCACTGACTTGACTGCTGTCCTGGACCAATGGAAGCCATCAACTTGACATTCGCGAATGCCGACTCGACCCAATGGGAGCCAGCATATCGAATCAACTTGACACTGACTCATCAGTCTGAGTGCACGACTCAAAGCATCTCAGCAATGGCTTAACAGCAGAGAACGTGCTAAGAAGTCCAGATGAATGCTATTAAGCACCTAAACAAAAGAGCTAAGGTATTTTGAAGAGGCACGGTCCTCCTGGTCCATTTTTATCCGCCATAGTGACTTTTTTGCCTCTGTTTTGTACCTCCCATAGACATATCCCTGAACAACAGACATTGCTGCTGGTTCTCTTGCCTGTACAACTCTGCTTATCAAAGAGTGCCCTTTCACATCAAAGGCCAGCATTTCTGTGTTTCATTTACAGGCATGGGTTTATGTTTTTAATTATTGTGTTTACCTAGATTGTTTTCAGAAAGTCACATTTCTTTCATGGAACCTGGATTGAATATTCTTTTATTTTGCAACCATTTTACTAACACTGCTTGTGTTTGCTACCAATATCCTCTCACACACCTCCTAAGATGTACCCACCCACGCCTACATTAACCAAAGAGATGCAGGAGGTACACCTCTTGGGCTGTGCTTGTTTCACCTTTATGCTTGGGATAACTGCTGGTTTAGTAGTAGTACAGGGTGGTGTAGGCAGTAGGACTACCACTTAGCCCTGTACCCCTATGGAGCAGATGTTATTTTGTCAAAACAACATTAGCTATTTTGTGCGATCTTTCAAAATTGCAAGTATCTAAACGGATAGTTCAAAAGGAAATCATCAGCCCTAACTCATCCAAGACAAATTCCTTGAACTAGCAATTAAGTTCAAGAAGTCTTACTAGACTATCTGGTGTGGTGCAATGTCAACTCACGTAATCGTCAAGGTGTCACATGTGTGGCTTCTCCTTTAGGTACAATGGAGTTTTAATACATTTTCCATAAGCCTACACATTTCAAATCAAGATTGTGTTTTCTTTCCTCCATGATGAAAGACATGAAAGACAGATGCAAGGGGCCCATGCAGTCCCTAGCTGGCAGTGTTTTCCGAGCTGTGGATTAAAGCTGCAAATATGTGGGAACATGTCCACACTCAACAGGCAATGGTTTAAAGTCCACTGTTAAATTTAATTGCATTGATATCCTTAAGAGAACAACCCATGACAGAGGTTTCTGCAAGTTTTTGATATCCTGACCCTGTTGCATGATTGGAGTGCCACTCCTGAAATATTTGGGGTCTGTCCATCCAGCTCCAGTTCTAAAGGCAGTCATTCCATCGGCCCTTCTCCTATTCACTTGCCCAATGATCAATCACTCACCTGCAAAAGTGTAGGATGGTGCTGGAGACTTTTCCTCAGCTGTGGGGTTTGGTTCTTCCTTTTGAGGGGGGCTTCCACTATTGATAACCCCCTATTCTTTTAGGAATGTGAATATCACTTTAGATTAAAAGTTATCTTTCATGCAACAAGGTCTCGGGAGGATAGCTCAGCGGCAACGTGCATGCCTTGGAAGCAAGACAACACGGAGCAACACAGGTTTGATTCCCGGGTCGCACTTAGCCGCTTAGAAACCTCTGGTTATTAAGCGCATTATAAATATCATATCACAAGTCGTTAATATGATTAAAAGCATACATCTTTCTCTACTACCATCTTTTTTGGCAGATCGTGTCATTGCTTCAGTGGTCACATCAAACACTTGTGGTATGATGTTTCTTAGGAAGACCTGACGTGAGACCTTGCTTTTGCATCCCTGCTTACCAATCAAACGGCTGCCTCCATATCACCTGACCTGAGTTGCAAAGTCCACTTTCTAAAATATGATTCTGGTAATGCAACATAAACGTTTTTTTTTATTTTTTATTTTTTTAAAATTTGGATTCGAGAATACAATCATCCTTTCAAATATATAAAACAAATATACAAAAACATACAACTGACATTTCTTACAGATTGCATCGTATCAATAAAAATAATGTTTCATTTCCAACACATTGAATATAATTGATCAGGTCAATATACATGCATTGTTCTAGTGAAGTATACTATATTATTAAAGCCCCAACTTAAATTATTGCGTCTAAGATGACATTTATGTTCAGTGCATTTCATTCAGAGTCAACATTATTGATGTCACATTTTTGAAAAATTGAATCCAAAAAATTGACTATTGCCACACGTATACCCAATTTGGGGTTGTTGGATATAGCTTGCCAGATGTTATTCATTTCCATATTGCCATATATATTTACAAGATGATTTTTTAAATGATTTTTCCTTTGAGTAGACAACACGGGGCAATACATTATGCAATGTTCTGATGTTTCCTTCTCTGCCTTGTTTGCACAAAAACGCCAATAATTGAGTTCTTTTGGAATCAAATTTCACCTGGCCATGATTTCTCTCGTTAGCAAAAAATTTAGTTGGAACCTCAAATATTGATGGCGAATATGTGGTGACAGACATCTTAATAAATAATCAGCCGTCTCGCGCAATGCTTTATGTCCAAACACTCCAATATCAAAATTCTTATATTTTTGACACAACCTGCGATTTTATACCCAGTCATGCTGGTATAATTTTTGTTTTGCTCTTTGTGGGTTAAATAATAACAAATCCAGTGTAATTGAGGCATCAGCTAATAGATCTAATGTGAAGTTACACCACAACTTAGTAAAAGCATGTCCCTGAGCCAATAGGTGCTGTGCCATAATGCCCAGTGTCCCAGGAGTGGATATTCCCATGATGGATTTCCTAAACAGGGCACACATTCTCCATTTAATTTGTTATTCCAATTAGAGGAGGCCCAATTCATGTCGGATTAGTGGTAGCGGAGTGCTCTTAGGCAGGTGCAATAGTTGTGTCCAGAATCAGGCCTCATGAGTGGTCCACCACTTGGACTCTTTGGGCAATAGGGTTTCGACCCCATACATTATGGTGGGAATCACCTTCTGCTGATAATGCTGCAGAATGTGCTTCAATGTGAATTTTCCATACTTTGTTCTAAGTACTTTAGCTAGGGATATTAACATTTGAAGTTTGGTGTGAATCACATCCTCCATTGCATGATTTGATATAGATGCCTGAATGATTATACCCAGATATTTGTACTGTTGGACTTTCAAAAGAAGTTCATTTTGTAAATACCAATTATACATCTTCACCTTAACGCTTTCATTTGCACACCATAATTTGTATTTTTTGAGTATTGATTGTTAAATTATTAACAGACACATACAAGGCTAGTCTGTTGAGTAATTCTTGTAGACCCATAGGTGCCTGCGAAATAACTATCAAATCATCTGCATAAAGTAGATGACAGTTGGAATGAGATCTCAGTTTGGGGGAGTCACATTCAATTGATCGCAGTACTATGCCTAAAGTCAAACAAGAACAGATTGAAAATGAAGGATGCCAACATACACCCTTGTTTAAGACCTCGACAAGTTTCAAGAACTGATGAAAGTTTGCTTGCCAATGTCAATCTCACTTGTATTGTCGTGTTGGTGTGCAATAACATGATCAGAGCTAGTAGTGAAGATGGACAATTGTATTGAACTAATTTATGATACATGATAGATCGATCAATGGAATCAAAGGCGGCTTTGAAATCGATAAAGGCTAAATATACTCATTGATTTTTGGCCGCGTGTTTTGATTTTAACATATTCAGAACCATAAGATTAGGGTTGGTTCCAAGGCTAGCAAAAAAAACGGTTTGAAAGGGATCCCCTAGATTACTTTGACAAGTCCATTGATTTAAATCCCTCAATATAATTCTCGAAAAAAAAATCTTGGGGCATCCAGCAAAGGTATAGGTCTATAGCTAGAATCTGAGGAACGATCACCCTTTTTATATATGGGTAGTATGACAGACTGAGTTCAATATTCAGGCAAACACTGAGTTGTATTGAAAAGTGAAAATATTTTATACAGAATAGAAGCCCATATATCTGGATGTTGTTTGAACATTCGATTCGAAAGGCCATCTTGACCACAGGCACACGATTTACTGATTTTGTTAATGTAAAACCGAATGTCATCCAAATCAAAGTTAAGATGAAAGCGCTTGTGTTCATCTCCAAGATTTACAATTGAGGAGTTTTTGGGCAAGGCATAAAGATTAGAGAAATTAATGATCCAATTCAATTCTGATACATTATTGGCCTGAGAAACTGATTGAGAATGGTGTGTAACCTTGTTCAATAAGGACCAGGATCCTGCAACGTTCTTAGAATGTAAGGACAATAACATTGCTTCACCATCATTCTGATACATTTTTGCTCGCATGGCCCTTAATGCATTCTTGTATTTGCTTTTAATGCTCCTCAATATGGATGCTCTGATCGCCACCGGCTCATTTAATGCTTGTTGTTTCAGATAGCGAGTGTGAGCTTTCAAAGTCTTGACTCCCCAATTAAAGACATGAAGATTTGGACGACACGCTATCTGACCTGATGTACTTTTTAAGGAATTAGAAGATTAAAAAAGTTGCATCAGATCTGTATAGTGGGTGGTTTGATTTATTTGGGATGTTGTCTGACTTTGCAACTGGGCAACCATGAATCTATTAAACTCATTCAAAGATTTTGGTGACCATCATAGGCGATTACCCCCGTTATTCAGAATTACACAACCTTGTGGATGTACCTTGTGGTCCATTGTAGTGGAACTGTAAGTCATCCATTGAGCTATACAAAAATCAGCAATACATGAACAAAATTGAGAATTAACATAGACAAAATCAATTATGGATGAATAAGAACCTCTTTTTCAAGTTGGGTGTGGAGGAATATCTGATGGAAAGGCTCCATTGAGCTTGATAAGACTATAATACGAGGTGAAGGCCAACCATTTTGTCAGTCTAGAATTGTTATTGGATGTATTATGAGATATACAATCAAGAATTAAATTGCCTGCGATAATGATGTTAAACATGGATATATCTAGAGTGACTAGATTTAACAGTTCGCTTAGGTCTTTGAGAAAGCATCCATCAGATATTCCTACAGGATTCCAATAAACATTTATAAGGGCATAGGCACTATCATGAATACACAATTTTACCAATTGCATATATTTATTGGGACACCTCTATTCTTGTGTTATGATGCCCTGAATTATCTTAATAGCTATTAGCAATCCAGAAGTAGATCTACCAGACTTCGCATGAAGGGCTGGATTAAGGAAGACATGATAATTGTCCCAAAGGGGGACAGATGTCATCCAAGTTTTCTGAAACAGAAGAATGTTATGGTGTAGAAGTGAATTTCAATTATTATTAATGAGATGTGAATAACCTCTGGTATTCCAGCTGATGAGCGAGATGTTTTGGGCATTTTTAGCATGTATTAGCTAATTCGATTGTAGAGCTGGTCGACAAGAGCATTCAGTTGGTTTGCAAGACTGTTTGCTTTGATAAGTATGCAGAGAATTGCAATTGATTATTTGAGATTGCGATTTCTGTTTTAAGACATTCACTTTGGGAGCATCGATGGAAAGGACAAATCCCAGGGATAGTAATTTGTTTTGGCCATCCATATGGTGTTTTGGATGACCCTGGAATTCATCCATATCCTAATAGAATTAAGATTCGACTTAGATGGAAATTCTATTAGTGCAATATCAACACTGTTGATGTCTTCAAGTGATGGAATGTCGGAGAAAATGGCTAAAAGGGATCTCCGATTCAGATCATATTGAATGGAGGGTCTTGATTTGTAAGCTAGTTTCAAGGAGAAATTTGCGGGAAGTTTTTTTGTAGGAATTTCCTAATGTTGGATTATGCACTAAACTAGGTGCTTTATGGATTTCGGGAACGCCCATCATTAACTGTGATTTTGTATGGATTGCTGAACACAACAATTGTATGATTTCAGGAATAACTTGGGCCAATAGAGCGTGTGGGTCATTAATGATGCCTGGGGCAATATTGTCAGACTGTGTCATAGCTTTGCCATCCATGGGTTTTGTGTGCGGCATTGAAGCCATTAAGTTGTTATTTTGTTCAATGTTAATAGAAGTGGATTTTGGGGGTAGGCTACTCATATAGGCGTCAACTGCCTTCCTGATTTCTTGTCGATGATAGTCATCAGTACTGTCTGAAGGACCAGTTGGTACATGTGTTTTAGATACTTTGTCTACATTGAAGTCAGGCAGAATGACGATGCTATTGTCGGTCTTTGATTGTACTAGAGCTGCCTTGACAAATTCGTCAAGTGGAGCAGAGGGCGTGGGAACATCAACGATTTTGCACATTGCTTTTGCCGTTTTGTCCTGCATAAGTTGTTGATATTATTTTGTCACTGAGCGGGCAGCGACAATTGTACTTTTTTTTGGAGGATTACATTTTTTGATAAATTGCTTCATTTTAGAAGTATTAATGTTCCTTTCTTTAGATTGATTTTTAGGCAATTTGGATTTAGGCATTGATGCAACATTTCCCTTTTTGTTTTTAGAGAAAATAGTATAAGCAGTTCTAGTAGATGGCTTATGCAGATCTTTATTAAGGCCAGAACTCATCTGTGACAATGGTGATTCCACCAATGGGCCTGCTTTTGAGGATATCGGGTTATCACTAGACCCTTTGGATGCTTTGCACAACTCTGTATTAAGACCGGTTACAGGACACACAAGCTCAACATTCAAGCCAGAAGCACATATCATTTTGTCAAATTGCGGAAGGCTCATAAAAGTTGTTTCCGTTGTAGATGTTTGAGTGACTACCGCATGGGAAGCAGGAGCTACCTCATAGGGCTCAGACTTGGCAGTCATAGGGGCAAGATTAATTTGACTTCTAGGACATGAGGGGCAATAGTGGAGCATCCTAGTAGCAAATTCATGTTGCCATGATAGTAGTTTTTCTAATTGTGCAGATTGCGCATTCAATTTTGCGTCAAGAGAGTCATATAACTTGACTAACGTTGCCAGCGATAGATGTAAAGCATTAAGGGCGATTTCAATTAATCCGGCACAATTCTCGGTAGACATTACTGGGAGGGCGTCAGTACTATGTTTTTGAACGGAAACGGGTCTGCGAGGCGTTGGTAGACAGAAAGAGCTGTTGGAAATAGAAGAACTGCTGCTTGAAAACATAATGGGAGACTTCGACAGGTTTTCTGATAGCAATTGTGGAGAGAAACATTAGTTTGATAAATTAAGATCAATTACAGCAACATCAGACACATGCACAACGGATGAGTCATCTCTCAAAATCAAATCTGCAGTGGGCGGAACATTCTCAAGAAGACTAATGTCCGTGGTTTTCATTTTGCTCACCAGTGCAAGCGCCAATTGGTGCTAATTCTAAACTCGGCACATTTTCAGATGCAGTAAGCTTGCTTTCATGTGCGGACTGAAGAGCGTTAGTTTGTTGCACAAACGCTTTACAAGGGCAACCACTTCCGGTTGCCGTAGAGAGGATAGGTTCCGTAGTTGATGTTATCACTACCGCAGTTTCTTTGCAATATTTACGAATTTCCGGTAGTGGGATATTTTTGTGGCCTGATTTGGTTCCTCTTGTAAGCCAAGAAGCTTTTGGTGTGGAAGTGTAACTTAAAAAACACTTCCTTGAATCTACAGCAACTGCTCTCGGGGCAGCTGGTGGATCATTGGGTAGCAAGCCCTTGGGCATGCCCGTCTTCAATGTGAAAAACATAGGGAGGACCGACCACTACAAAGCGCACGAGATGCCAACGGAAGTCCCATTCGCCGCAATGCTGAGGCGAAGAAGCAAAGAGGGACTTCATGGGGCTTCTCGCGGTGCGCGCGAGGAGTTGCTTATGCAGCGGCATTAACAGAGTGGGCGTGGTTTAAGCCCAGTAAGAAATTAAGCTGTTTTCCTTTGTTGTTTGCACTAAATAAAAGCAAAGCAAGAGAGCATATGTTATATAACGGTTTACATATGTTATAAAGTCTCAAAAAAAGTACTTCAATGCAAAGTACCAGTAGGTAAGTCCAAAGCACGTATCCACAAAAGCAGCAGGCGAGGGCTCCGGGCAAAGAGGGACTTCACGGGGCTTTTCGCGGTGTGCGCGCGCTGGTATGCGTGAGGAGTCGATTATGTAGCGGCGTCAAAAGAGTGGGCGTGGTTTAAGCCCAGTAAGAAATTAAGCTGTTTTCCTTTGTTTTTGCACAGTAGATAAGTCCAAAGCACGTATCCAAAAAAGCAGCAGGCGAAGGCTCCGGGCAAAGAGGGACTAAACGTTTTAGGGGAGATCACTTCAACACTGATGCTTCTCCATATAGGACCAGCTCACATTCGCCGATTGACTCAAGACAGACTACCAAAAGTAGTACCAGGCCTTAAAAAAAACACAGCTCTTCCATGAGGCTTTCAGGTTTAACATGGAATTGAATTTACCGAGATTTAGGGGATCCGAAGTAGATGACTTTTTCTTTGAAGCAACTTCCCTTGTGTGCTGGTTCTGGCATTCTCGTCCAGTAGTGTGAGTTCTTTATAAAACAATAAGTACATAACATTTTGAAACATTCTCTACACAGTAATGTTCCCTGAAAGTTAACTTTTACAGTAAAGATTTCTTTAATGCTTCCAGTACTATCAAAAAAGGGAATTACTTTGCATCAAAGATAAACTATTCCTCCATGGGGCACTGAATCATGTTATACCTTTGGGGGACTAATGTCACTATTTTAATATAGCAGGGAAGTGCTCTGTCACATGCAACTGAATTATGTTCAAACTCAGTCTTCAAGTACATACTTTGAGGGGGGCGCGTGCTTGTATAAGGTTGGAGACGACCTTTACATCACTCTCCATAAAATGAACTACCATTGCATGCTGGTTTTGTAGAACCGCCGCTTCACCCACCGAGCAGCAAAGCAGACTAGGGTTGTTTGTATGATTTTGCGAGCACTGTGCAGTATGCTGCGTGATCCACAGCGGAAAACTCGCTCACATTCTGTCATCGGCAGGGCTTATAAATAGACTCTTTAGAGCTGAATAAATATTTAACTGCACCCCCAGTGGTTTCTCTGCATCAGTTCTAGTTAAATACATTCTGCACTATAAACGTGTCAAAAAATGTATAGTCTTATTGCAAAACCGGGGCAGGTGTACAGCTCCCCTGGCTTGAATTCACCAGAGCGTGTAAAGAAGTGAAAAGGCACGCTCTCCTTTCACATGGAAAACCTGCCCTTAGACTGGTGACAGAGCTCAGTGGTCTCTTTTCTGGAGGAAAATGGTTCGTGCTATTTTCGGGAACGTGGGTAACATTGAGGTTCCTATTGCCTTAGTACTCTGCTAATGTATGCTCTGTTAATATACCATTGACATACTCATTGTTTGGCAGACAACACGTGCCTCAATATTATTTGTGTTTGGAGTGTGAGGGTTTTCCCGGGGTCTTAAATCCCTTTATAATCCTCACCCCGGCAGATGCAATGCTCCGACTTTCGTCACGCCATTGCATTGGCGTCCCACTCACCTATGACAGGGCTTGAGTAAACTCCCGCCAAATCCTTACGTGGGCTGGAACTGCCGCAAAACATCTTTTAAGGGAGGGAACATGTGTGACAACAGAAATAAGAAAAAAAGGAGATGAACCGGGAGCCTGGTGTACAAATTGCCTGGGTAGTAAACGCCGCAGCTTGAGAAACATGTGTGTGCTCTAGTGCCTACTTCTACAGTTTTTGATGAATGAAAGAATGATTTCCAGATACATCGATTGCTGTTTTTATATCATCGTTTCCGGTATGCGTTCCCTTCAACTTAGAGTTTGATGACAGTAAAATGCATTTATGTGAACATTAAAGATAGTGATGCAATTTTCAGTTAATAGACTAATTGCTCAATAAGGTTATTCTTTGAGGACACGAAAGCCACCTTCAGTTGGGAGTCCGCTGGGGGCAATGTAATGGCTCTAAAACATGAGTGCGACCCCATTTTGAGAGAGGTAGTCTTCAAAACGAGCCCCGCCTGACATGTTGTGAATCTTTGAAATGACCTTGACGCTTGCAATGAAAACACATATTTATTTTGCAGGCTAAGGAGGTAATTTCGAACGGAAATGGTATACACAGGAAGGGATACGGCTGACTGAAGCAATTCCTTGGTGGGGTGCCTTTACAGCAGGGCATGGAAATCTGAGTGAGAGTTGACCAGTTCATTCAAAGGTATTAGGGGACGGAGACTAGATATAGGGCCTCATTACACGGAAGGCGGTGAGCCATGGCGCTATTAGCGCCATGGTTCATGCCGGTAAAATACCGGCACCGCCTTGGTGGAAAGGGGAATTACCGCCCCATTCCAAGGTTGGCAGGGCGGTAATTCCCCCTTCCACCATTGCCCTTCCCCATTCCCATTTTTGCCCCATAGGGCTCAATGGGAATGGGGAAGGCGCTAATTACGGTACCGCAAATTGCGGTACCGTAATTAGCTCCACTGGTCCCTTTGCGGGTTGGTTTTTAATGCCTGCAAAAAGCAGGCGTTAAATTCCCCAACACGCAAAGGGACCTCGTAGTAAGGCGGTAAGGATTTACAGGTACTGGTAAAATACCGGTACCAGTAAACCCTTACCGCCTTCCGTGTAATGATGCCCATAGACATGAACAGGTTAAACAATGGAGACCTATTGTACATATTTCATTTTTGTTTGCGTATGTGGCACATGCTACGGAGGGCTATGGTGGGTCTGTTAGTGAGGGACGCAAATTAGGCATTTTTCTACCAAACACGTTTTCATCACTTAAAGGAATCCACATGTCTTTTTTTATCTTGGAAGATGTGTTTCCGTTTGTTCAGATACAAAGACGTGTGTCCCTTTCCGAAAAGGGTAGTGTGAATACTCACGATGGCAACTGTAAATTGTGGACTGCTGTACGTCACTTCACATTAAGAAAGGACTTGCCAGAAGTTGGATATCATCGTGCAGTGAAGCGACAGCCTATAAGAGTGAAGGCAGGGGGCGGTGGGGACCTTTGGGCCTCTGATTGCCCTTTCGTGGACATTGAGAAGAGTGTAGTTTGTCAGAATAGAAGTGTAACTTGAGAAATAGAAAACATCAGGAGACAAGTCCTAAAAAAAGTGGGGGGATTCATTAACATACCAATTGAATGTGTTGTCACCAGAAATTAGTATATCAATGTGCGCTCTGAAAAAGTGGGGGGACTTCGTCCACTCACGTGGACTCTCGACTTGAGTCCTGGAAAACATGAACTAACACCGTATGTGATGAAGTGCAGGAATGTTTCCTTTCATGTGGCATTGGCTTGCAGTGGGTTTATTTTATTTATTTATTTATTTATTTATTTATTTATTTATTCATTCATTTATTTCATTTGCTATACACACCTAGGACCCGGAGGTATCACAGCGCTAGAGTTCCTCTACCTTTGCGAATTGACTATTTTAGGAGTGACGGTAGATCAAGCAGGGCATAAAAAACCATGGCTATAGTGGACGTGATGTAGTGAGGAGCCTCAATAGTCAGGAGTAGACCTGCCCTTCAAAAGGAAACATTTGCTGTCAGTGGGTTGAAGCGTGGGAAGTGCTCATTTAGTTATTTGTCTCTCTTTCAGATTGACTCGGAGCTTATCAAGATCTTGCCACACCAGAACGTGGTGGAGGTGGGAGGGTGAAAAGCCAACTTAGTCAATAGTAAGCCTTTCCCTTCAAAAGAAGGCACATACAGATGCACCAGGTGCTGTGATGCAAATTATACCAAGTAAGGCTGTACCGAATAGCATATTTAGTATTCGGCGAATACCGAATAGTTTGTCAACTATTCGTCCAAAGGCGAATATGAAGCCGAATAGATGCTTTATTTAATATATCTTGTTCCAAACAAAAAAAACACACTTATTAAAAAACAAATAAAGCACCATTTTAAATGCATTCTATACTTATATTTCTCTTCATTGTAATTAATGTAGCATCTTTACTTAAAGTATAAAAGCCAGAAATAAAGCAGATTTAACCAAAATGAAGGGACCAAATATACAGAAGATTGTTGCATATTCAGTGCCAGTTAAAGTAGGAGGCTTCACAAATGCAAAAGGACTGCCTTTGTGTATCAGATGCATGGCATTTTCTATCCAGTTGCAAAGTCGACGCAGTCGAGTTTTGAAACTTCTTTGCAGCTCACATAGAAATGTATAAAATGGTCCATGTCGGCTCATGCAGGACACAAGTCAAGAGGAAATCTGAAATGGGTGAACTCCATCTAAACTATTCACCCACCCAAACAAATGTTGCTCACTTTTCACTTATACTAAACACTATTTCTCACCAATACACAAACATATGCAACTTATAATTCCTGATAAAATATCAAATAATGTTAAACTCAGGACTCAAGTCCTTAAAAAAAGAAAAGGGGGGACTATGACGTACGCAATGGGAAGTTACATGACAGGAACTGAAATTATCTATGCACATTTGTTTCAGTTTGTTTTTTCAAACTGAAAAAAGTGCACATTGCATATAAACATTTGCCAAAAGAAAAGATGTTCCTGTATTGTTGCAGGCAAAGTATAAAAGATGAGCACCTTTTTTGTCTAAGAATCTGTAACAAAACATGCCCTAAAGAGCAGATTACAATATAAGATATTTTTCAGCTATGTCATAGCAATTTGTCTGGTGTAATTCTATTTCGTTTTGCAAACTGAAGTTTATATTTGCCTTTCTGAGTTTATGTTGCATTGTATTCAAATGAGAATGTCAAAGTATTCGGCAAGAGCTGCCGAATACCAAGAAACTATTCGGCTGGAGCCGAATAGCTTTTTTTCAGCCGGAATTCGGCCGAATACTTACTCGAAGCCAAAGTTCGGTACACCCCTAGTACCAAGTGCCTCAACTTTGTACCAGGGGATGGCAGTCAAACTGTATTTTGTAAATTGTATTATCAATTTTATAAAAGTGCCAGAGGCGAGAGACTGCCAGGGGGTGCGGACCAAGATGGCCACATAGGGACAAAGCTCTGCCATATACCGCTCGTCTAGAGCATTTTTACAAATTCCGCCCTGCTTATGTGGAGTGCCTGTGGTGTATTAAGGGGCGGAACCCTGGACGAATGCAGTAGTGGACACAAACTGACAGCCGAGGGTGCAGAGGCGGTGTTGCCAGAGCGGATGAGGAGTAGCGCGGAGGCGGTGCTGGCAGTGGAGGTCAGAACATGATGGCAGGCCCGACAGAGGGGCAGAACTTTCAACGTGCAGTGCACTGTGGCAGCCGGCCCTGTAGGACACAGAGGTGCAGCAGTTGCCCTGCGGAGGGAAGTGCAGGTGAGCCGGGTGGAGACAGGCTGACAGGGGAGCAGAGGCAAACAGCATCACATAGTGCTGTGGCGGGGAACCCCAGCTCCATCCTGGCCCTGTGCAAGACAGACAGGGGAGCGAGGCCCTCACACTCTGTGCACAGAAGACTCGTTGGCTGGCCCGCTCCTGGGCACAGGCCGAATCTCTCTGGGACTGAATAGTGGATTGGCACAAGTAGACTGGGGGAATCCTTTCCATGCACAGGGCCTGGACCGCCGACAGGCAACATCCTTCTTTGAACTTTGGAGAGGGTCCCCAATGGAAGTGGAATGTTTGAGGGAAAAATGGCAGTTGGGCCACTGTTGGGCCTAGGAGGCTGCACACGGGGTGGGGGGGCTCCGCACTCCCTGTGGTGGTGCCCTGGAGTGGCTGGCAGTAGTGGGGACTGGCCACGAGAGGCAGGGGCAAAGTTGAGGCCTAGCTCCCAGAGGCAGGAAGGGGACACGCCGCCTCCGGAGCCAACCCTGGGCAAGAGTGGCAGAAGCAAGCTGTGGAGGGTAGCAGCGAGTTTAAGGGGACATAGGTGCCTGGCACATGCCCAAGAGAGTCGACCGGACAGGAGCACTGATCTGGAAAAAGTGGAGGGGTGCGGCAGGTCCACCCACGCGGACTCCCCAATGGCAAGTGAGGCATCATAATGGGGGAGTGCCCCCATCTGACCTACAGGCTACACCAGAGAGACCTGCTGGCTCAGCTTGGTTGAGAGAAAGTGCATTAACTGGGATTCTGTTGTTACAGTGCTTTCAGCGAGGCCTGGACAAGGAGCAGGAGAAGCCCCCGTGCATGGAGGACAAAATGGCAGCAGGGGGGATGGTGCGGGCCCCGGCCCTGACCAGGGATGACCTGAAGGACATTTTTACAGAAATCAGGGCGATCATGACTGACATACAGGCTTCGATCTGTGACCTCAAAAGCAGGGTCAACAAACGGGAGGATAAGATGGAGGGGATGGAAAATAACCGCTTACAGGTAGACCTGTAGGACATGAAATATGAGGGGAGATTGAAGGACCTGGAATCTAGGGAAGAGGATACGCTGTTAAATCTTAATGACCTCGAAAAGAGTAAGATTATAAACAACTTGCGCATTCTTGGCAGGAGAGAACAGAAGAAAGAGACAGCGGCGGATGTGGGGTGGAAGGTGCAATGTCTTATCAACCATCTCTTTACGCTGGAAGGAGGGAAAGAAGTTCAATTGGAAAGAGCACACAGAGGAGGATGTGGAGGGGGGAGTGGCCTGAGAACTATCGAGGTGCTCTTCCTCAGATACAGAGAGCAAATGGAGGTTCTCGAAAAGGGGAAGCGACTGTGGAGTATCCAGTTTGAGGGCGATACAGTCAAGTTGTTCCAGGACATATCAGGCCTCATGCTGTCTAGGTGGAGAGACTGTCAGCCTCTAACTCATTGGCTGATGGAGAAGGGCATCAGATATCATTGGTCTTTCCTCTTCGCACTGTTGTTTGAGAGGGGCGAGGCGGACTATCGAGTCACAAGTGGCCGGGAAGCACAGCAGGTTCTAGAGGTCCTGAAGGATGAGGACCCCGCGGAGAATAATGGGAGTAAGGCGGCTGAAGAGGTGGGTGAACAGGGTCGTCAAGGGTCCCTTAGGGCCAAGAACAGGATGCCAGGAGTAAGTAAATTCAAGCAGTTAAATACCCCACTGCAAGAGAAACCATGAGATTCCCAGTGGAGAGATGACGTGAAGGACACGGGTACAGGCCTGGGTTTGCTGGGGAGAAAGTGAGGGGTTATTGGGGGGAAAGCTATTAGTCGCCCTTGGTGGCCCATCACAAGGTGGGTGTCTCTGCTGGGGGCCTGTTTTTTGGGGGGGAGTTGAGGGGGAGATGGACTTACAGGTGGGGGCAGGGAGTTCAGGGGAGGGGTTAGGGCAGGGGTCGGGGGATTTCTGGATAGGCCTGGTGAATTGTCCAAAGATGGAAGGTGGATAGGCCCTGAGAGGCCAGGAGGTCAGACCGATAACCTTCATGGCACAGGTTGAGAATGGGGACCGGGCCGAAGAGTTGAGGATAGGGATCCTAAATGTTAAGGGCCTTATTTCCCCTACCAAGCGATCACTGTTGGGAAGGGAATTCTGGAATAGGGGATTGGATGTGTTGGTGGTCCAGGAGACAAGGCTGATTAGGGGGGAACAAAGGGGTATCCCAGGATCCCAGATAGGAAATGTTTTCTGGGCCTTGGAAAAGGTTAAGAAGGGCAAAGTGGGTATCAGGGATACTGGAGGGGGAGCAGGTGACTTTAGCCATGATATACTGCCCCCATACAGGGCAATCTCAGTTCCTTCGGGAAGCCATGGGAGAGATATTGAGTCGAGCAGTGGGATTGCTGTAACTTGGAGGGGATTTTTAACATGTGGATTGACCGGTGCATGGATCATAGTGTGGGAGAGGGAAACAAGGGAGGTAGGAGATTCGAGGAAGGATGGGGGGCCTCTCGGACTACATGAGAGAGCAGGAGTTGGCTGATGTATGGAGAGAGGGTCACCCGTTTGAAAGGGGATATACCTTCTTCTCTCAATCCCATGGGTCCAGAACAAGGATTGACTACTGGTTCATGCGCAAGCCACTCAGGCAAAGGGTAGTTGAGAGTGATCATGTCCTGATTAGTTGGTCAGACCACAATATGGTTTCTCTAACGGTCTCGTTGAGGGGCCTCAAAACAAGGGAATCCCTCTGGCGCTGCTATGACATGCTATTAAAAGATGTGGTTTTCATGGAAGAAATGAAGGGCGCAATAGAGGAATATTTCTGCCTGAATCATAATGGGGAAGTGAACGCTGGCATGGTATACGATGCCGCCAAGCCCATGTACAAGTACACACTACTAAAAAGAGAATTAGGGCCTACCATATAGAGACATTGAGGAGGGAGATTCAGGTACTGGAGGCAGAGGGGGGGGGGGCGTTATCAGAGGTTGGAAGTACCAGTGAGGAAGGGCAGGAACTTGCTAGGGATAAGTGGAGTGAACTGAAGGGAATAGAGATTGGGAGGGGGGTCTCAGGCTTGCAATTACTGAAGCAGCGATACTATGAGAAGGGGGGCAAGGCGGATGCCCTGCTGGCAGCAAAACTCGGGGGTCAGAAAGCAGATCTGAACTGGAGGAGGAAATGAATGGGTACCCAGGTGAAGTGTCCCTGCCACATTTAGGAGTGGGTGAAACGACAAATGGGATCCCCAAAGCGATTGGTTGGTTTAAACTGGGGAGGGACCCGGGGGAAGACAGATATACTGCCAGATTTTCTAAGACATTCTCCGATAGCCTGGCAAGACACATGGCAAGGTTGTTTAATAATATTTTGACCGCAGGACAGGCACCCCCTTATTTGTCAAGGCTATAATAACTGTGATACCCAAGAAGGGGAAGGACCGTATGAACTGTAAATCGTATCGCGCCATATTGTTATTGAATGTGAACGGCAAGATCTATACCAGGATACTGGCAACGAGAATGGAGGGAGTGATGCCGCGACTGGTGAACTCCGATCAGGTGAGGTTTATACAGGGAGGCAAGAGGCCGATACCATGCGAAAAAATTTGCGCCTGATGGAGGCAGCAGTGAAGGAGATACGCAACCCAGTGCTGGTGGCGTTGGATGCCGGGAAGGCATTCTGTCAATGGGCGCTACTCCCGAGGGGCCAGGACTGGCCCAGCGCCCTCGGAAGCAGACCCGTCTTCCACTACTCCGGACCCAGCAGACCCCTACAGGGGCCCTTTGGACCGTGTCCTGGCGCCTTTGGCGCCAGGCTCATGAAGGGTTTCAGTCCCGGTGCCATAGGCGCCGGGCTCATATTGATAAACAGTGTAATAATGCTTGGGTGGACTTACCTGAGGCAGACCATGCTGCATATTTACCCAGAACAATCCAGTCCGGTTGAAGTCCCCAGCCATCAGGGCTGGGAGGAGCTATTCCCTCCATTCAGGAACTCTTTTCTTACCTGGGTGGAACCGGTGGAAGAACACACACTGGAAGCACTTCTCTGCTATTTAAACCACGCCCGATGGAAAACACGTGCTTCGCGTTATTCTGCAGCAGCAGCAGGACGCTCACCGAGTCGGCTCCTGCATTCCAGGTCCATAGTCATCTTCAGCTTCCGCGCAGCAACCTGTGGATGAAGAAAGACACAGAACAATACTTACCAGATCCTGGAATCCAGTCACCGGCAAAACCTGCAAAGAATAAACATAAGGTTAGAAAAGTGCAACTCGCTCGCAGCCGCGCCCGCTTATCTGATCCATCAGTGATTGCAACGGAGCTAACCGCGGCCTTCTCTTCGGCAGCTTCTCTGCACCTGAAAGGCAAAGGACATAATTAAAAAGGGGTTCGGGTGAAGGCAGTCGCATTCATCTTAACTTACCAGTTTTTGCACGCGCAGTAGCGGCCGCATCAACCTCAGCATCCCGGCACCTGAAAACTAGAAAAAGGACATTATTAGAGGTGCCATTAAAAGCGGCCAACGATCATTATACTTACGTGCATCGGCACGTGCAGTGGCAACGGATATAAAGCCCGCAGCATCCCGGCACCTGAAAACTAGAAAAAGGACATTATTAGAGGTGCCATTAAAAGCGGCCAACGAACATTATACTTACGTGCATCGGCACGTGCAGCGGCAACGGAAAACTACGCCCACAGCATCCCGAGGCCTGAAACAAAGGAAAAGGGTCATTATTGAGGTGCCCATCTTTTAAAGCCTAAAGACTACAGTATACTCACAGGCATCCACTCGTGCAGTAACGGCGCCATCGCTCTTCGGCATCCCAGCACCAGTGCCACAACTAAGGCCGCAAAAGACTTGAGCCTCAACACTGAACTCATCCAGTGACGTAACTGGAATCCACGCACCCCTGCACCAGACGCAGGATGGAGAGCTCAGCATTTATACGCCTAAGGTGAGAGCTGGCCGAGACAAGTAGAAAGCTAGGCTGTGGGAGAAACTGGCGATTGGTGGGAGAAGGAATCCCATCAAACGGTGATTAACCCTTTTTCTTCCACCTGCAGAAAACTTACCCTGCAAGTCAGACATTCGATAAGAGGAAACCCAGTCCTGAGAGTCGTCCGAGCTCTACGCTTCTCAATTGAAGAAACGATAGAAGCCCAGCCGGGATCAGCGCCTCCGTGGGAATCAGGTGAGCGTTACAGAACGCAAAGCCACCAATAACCTCCTACCCAGGCGCTATGGAAACTTCCGACACAGACCAACTGGCCCAGTTATTAGGGGAATTAAGAGCTGAAGTTCATGCTGCCCGCCAGGAAACGAATGCCCTTAGGAGGGAATTGAGAATATCAAAAGAACGAACTGATGATCTCGCCAGACAGTTATTACAGACACAAGCGGGGCAAACCCCGCTACCTAATTCAGGAGGGAGCTATATCCCAGCGGCTTCAGCCAATCCTGTTCAAATCAACCTACCCGGAAATGTGCCATTGGCACCGCCTGAACGCTTCTCTGTTGACACTAAAAGGTTTGCGGTGTTTATAAATCAATGCCGATTGCACTTTCTTTGTAGACCTGCAGCCTTTCCGACTGACCAGACTAAGGTAGCCTTTGTGCTTTCGTATCTTAGCGGCAGTGCCGCTGATTGGTCGATCCCTCTGGTTACACAGGATGACCCGATCCTTTGTGATTTGCCGACCTTCCAGGCAAATATGGAAAGACTTTTTGCAAGGCATTCCCAGGGGCAGGCCTTGGACAACGAACTCCTTTCCCTACGACAGGGCAATCAAGATCTTTTGGCCTACATTGCATCATTCAATAGGCTAATCGTGGAAACCAGATGGCCTGAGGACAAAAGAATCACACTTTTTCACAGGGGTTTGCGTGGCGAACTCAAAGACGTCCTTGCCCAGGTAGTGAATCCTCCTCAGGATTGTTCAGAGTACATTGATTTGGTGGTCCAATTGGATCACAGACTACAAAACAGAAAGGCGGATCGATCCAGGTTTGAAATACGAGTGTTCCCTAAGCCTCAAAGTCACACCAAAGGAGTTGAAGCTGTCGAACCTATGCAAATTGGGGTTGTAAAGGGTCCCCTAACCCAGAAAGAACGCGACAGGAGACGACAAATGCAACTATGTCTCTATTGTGGAAATTCAGGACATTTTCTTCGAGATTGCCCGGTGAAACCACCTAAGAAGACAGTGGGAGCTTCTGATAAGAGTTCTGAAAAGCCTGAGCCGGGAAACGACCTCGCCCGACAAGTGTAGAGGTCCGCTTGCCGAGCGTAAAAACCAGTTCTTTGACCTCGCACTTCATAATGCCAATGGTCCTCGTAAACCCAGAGCAACCGGATCGTTTGCATGCAATTAAGGCATACTTTGATAGCGGAGCAGTTGGAAATTATGTGGACCGCGAATTGGCTTCCAGGATGAACTTACCTCTTTGTCCAAAGGTGGTTAAAGACGTCATTACCACGGTGGATGGGACGGAAATCGCCTCCGGACCAGTGACCCATACCACTACTGAAGTGACGATACTAGGCCAAGACGGGCATCAGGAGGTAATTGTGTTCGACGTGATCAAGGCTCCTCAATTCCAAGTAATTCTAGGGATTCCTTGGTTGGAGAAACACAATCCTCAGATTGATTGGCGAGCAAAGACGATAAAGTTCCCAGAGTGCACACCAACTTGTTATCCACGACCCAACATTGGCCTAGCGTCAGTAACGGCTGACGGTCCACAATTACCTCTAGAGTATCGAGAGTTCCAAGATGTTTTTCAAAAGGAACAGGCTAACACCTTGCCACCCCACAGATCATACGATTGTCAGATAGATTTGCTACCCGGTGCAACTCCCCCTTGCAGTAGGATTTACGCCCTTACCGAGCCTGAGAACCTTCATCTGCGACAGTATTTAGACCAGTACCTGGCCAATGGCTTTATCCGTCCGTCGAAGTCCCCTGCATCCTCGGCTCTGTTCTTCGTACCAAAAAAAGAAGGTGACCTCAGAACCTGTATAGATTTTCGTGCTCTGAACCAGATAACAGTAAAAAACCGGTACCCCTTACCTCTGATCCCGGAACTCCTTGACCAGGTAAAAAACGTCTGTATTTATACTAAGCTTGATCTCCGGGGAGCTTATCACTTGGTACGGGTCAAGGAAGGAGATGAATGGAAGACGGCCTTTCGCACTAAGTATGGGCTATTTGAATACCAAGTGATGCCCTTTGGACTATGCAATGCACCGGCCGCCTTCCAATATTTTATGAATTATGTCCTCAGAGAGCTCATTGATGTCTGCATTGTCGTCTACATAGATGACATTCTTGTGTACTCATCTTCAGAAGCTGACCATCGAAATCATGTTAGGGCGGTCCTTGAAAAACTTCGCCAACATAAACTTTTTGCCAAGCTCGAAAAATGTGTTTTTCATGTCACTGAGGTCGAATTTTTGGGATTTATTCTGACACCCAAAGGAGTCCACATGGACTCGAGAAAAGTAGACGCTATCCTCTAATGGCCTGTCTCCTACTTCCGTGAAAGGTGTTCAAAGCATGCTAGGCTTTGCCAATTTTTACCGTAGATTTATTCCAGAGTTTTCACGAGTGGTTCAACCCATCACCGCCCTCTTAAGAAAAAATAAACGCTTTGAATGGTCCGCAGAAGCAGAACAAGCCTTCCAAGAGCTAAAGGCTAAATTCACCTCGGCGCCAATACTGAAACACCCACGCCCGGACCTCCCTTACATCCTTGAAACCGACGCCTCCAGCTTAGCAATGGGAGCAGTCCTATCACAAAGAGATCCAGAGACTAACCAACTGTATCCTGTGGCATTCTGGTCTCGGAAGTTCTCGGCGCCTGAGATCAACTACACCATCACAGACAAAGAGCTTCTAGCGATTAAATCAGCCTTTAAGGCATGGCGGCATTATCTCCTCGGGGCCAGACACACCGTCACAGTGATCACCGATCATCGAAATCTGCAGTATCTGAAAACTGCCAAGGCTCAATCCTCCAGACAGCTTCGCTGGGCTCTATACTTTGCTGAATTTGACTTTGTGATCACTTATCGCCCCGGCAACAAGAACGGCAAAGCGGATGCTCTTTCCCGAATTGGAATGGGAGATAACGTTGCCAATCCAGAACCTGTACCAATAATTCCTGAACAAAGGATCGTGGGTCTGATTTCTTCACAATCCATTGAGGATATTGAAGAAAAAACTAAACAACTTGTAACCTCACCAGACTTTCTGAACTGGTTACAAAAAGGAAAAGATTTCACCGTAAGCAATGACTTGCCTTATTTCCAAGGACGATTGTTCCTACCACACGCCGATTTACAAAGACAGGTAATCTCCTGCTATCATGATTCATTAATTGAGGGTCACCCTGGCATAGCCAAAACCACAGAAAAGGTGAAGCGACACTTCTGGTGGCCTTCGTGGAGAAAAGACATAAAGGAATTTGTGATGTCCTGCGGTGTGTGTGCTCAAAACAAGGGTCAGAAGAAGAGGCTGGCTGATCTTCTGCAACCATTAGACATCCCACCATGTCCCTGGCATACCCTTTCCATGGACTTCATCACAGACTTACCCTCCTGTTCCGGGTACAACACCATTCTTGTTATTGTGGACCTGTTTTCTAAAATGGCCCACTTCATTCCGCTAAAAGGCTTACCTTCAGCATCAGTCCTAGCCAAAGTATTTCTTGAAAACATCGTCCGGCTACACGGCTTCCCGTCAGTACTAATCTCAGATAGGGGGAGCCAGTTTATTTCCCACTTTTGGCGTAGCTGTTGTCGATTAGCTCAAATCGATGTAAGACATTTGACCAGCCATTATCCCCAGACCGACGGGCAAACCGAGAGAACAAACCAGACTCTCGAGCAATATTTACGATGCATGCTACAACAGTCAGAGGGTAACTGGAAGGACATCCTTTGGATAGCTGAATATGCTTACAACAATTCAGTTCATTCGGGTACCAGGAAGAGTCCCTTCTACATCTTGTATGGGATTCATCCTCGAACCTCCAACCTTGATCCACCTCAAGAACTTGGAACACCCGCCGTGGATCAATTGCACACCGTTATTACCCAAGCTTGCAAGGAAGCGACTGCACATCTACAACAAGCTAAAGAGAGGTACAAAAAAGGAGCAGATCAACACCGAAGCAATGCCCCTCAATACCAGGTTGGGGATCAAGTCTGGCTGTCCACCAAATATTTATCGCTTAAAGGGCCTCGCACCTTCAACCCCAAATACCTGGGACCATATCCAATTATGGCCATAATTAATCCAGTGGCCGTTAAATTAGAATTGCCAACCCATATGAGAATACATCCTGTATTTCACGTATCTCTTTTGAAACCCATGCAACCTGGAACCAGATTGACCAATCCTCCAGAGCCCATTCAAGTGAATGGGGAGCCCGAATTTGAAGTAAAAGACATTTTGGACTCTAAAATCATCAGATCGAAGCTATTCTACCTAATCGACTGGAAAGGCTACGGACCTCAGGAAAGGTAATGGGAACCCTATGACCACGTCCATGCTCCTCGTCTAGTCCAGAAATTTCACCGAACCTTTCCCGATAAACCAAAACCCCCGGGGAGGACAAGTTTGGGAGGGGCCTTGAGGGGGGGTGCTGTCATGGGCGCTACTCCCGAGGGGCCAGGACTGGCCCAGCGCCCTCGGAAGCAGACCTGTCTTCCACTACTCCGGACCCAGCAGACCCCTACAGGGGCCCTTTGGACCGTGTCCTGGCGCCTTTGGCGCCAGGCTCATGAAGGGTTTCAGACCCGGCGCTGTAGGCGCCGGGCTCATATTGATAAACAGTGTAATAATGCTTGGGTGGACTTACCTGAGGCAGACCATGCTGCATATTTACCCAGAACAATCCAGTCTGGTTGAAGTCCCCAGCCATCAGGGCTGGGAGGAGCTATTCCCTCCATTCAGGAACTCTTTTCTTAGCTGGGTGGAACCGGTGGAAGAACACACACTGGAAGCACTTCTCTGCTATTTAAACCACGCCCGATGGAAAACACGTGCTTCGCGTTATTCTGCAGCAGCAGCAGGACGCTCACCGAGTCGGCTCCTGCATTCCAGGCCCAGAGTCATCTTCAGCTTTCGCGCAGCAACCTGTGGATGAAGAAAGACACAGAACAATACTTACCAGATCCCGGAATCCAGTCACTGGCAAAACCTGCAAAGAATAAACATAAGGTTAGAAAAGTGCAACTCGCTCGCAGCCGCGCCCGCTTACCTGATCCATCCGTGATTGCAACGGAGCTAACCGCGGCCTTCTCTTCGGCAGCTTCTCTGCACCTGAAAGGCAAAGGACATCATTAAAAAGGGGTTCGGATGAAGGCAGTTGCATTCATCTTAACTTACCAGTTTTTGCATGCGCAGTAGCGGCCGCATCAACCTCAGCATCCTGGCACCTGAAAACTAGAAAAAGGACATTATTAGAGGTGCCATTAAAAGCGGCCAACGATCATTATACTTACGTGCATCGGCACGTGCAGTGGCAACGGATATAAAGCCCGCAGCATCCCGGCACCTGAAAACTAGAAAAAGGACATTATTAGAGGTGCCATTAAAAGCGGCCAACGAACATTATACTTACGTGCATCGGCACGTGCAGCGGCAACGGAAAAGTACACCCACAGCATCCCGAGGCCTGAAACAAAGGAAACGGGTCATTATTGAGGTGCCCATCTTTTAAAGCCTAAAGACTACAGTATACTTACAGGCATCCACTCGTGCAGTAACGGCGGCATCGCTCTTCGGCATCCCAGCACCAGTGCCACAACTAAGGCCGCAAAAGACTTGAGCCTCAACACTGAACTCATCCAGTGACGTAACTGGAATCCACGCACCCCTGCACCAGACGCAGGATGGCGAGCTCAGCATTTATACGCCTAAGGTGAGAGCTGGCCGAGACAAGTAGAAAGCTAGGCTGTGGGAGAAACTGGCGATTGGTGGGAGAAGGAATCCCATCAAACGGTGATTAACCCTTTTTCTTCCACCTGCAGAAAACTTACCCTGCAAGTCAGACATTCGATAAGAGGAAGCCCAGTCCTGAGAGTCGTCCGAGCTCTACGCTTCTCAATTGAAGAAACTATAGCAGCCCAGCCGGGATCAGCGCCTCCGTGGGAATCAGGTGAGCGTTACACATTCGACCGCTTGAAATTAAGATTTCTCTAGGGGGTATTAAGGAAATATGGATTTGGAGAGAGAATGCTGAGGGGGATTTGGGCATTGTATGCCTCCCCGGTAGTGAGGGTGGCAGCCAATGACAGACTGTCTAGATCCATTAATCTGAAGAGAGGTATGAGACAGGATTATCCCCTCTCTTTGAACTCTCAATGGAGCCGCTAGTGGAGCAACTGAGACAGGCCTCACAGGTGGAAGGGATTCGGGTAGGGGAGAGGGAATTTAAAGTGGGTCTCTACGCGGATGATGTTTTATTGCATTTGGTTACCTCGACAAGGTCAGTCCTGGTCGTGTTAGAGATCATTGAGACCGTGAACAAGGGCAAATCTATTATGGAGGATGGTCAGAGAGTTTGAAGGCTCTGAGACCCTTTGGGCTGGAAATTGTGGAGGAGCGGTTGCAATATCTGTGGATTATTCTTGTTAGGGCAGGGAAAGATCTGGGAGATGCCTATTATCCCCCTATTTTTGGCAAATTATTAAGTGAACTATCAGATTGGGGGAAGATGCAAATTTCATGGATGGGTAGGCTGAATGTGCTGAAAAAGAACTTGCTGCCCAGAGTGTTGTATCTCTTCCAGATGCTACCAGTTAGGGCCCTGGAGGCCCTATTGCAGGAGGCTAAGTCCCGGATACTGCAGTTCCTATGGCGGGATCGTAAACCAAGGGTGGGCTATGCAACTTTGATTTTGCCCAAGAAGGGTGGTGGGGTTCACCGGACCTGAAGCTGTACCACAGAGCAGTGCAAATGAGGGCAATGGTCCCACACCTGAGGGAGGACAGGGATTAAACAATGGGTTTTCTTTGAGAATTTCCACCTGCACCCGGCAACAGTGGGAGAGTGGCTTTGGGTCCTGAAAAGGCAGCTTCGGAAGAGGATTAGGGAACATAAGTACCTGGGGGTTTACTGGGAGGCCTGGGGTAAGGAGGCAGAAGCACAGAAGATTACCCCCTGTCGCTTGCCAATGAGTCATATTAGGGCACCTCCAGTGAGGGATGAGATTCCTGAACTAGAAACCAGGCGTGGTTCAAGGCAGGACTTACTAGGGTGGGTCAGCTGTGGGTTAAGGGAAAGTTTATTGGGATACAGGAGTTGGAAGCGAGCTTGGGGATTGGACTGTTGCTGGTTTTACGCTTTCTTAGGTTAAAGGGAGTTTTTACAGCAGTGAAATGGAGGGACCGGATTCAAAGAGTCCTCACCCCTGCTGAAAAGGTATTAGATGGTCACGCCCGAATGCCAGGTTTTATATCACTACTCTATAAAGCTTTGGTGGAATTGCTGGGAGGCTCGACAGAGGGGCTCAGGCAGAGATGGGAAAGACACTTGGGATTCTAGATAGATACACATCTGTGGCAGTTATTGTGCAGGGGGGCATTCAAAACATCAATTGCCTGCCAGTATAAGCTCCATGGGGTGAAGTTGCTGCTCCGGTGGCAATACGACCCTGTGCAGCTTTCAAAGATGTTTTCTACTATTAGTCCCATGTGCTGGCATGGCTGCAGGGAAAAGGTCGACCATTGGCACATGTGGTGGAAATGCCCTATGGTCCATGTGTATTGGACTGAAGTCCTGGTAAGGATCAAGCTAGCAGGGGGAAGGGAATGGGGCTTAGACCCTGGAGTGGTTTTATTTGGTTTGGAGAAGCAAGATGACCATTGGCAACCCCTGCCCCACATGTCACTTTTTTATTACTGGCGGCTAGGGCCTGCCTAGCTAGACATTGGAAAAGAAAAGAACCTCCAAGCCCGAAAGAGCAGTCCAGTGCAGCGAAAGACATTTATTTAATGGAGAGGATCACAGCGGCTATTCCTGGGGGCAATGGGGACATGGAGGGGGTGGCTACAATTTTGTGCTCACTTTGTAAAGTGAGGTGTGGGGGCAAATATAACTTGAGTGGGGATTCGGCACCCACCAGGATCAAGTGGAGAGCCAAGGGAGGTTTAAGACATAATGTTTACAGAGACTGTATGGGGCCTCCGAGGGCCAAATCTGACATTTATGGCATGGTGATTCACCTGAGCCATAGAGGGGTTAGTGTTTTGGCAGGAGGGAGATGTCTGGGGGCTGGGGTCAGGCTGGGGAGTGAGGGGAACTGTTGAAAGAATCTGTGTTTGAAGTAAAATGTTCGGGACTGATCCCACTGTGATTGTGAATCGTTATGTGCTGTTTTCAAAATCAATAAAACTCAATTTTCAACACAAGAAAGTGCCAGAGGCTGTAATAAGTGGCACATTGCGGGTCACATTTTAGGGTCCTTAAACTATAGACCAGGCTGTTACATGTTATCACACTTTACTAACTTAAAATGTCTTCAAACATCCACTAATAGACTTCTTAATAATGGTATGACTAAATTCCAGCATGATACACATAATGGTCAGATTACCCTTTGATTGAACTTGAGTTTACTATTTCCTTGAATTGGATTTATTATCTTTACTTCCCAATAAATTAAACAAACAATGCACTCTGATTGTATGCCTCAATCTGGAAACTATTAAATGTTTAGGATCTGGAAATAAGGTACATTCACATGATCATGACAGCTAAAGACAGTTGAGTAAAAGGGCTTAAGTGTAACTCAACAAATGTCATGTGAAAGCATGGATTGACCCTAAAACAGGGGTCTCCGAATCCGGTCTTTAAGATCTAAAGCTCCATGTTTTCAAGATGGATCTATGAAATTATGGCACTCTCCCAAGAGTGCCACCACAAAAGAACACAATCATATGGCCCCCTCATACATTACACTTCCTTGCCCCTCTCCCACTCCCTATTTCGGATTGTAGCCCTATACACTCTGAGCCCAATACAACACTACCACTCCCACTTCAACCTAGCTCTGTTCTCGAACCTCTTACCCTCTCTCTATAACCAGCAAACCCATTTTAGCTGCAGTGGCCACCGGGTGTGGCGCTTCATTGCACATGCCGGAGGCATCCCATTTTATGACATTCTGCTGGTAACCTTAGTGCGTGATGCCGTTCTGCGATGACCTTCACACCTATAATGTTTCAAGATATGTACACAAAACATATTTCTTTATAGTTACTCTAAATTGGACTTCTTAATTACAAAGTCGGTGCTTATCATGAACACCTGGTGTTGTTGGGCTTCTCGAGGACACGTTTCTGTAAAGATTTGTTTATCCAAAAGGGTAATTTGGTGAGGAAAGTTTAGATGTAAAACGACATCATGGGGTCATCCATGATACTACTATTAATATCATACCACATTGAGACTGTTATTGCAAAATTCTCTGGTAGATATAAGCCAACCATATGAATGAAGAATTGGTTGTGATATTGAACGGTGTATACCATGGTTAATTGATTGACAATCAATACATTTATGATAATTGATCCAAGCTAGTTGTTGTTTAGAACCCCCAGTAAGAGGTATCTGGTCCAATCTCAGCATAGATCAGAGTTTAACTAATTTTCAAATATGCTGATAAATGATTTAGATTTAATTTCTAATGTGACGGTCGCATTGGAAAGGCACCTGTTGAAGTCTCTTTGCCAAGAATGAATGGGCTGAGCATGCATAGGACTCTTAACTGTCCGTGCTCTCCAAGGATGTTCTATATAGATCCAATAACACGGCCCATCCATGTAGACTGTACTAATATGGTGAAGTCTCATTTAACACGCATTGTTCTCCAGCTCCCTAAGGCATCTGAAGCTGGTGTCTTCCTTTTTTTTGTTTCTTCTTTTTTTTGTATTCACATATTTACAATATTTACATAATAACAGACAGAAAAACATTATCTCCAGCATCCCAGATCCCACCAGCAGAACCACAGAATTGGTACAAATCCAAATATCTGCCCCAGATATCCACAAACAACTTGTTTTTCTTCTGCCATCTATAAATCACTCTCTACATTCCGGCCAGCCTAGACATTTCTTCAATCCACATGCTCTCATCAGGACATATCCTTCACTTCCAGTGTCTTCCTTTCTAAATTAAAAGCCAAGACTTGGGACTTGGACCACGCCCAATCCATTGTGACCCTGGTGACTAAGATAAGGTACGCTGAATACTGTACGCAAAGCTTAACACCTGCTTTACCACAGAGTTACCTTTTGAAATTGTGTAATGTGCCATGGAGGTGTTTCATATTGTATTTGCGTTTTGGTTCACTTCCCGTTCTTGAATTCACTGGGGCATGAGCAAAGGTTATGCTGACTTTGTAAATCGGATGTGGAGTCAGCCAGGCACTTCTTACCCAACTGCTCTGCCTTAGTCGAAAATGACCACAGGAGTTATGGAGAGCTTTGCTCTTCCCTTACAAATGTTAGTTCCAACTCATTTTGCGCATCTATATAGTTAGCTAACTCTCTGGCTATTTGGGCAGCAGCACATGGTGTCCGGGATGTAGCCCTATGGAAGATTAACTCATTTTAAGGACATTATATTCATTTTATTTTTCATTTATGACCATGTTCTTTGGAGTTACATGCATTTATCATGTTTTTCTTTCTGTGTTTTAACTATACCTTGTTTTGTTAAGTGATATTTGCAATTTTTATTGTACATATTTTAGTTTAACTTATTTGTAATACTGCAAAAGGCTTGATTTTAGCCATTTGCACATTACATTTTTTTTAGAAAAATGTTAATTTGTAATTAAATCCTTCTGTTCACTGCTTGCAAACACTGGTGTAACCAAACAAGTGATCGGTGAAAGGTTTTGAATTCCTGTGAATCACTGCACTGCTCTGGGCAACCTTCCGCATGACTGTTTTATAGCCCGTCTTTGCCATTGCAAAAGGGATTCAGCCATGTGCAAATCAGTCAGGCACTGCCACAAATGGGATTTCGGCCTTGTTGGACCACATTGCTGAGATGCAGATTGGTTCCCTATGGTGCAGTGAGCAAGGGACCCAGTCTGGGCATACCCTCTCTCACATATGGAGACAAACTATAACACTAAAAAGTGATGGGTGGAAGGTTTTGAATTCATCTGAACCACTGGCACTGCTCTGGGCAACCTTCCACACCACAGATTTTTAGCCTGTCTGCGCTATTGCAAAAGGGGTCCATCCATATGCAAATCAGGCAGGTACTGCCACCAATGGGAGCAGTCCAAACACAACTGCTAGGCCAGGTCCCCTTTCCACAGAAACAGAAGCAACCCCAGACATGTTCAGGCCTTGTCTAGTGAAAATAAGCGGCACAAATTCAATGAGTTCTTCACAAGGTCATTTTGTTGAGTACTTTAGTGTAGGATATGCTAATAAAGCCACAGTGAAAAACATTCTAAGGTTTCTACTAGAAGAATATTGCATCATGAGTCAAAGGGGGCGGAGTAATTTAGCCAGAGATTGATGAGTGTAATAACCTGAAGGACTGCCCTGGAGAAAAATCCTAAACTTAGCAGCATTTCTAAATCCCCCCAGCAGATGAACAAACACCACATGGACTGGACACTGAAAAGCTACGGATTAAAGGTAAAAACATATAACAACTGGAGGGAGTTACCCTACCGCCGTTGGCTGGGAACAACATACATTAATAGATAACATATATTGCCAAAGACAGGATGTATGATTCTGTTTATTTCAACATTATTTTTGGATGCCTCATGAAGAGTGATCTATTTGTAGAAGCCTGGGCCCTTTTAAGGTGATAAACAGAAATTCCAAAAAACAACAATTGTTTATTTAAAAGGATTTCTTTGGTTGCTCAATTGCTTGAAATACAACCTTGATCTTGTACACTACTTCAATGATAATAAAGACACTGGGCCTCATTACGACCCTGGCGCTGACGGAATGAAGGGGGCTGGTATGGGACCGGCTCCCTTCATTCCGTCAGGGCTGATTACGAGGTTCACTTTGCGGGTCCCAGATCAGACCTCTGGTAAAACCAGACGTCTTTTCCGGGTCCCGCGAGGGGAAGAGGGAGGTAACAACGGGACACTTGTAATGTGCCCATTGTTACCTCCATCCCCATTCCCATTGAGCACTATGGGGGCTCAAATGGGAATGGGGAATGGTTCCTGCAAGGAGGAATTACCGAGTCCTCCTATATTCCTCATTGCAGGAACCCGGTAATCCAGCCTGGTTTGGAGGCAGCCATGGAGCTAATAGCACCATGGCTGCCTCTAAACTCATAATGAGGCCCACTGACTAGCATGTGTGAAACAAAAATGTGTATTAAAAGAAAGCATACAGAATTGTATGTACTCCGGTCTTCGTGTAATGGGACTGGAATATCAATTTAAAGAAAACACTCAGAATTGTATGTACTCAGGTCTTCGTGAAATGGGACTGGAATATCAGGCATGTCCCTAGAACAATTTGAATGTCCAGTCTGAAGGAATAGAAATGTTAGTTAAAGAAAGGGTAGAGTGACCGTTTTTCCCATGTGACTTGTAATTCAAAAATCAATAATCAAACAGAAAACCTCTAGTCGTATACACAGTTATGTTTTTCAGTAGTATATGTATAATATGATAACATTCTGGCGACTTGTACCTCTAATAATTCAATAAACAGAGCAAAAGTTGACAATTTGGATTTTCAATCGTGCTTATGTAGCTAACCACTCGTATGATGTCTCAGGTGGGCAGTCTTTGTGAGCTAAGCACACCCACTACTGCGTCAAATATAGAGACGTTTCGCCGAGTGTGCGAATCCTTCCTAACATTCATCAAGACAATTGTTTAAAAGTAAACCCTGTAATTACAGATGTTGTCTGTGTTAATATAAGGGTTATAATGTGTTGTATTTAAGGAGCTTGAACTTCTTTAACCAATCCTAAAAAGGATTACTAACCGTGGGCTTGGTGACATATAGAGTCCACGCTCAGTATCAGATATTGTGTTCAAAGTACTGTGGTTACGACAGAGTGATTGTTGTTTCCGGTAGCTCTGCAATACAGCTGTGTATGTGTGTTCATTGCTAAAGTTGACCTCTACTAGTGACAACGACATGCATACATATATATATGTTCTTACCTGTTGTTGGTCAGTTCCAGGGTCCTTAATTTAGATAGAGCTGGGTCTGGACATTCGTGATTAGGAGGTGTCCCTTGCAGCAAATGTAGTGAGCAATTAATGTAGCCCAGCGTTAGGTGGCGCCTAGTTTGTAAAACAATGTGCTTGGGGTCAGTAAATGGAAAAATTAAACATGTACAGAAAGCTTCACAAATTCTTTGTTTGTCACCAGGGTGCACTTTACCCGTTGTGTGTCAGACCACTTGTCAGTGCTGCTAGGATTAGGGAGAAGGTAAAAACTGCCATTATTTGTTCGACTGTTTTAAAGACAGCATGAGCTGCAATGTGAAAATTCTATATATGCTGTTACATTAGAATAATTCAGTCAAGTCTCCATAGAGTGCAACAGAAGGCATAAAGAAAACAATCCTGCTCTGCAATCTAATGCTGATGAAATTGGGGAAGCAGATTATTATCTCAATGGTTCTTAATGAGGGGGCATGAAAATTCATTATATAATTTCAGTGCTTTTACAAGACCAAAAAACTCCACTAACTTTCAAGACTTCCATTGCATCGTTGGGAATCATTACGTGTTTGGCAATAACAGAATTAGAGCCACTTTTACAACACCGCCAAATTCCGAATTTTGACATTAAAGTGAAGAATTTACATCCAGAAAAATGTTGGCAATACATTCTTTACCTTAAGACAAAACAATCAGAAGATTTGCAGCTGCGGAATTACCACTCACAGTAAATCTGAGAAAAGTATGTTGATGGACTCTAAAAATTGGTATTTACACTGCTTTACCAGCACTCCAAATCTGGCGCTACCTCTACAGGAACAAGTTGTGGTAACTGTTGATGATTTTGGTGGTGATTTCATAGATTTACCACAAAATGATCAACAAACTAGGAATAAGGCGGTTTGGGGTTTAGAGCAGTGCTTCCATCCAATTCTGATAAACTTAAAAAATTATATTGATAAAGACAATATACATGTAATAACTGTCTTGTATGCACATGTCAACCTTCAGATGTTTTAGAAAGGGCAGATCATTGGTCACTTGCTGGATTAGGTTCTGACTGTTAGGATGATGTAAATATCATGAGTGAGATATATATTATTGACAAGATATGACCGTTGCCATGGTAGACCATGCTAGATCTTAGTCGAGTTACTCGATTTAGCCATCTTAAATCAAATACAATTGTTGCACTGATCCTATAGAATATGGTATGAACAAAATTATATAGAGGATACATAACACTTGTATCCTGATATGCAATGATAACAGAACACTTCAAACAAAACAGCCTGACATGACTTACTCTGTTGTTATGTAAACTATATTTATATTGCACCTACTGCCATTGATATGGCCTTGAAACGCTGTGTTGGATGAGCGTCCTTTTGGAAGACCAGAGTCTGATGAACGGTAAAGGAACGTGTGATTGCATTTATAGCCAAATCGGTGGTAGCTAGAGAGTGGCTAGGTCTATAACAGCAGCCCATATTGCAGAGGTGAGAGGATGGGTGCTGTGTCAAAGTGTCAAAGGTTATGTGACCAGCTGGATCGAATATTTTGTGTGACTCAGCTGTATTCTATGGGTTGTATCGTGCAGCAGTTGAGGGTGAGGTAGGTCTAAAGCAAGGTACAAGTCAAGTAGCGCATATCTCACAGGCAAGGGGAGTGTGGCTATTTGAATCCACTGGACCAACATGTTTTCAAGGGACTCAGCTCTATTCTATGGTGCACACTGCATGAGGGTCGGCTGAAGTAGGTCTGAAGCACATTACTTTCAGTCTTGTGGTGCATATTGCAGAAGCATAGGTAGGTGTGCTATTTTCCTCCTTGCTGATTCTCCTTTTACGTCTGATTCACCACACGGGAGTCTAGGTGGGAGTTAGAAGTCGAGCTGGGTGTGAGATCTGGCCTAGGTGTGCAAGGATGAAGACGAAGTGGTCCTCTATGCGGCGCAGGGTCAGCACGAGGGAGTTCCAGACGGTGGGTGCTTGTACTGAGAATGATGAACCCCATGATATGGGTTGATTTGGTCCCTGGAATGTCGATTAGTAGCGTTGAGCCTTATCTGAGGTTTCTGTTAGGTCTGTAGCGGGTACATTTATGGAGCAGGTATCCCAGACCTTTGTTGTAAAAGTCTCAATGTGTAATGCACATCGCCTTGAAGGTGGATCGCTGCCCAATTGGAAGCCAGTCAAGGACACAGAGGGTGTGGGAGATGTCTTCTCTGGGTCCTAACGCTAGAAGAAGTCCAACAGCACCATTCTGTACACATTGGAGTTTTCTTAGCTGTGATATGGGGGTCCCTAGATAAAGGGTGTTAGCATAGTAATGATGGGAAAGGATGATAGCAACAATTGCAGTGACTCTATGTGGGAAGGTCAGGAAAGGAAAGAGGTGGCGAAGGATGCAGACATGTAGCTAACAGTGTTTTACCACAGAGTTGATGCAATGTGACAGGGTCGGGTCAGCGTCCATGATGCATCCGAGATTATTTACAGTGTTGGCGGTGGTGAGTGTAGGGCCTAGGTAGAGTGGCTAGGGGGTTGTTTGAGGGAAGAGAATGGTCTTCCCACATAGCATGATCTCAGTTCTACCTAGATTGAGTAGGAGGTGATTGGCCATCATCCAACGTTCAATATCTGAGAGGCAGGATGTGAGATCAGGGGAGTGATACTTGGTGCTATTTGAGATTTTGAAGATGATTTGGGTGTCTTCTGCGTAATTGTAGCATGTTAGACCATGGAATCGAATGAGTGTTAGTAGCGGGCTCAAGTAGAGACTAAACAGGAGTGGGCATAGGGAGGCCCCTTGCAGTACACCATGGGATACTGGGAGGAGAGCCAAGGAGAACCGGGACATGTGTAATATTTGAGATCTGTTGGAGTGGAAATAAGAATTCCATTTCAGAGCTCTGTCCCTGATGCTGAGGGTATGGAGTCTATTGGTGAGGATAGAGTGATTAGTGGTGTTGAACGCTGCTGACAAGTTGAGTAAGATTAGGGTGGCTCAGCCTTCTGAGTCTGTGTGTGTTTTAGGATGGTCCCAGATGGCGACTAGGAAAGGCTTAGTTCCTCGCAGAGGTCTGAAGCCAGATTAGGCAGATTTGAGGATCTTGTGTGAGTCTGAGAAGAGGCATAGTTGTGAGTATGCCGCTCGGTCATATAATTTGGCAATATAGCAGTTGTTTGAGATGGGTCTGTAGTTGGGTGGGTCAAGAGGGTCGAGGGAGGTCTTTTTTAGCAGGAACTTGTTGTAAGAGGTTTTAAATTCTGCTGTGAAGGTACTGGAAGTGAGTGATGAGTTGATGGATCTTGCGAGGTTGCTGACACAATTAGCTGTCAGTATTTCTTTTAGCAGTCAGGGGGCAGGGGTCCCCACGGAAGTCAGAGGCCCAGATGATTGCTAGAAGCTTGAGGAAGTGGAGAAGAGTGGGAGGGTGTAAGGTGGTTATGATGTTGCAGGCAAGGAGGTGGGAGAGGGGAAGGTTCATGAGGTGGGTTTGAGATTTTAGAGAGTAAGAAATTGTGTCTCTCTTGGGCTATGTTGTGGAAGCAGTCTGAGAGAGAATCACAGAGGGATTGACTGTGATTGAGAGTGTTGGTGAAGGCCCGGCGTTGGATTCAGAGATGAGCTTGAAGAGTTCCCTCACTGGGTGTATGGCTTTTGAGATTCTGTTCCAGTAGTAGGATATTTTGGCTTTGCATACCTAGGTGTGGTATAGTTCGAGCTGGGAAGCACAGACCATTATGGTGGGTGATAATGGGTCTGCACGACATCAATGCTCCAGGTTATGGTTCAACGTTTTCAGTTTTTTTAGGGCTGGGGTGAAACATCTGAGTCAATTGCCTTGCCTATTTGCTAAATATCTAATGGGGGAGAGGGAGTTGAGTGCTTCTCAGAGCCAGTGATCAAAGACAGAGAGAGGGTGGGGTCTAGGAGGTGAGTAGGGTCTCTGTCAGATCAGGTGTCAATTTGATTTCCTTCCATTGGCAGTATTGGGATAGTGGCCCAGAGCTGCCAGAGGGGCGGGTGGGTACACTGAAGAAAGGGTGAAGCGGATGGCAGAGTGGTCTGACCAGACAAGAGGGCATGGTGGAAGTGTGGTAACAAGGTCTGGTGAACCAACGATTGTGTCTAGGATGTGACCAGCCGAGTGTGCTGACCCTGAGACTAGCTGTGTCAGCTGCAAGGTTTCCAGATTGTTCAGAAGTGATCGGGTCATTGGGTTATGTGACATGTCGAACCAGATGTTGAAATCCCCATATATGGTGAGGTGGCAGTGGGAGACCAGGAGGGTTGGTAGATGAGCAAGAAGCTATGTGTATATGAGGGGGAGAGTGGGAATTTACCATGATGGATTTGCATCCTATGTTGCCGGCCTGGTCCTCAAAGTGCAGGGTGGATAGGGTGGCTTTGTGAAGAATGGCAATGTTGCCTGCCCTGCTATCCCTGTTTTGGAAAATAAGTTTGTAACTCAGTGGGAAGGTTTCAAGCACAATTGATCAGAAGCCTTGGATTTCGGTGAGGAAGAGGATGTTGGGGCCTTCTGATGAGATTAGGTTGTATATGTTGTGACCATTTTTTGTGTTGGATCTGGCTTTGATGGGATTGCAATTCAGACAAATGATAATCATTTCTTTGACATAAGGGGAATAAGATTCTGGGTTGGTGCGGGAAGATGAGAAGTAATGCCACCGAGGGATGGGGATAACACGATGCGAAAGTGGTACAGTTAATGGCTTATGCAGTGATGGAGGCTGTGCAGGGAAAGGGAGAGCTGGATGGGAATGTTAGGTGGTAAAATTGTGATGTGGTAAAGGGGTTAGGTGGGAGTCAGTGCAGGGTCCATGTGGTGTGTGTGGGAGGGGCGTCTACAGAAAGAGACAATTGGCTTCTGGTGGAGGGTGATGGGATAGAGGCACTACACATTGTTGGTGGTTGTGTGGTGAGGTCAGGGATGGAAGTAGAGTTCTGTATGTCAGTTGATAATGTGGCTACGTGGGATGGGAGTGTATGTGTGGGGCATAAATTGGTTTGTCAGGCACTGGCGTCAAGTAGGTTAGTGGAGGTAGCTTCTGCAGAGTTAGAAGGGGGTCGAAAGGTCTCTGAGAAGGGGTTGGATTTCCAATCGGTGAGGAGAATGCAGTCACAGTCTTCTAGAAGTGCATGAGGTGGAGTGCTGGTCCCATGTACCTTAGGAGCTGTTTAGTAGGTTATGGTGAGATTTCAATGGGTTTGGGGTGTGACAGAGGAGGCTTTTGGCGCGATCGGTCAAAAGTCTTGGGAGAGACAGATTTTGGTGATGAAGAGGATGTCAAGGCATTTTGATGAGATTAGGTCATATATGTTGTAAATATATTTATTATGGAAATGGCATTGATGAGAATGCAACTCAGACAAATGATAATCATTTATTTGAGGTACGGGGAATCATATTCTGGGTGGGTGCTGGAGGAGGAGAATGAATGCCCCTGAAGGGATGGGTAAGACTGAATGCAAAGGCGGGAGGGATGATGGCTGAGGCAGTGATGGAGGCTGTGTAGGGGAGGGAGGGCTGGATGGAAAGGTTAGGTGGTCAGATTGTGATGTGGCAAAGGGGGTAGGTGGGAGCCAGTGCAGGGTTCAAGTGGTGTGTTTGGGAGGGGCGTCCACAGAGGGGGGCAGTTGGTTTCTGATGGAGGGTGATGGGGCAGAGGCACTACACATTATTGGTGGATTTGTGGTGAGGTTAGGTATGGAAATAGAGTTCTGGATGTCAGTTGGTAATGTGGCTACTAGGGATGGGAGTGTATGTGGGTAGGCATGAATTGGTGTGCCAGGCACTGGTGTAAAGTAGCTTACTAGCAGTAGATTATGCATTGTTAGAGGGGGGTCAGATTTCCATTCGGGTGAGGGGAGTGCAATGACAGTCTTCTAGAGGTATGTGAGGTGGAGTGCTTGTTGCATGTGCCTTGGGAGCTGTTTAGTAGGTTAAGGAGAGATTTCACTTGGTTTGGGGGTGCGGTGGAGGAGGCAAGAGTGTTGTTGTGTGACTTATTATGTCTGGTCCGTGGTAGGGGGAAATTTGCTCATTAGGAATGGTGTGGGTGAGGTCTCTATTCTTTAGGTATTTTGAGTGTGCTCGGGCGTGAAAGTTGGCAGGTCAGCCAAACAGGGGGTGGAGGCAAGATTACATGCAAGGTGCTTACAGATGCAAAGTATGGATCTGAATGGGGTGGTTGTGATGTGGGTAGGCGGGGGATGCAAGAAGGAGTGGGGGTGGAGTGGCCCAGAGCGCGGCATGCCTGCAGGAGGAAACAAGCTGGAAACACAACCTATGTGTGGGAGGGTAAATGATTGAAGGCGTGTTTAGAGATGGGTTGACAAGATAGGAAGGGTGGGTTGGGCATAGCTTCTCATGAGTGCTTGGATGGGTGGGACGAGTAACGATGATGCCTGACTGGGCGACTTGGGGTCTTTCTGGTGCACCAATTGAAATCTCTAATTTTGAAACTGTTAGACATACAGAGAGGATGTGAGTGCGGCGGTGCACACTTAGTGGGTGGGTGTGAGTCACTTATTTGGGATCTTATTTGGATGGAGAATTGAGAACAAGGCCGTTATACCTGGATTCTGGAGGGGTCCAGCAGAATCCCTGACCAAGCTGTAACTAAGTGGAAAATGCACATGCAGCACATTGTCACAGTGGCGAGATTTTATGTGGCAGATTTACATCAGGAAAACTCCAAGAGGCAGGGTGCAAGTGTGACACAATATCAAAGAGGAGAGATTCAGTGTGGCAGACTTACATATGAAAACCCCTGACTCAACTGTAACTAAGTGGCAAAATGCACATGCAGCAACATTTCACAGTGGCGATATTTGATGTGGTAGATTTATATCAGGAAAGCTCCAAGAGGCAGGGTGCAAGTGTGACACAATATCACAGAGGAAAGATTCATGGTGGCAGATTTACATATTCAAACTCTGAGAAGCAAAATGCCAGAGTAGGAGAATATGACAGCTACATTAAAGGTGGCCGCCTCACAATTGTGAAAACTTCAAGAAAGAAAATGCCAGAGTGGCAAAATGTCACAGTGCCGAGATTCCGAGTAGAAACCCCATATTGGGGAATACTCTGGGAGGCAAAATTAAAGTGTGGTAAACTACAACAGTGGCGAGACTCAAAGTAGCAATCCTATATTAGGAAACATTCTGGGAAGCAAAATGCAAGTGTGATCAAATGCAATGGTGGTGAGACTCAAAGTAGCAAATCAGCACTGGCAAACACTCTGGGAGGCAAAATGCAATTGTGGTAAAATATAACAGTGTCAAGATTCAAAGTAGCAAACCTGTATTGGGAAATAATCTGGCAAGCACAATGCAAGTGTGTCAAAATCTAACAATGGGGGGACTCAAAGTGGCAATCCTAAATTGGGAACAATTCTGGGAGGCAAATGCAAGGGTGGTAAAATGCAACACTGAGGAGATTCAAAGTGGCAAACCTGCACTTGGAAACACTCTGGGAAGCAGCATGCAAGTGTGCCAATATATAACAGTAACATGACTCAAAGTAGCAATCCTATATTGGAAAACATTGTGGGAATTAAAATGCAAGTGTGGTAAGATACAACAGTGGTGAGAGTCAAACGGGCAATGCTGCACTGGGAAACACAGTGGGAAGAAAAATTAAAGTGTGGCAAAATATAGCAGTTATGCTACGTTATGTTAGGTTATCAGCATTTGTAACGCACACGTTCACCGGAAGGGGCATCCGGGCACTAGGATTCAGACAAGACAAACCTAGAATAATGGCGATAAGACTCAAAGTAGCAATCCATTATTGGGAAACATTCTGTGAAGCAAAATGCAAGTGTTGTAAAATACAACAGTGGTGAGACTCAACGTGGCAAACCTACACTGGGAAACAATCTTGCAAGCAAAATGCAAGTGCAGTAAAAAAACAACACTGGTGGTGAGATTCTAAGTGGCAAAACTGCACTGGGAAACACTGGAAAGAAAAATGCAAGTGTGGCAACATAAACCAGTGATGAGATTCAAAGTAGCAAACCTATATTGGAAATACTCTGGGTAGCAAATTGCAAGTGTGGGAAGATACACCAGTGGTGAAACTCAAAGTAGCAATCCCATGTTGGGAAACATTCTGGGAAGCAAAATGCAAGTGTGATAAATTACAACAGTGGTGAAATTCAGAATAGCACTACTATATTGGGGAACACTCTGGGAGGTAAAATGCAAGTGTAGCAAAATATGACAGTGCTGAGATCCAGAGCAGCACAAACCTACTCAAAACACAGAGGCAAAAATACCAGTGAGTTGCTGTGAGGTACAATCTGAAGGTTGTTATGGATGGCGGTCTAGGGCATCATGGAGGGCTAGGGCACCAGGTGAACAAGCAAACAGCTAGGGAAGGTACCCTTAGAGTCTGCTCTCTGCCAACTGCCTGGGCAAGGCTGCCCTGGGAGATTCTCTTAAGAAGCTGTGTTCCTGGGTAACTAGACCCAGAGGACAACCAATCAGGAGACATGGTGGTGGACAGAGGGAGGGAGCGAAAAAGGCCTAAGTGGAATGGAGCTGGACACTGCAGCTAACATGGAAGTGTATTAATGGGTCTGGGGCAGGGGAAAGAGTGGAAAAGCGCAAGAGATGGAAATGGACCTGCAAAAACTTACCAAGTTGTCTTCAACAGCGGGTGGGTGCTCACCGATTGCCTGCACCAGGAGAAAGAGAAAAACTTGAAATTCACAAAGAAAACTAAATACTTAAATTGAAATAAATTAATTTGAAAACATTGAAGAAAGTAAACAAATTATTAGATACATATATGTTTTATTTTAAGTAAAATATATTAATGAAAATTGCATTTGAAAAAAGTTTAATGGTTTATACAAACTACACATTATAATTATCCATTGCCTGTTTGTTCTCACCATTTGGATTCCTGCCACTTGGCTGTATACTTTTGGGCAGTTCTAATCTGCACTTTGCCTCAAGAGCTGGTGGCATATGACCATAGTGCTGTGGAAAACCTAGGATTGCATTGCATAATTTTCTTCCCATCCCCAGCCAGTTCAGAATAGTGGCAGCCAGAATGCATTTTTTATTCTCAAGGCTATGCTTCCCAGAATTTGCTCCATAGACTTTAAGCTCTATTGATACTGCAGGGATGGGTTGGGAAGTGGAAAACCTGTGGATGGAGGGTGCTTGCACTGATCACACCTCAGGTAGGTATCAATAGCTTTTAAAGACTGTTTGTTTCAGGTCAGTACTGGTCACGGTTGCTGTGTTTCCTGGTTTCACTGTCCTCTCATTGCTAGTTTCTGTTGTTCTTGTATACATGTTTGTGGGCTAAGCAGTTTATCCTAGGGTTCCTGTACCAGCACTATTATAGTGCACGTCTGTTTCTGGACAACCCTATCTTTCCCTGAGTTTAAGTTTACTAATTTAGCACTGTACTACCACAAACCCTTGTTTCCTGAGCTTGTTATTTCTGCAGTGTTGCCCTGTTTCTACTTCTAAACACCAACTGATTTGATGTACTACCAAGCATAAGCCATGGGGAGGTTAGTGGGTTGCTTTTGTGTTTTTCCTTCTCCATTTTCTTTGATGGTTTTTTCTAGTGTGGTTTGTTGCTGAACTGCTCCCTGGTTCCCTGATGTCTTAATGAATCTAGATTGCTAGCCTGAAGCTGCATGAAGGCCTCTCCTTCTATTAGAATTACACCTACTTACTCCATACATAGGATTGTTGTATTCTATAGCTGCTACCCACACAATGTTTTTTACTATGACAAAATGGTTCTCATTATCCCACAAGTAATTCCAGTGCCAGTATCCCACAAGTAATTCCAGTGGGATTGCAGCAAACTCACCTACTGTTTCCGTTGCCTAATATCCCGGTATTACCTGGATATTACAAGCAGCGGAAACATTGGTAAATCCCCAATCCAGGGAGCGTATTTTCCTCACCAATTGTTCTGGTGCAGTAAATACTGGCATTTAGTTGCCGGTGGGGGCCTGATGTACCTTCAACTCTTTGCTGGAGGAATATCAGTGAACCCCCACCAGCAAACTTGTAGTTTCCCAGTGCAGTAAAAGTTCCGGTGCTGGAATTACCAGAAATTTTACCTGAATTTTTCCTTCACCGGGAAACTTATAATAAGGGTCATTAATGCCATTTGGCTCAAGTATAGGATAACTAGCTTATTTTATTTGTATTCAAATAAATTGATGCATGTGTTTGCATTTATTTTTTTTATTTTTATTTTTTTAATGTGGTACAACCAAAGATTATGGTTTTTCACAATGACAATTCAAAACCTTCAATTTCAGTTAATTCACTCAATTACATCTTACAAAATTTCATTTAAAATGATTTAAAATATTTCTACTTCAATCCAAATGTCCCAAATGCGGATTAACACAATTCAGTTTAAAAAAAAAAGAAAACAACTGCTGGAAGGCTCTTAAAACATTAATCATCAAAGTTGTTTCATGATCATTATTTCCGAAAACATCAATGAAGAGAACCAATCAGTTGAAACTATAAAACGCCCAAGGTATGTTTGTCTGGCCTCCCAAGTCCCTGAGCAGTATCTTAAGAGGTGCTCGACTGTCTGTTCTTTAGGGTCCATACATTCCGGACAAAGAGATTTTAATGTTTTGTTAGACCCTCTGCAGACAAGGACTCATCCCGTTTCTTCCAAATTGAGTCAACCACTCAAGAAGTTGTGCCTCATCTTGGCATCTGCGAATGTCCCCACATTTTTTGGCAGGCAACCCATCTTCTTGTCATGAATGGAAAAGGAGGCTGCCACAGTTGAAACCCTCATTTGGTCGATACTCCCAATAGAATCTGTTATTAACAGGGCCTTTTTAGTCTTCATAGGTTCGGAGATTAATGTATCTTCATCACTGCCACAATGAATTAGAATTTCCAAAGCCTTCCTCTTTAGATCTTGCAAAACCAAACATATCTCAAGGCCACAATTTGGCAGACCTAGGGCTTTCTTCCAAATCTCGCCCTCGATTTTCTGCCAATCGAGTGCCCAAGTCACGGGTTTAGCCTCCAGGCCATAAAGGAGTACAGGGATCATTTTTTGCCATGTAGAACCTTACCGCTGGCAGGAGGGATCATTTTCAACATTGACACACAATCTTTTGGAGCTGTGATGTAAGGTGCATGCTCTTGTAGAGAAGGTCGCAAAGGATTTGGCCCCACCTTGGGATGGCGTACAGGGCATACCACAAATAAATTATCTCCTCTACCGCTGGGATTAGTTGACCTCCCTCTGTCCTGCAGAATCTACTGCTACGGGACCCCCTTTCTCTGAATATTACTATTTTTGACATCTCCTGATTAATAATCAGATCATTTCTCATCATATAAGAATCCAGAAAGTCCAAAAGCCTTTGGAGACCTACTGGTATCCTGTCCAAGAGGACAATATAGTCCATATACATGAGCCATTTGATTGAGATGCAGCCCATTTTAGGACTTGACGAAGCAGATGAATCTACTTCCCGTCCGAAGTCGGCCAGATAGTAGTTAAAAAGAAAGAGGGCAGCCATGCAACCTTGTCGGACTCCTCTTTGAACAGTGATGTGTTCAGACAGATGACCTTCTGAATCCATTCTAATTCTCACTGTCTTACCCCTATGGAGAAACACAAGGATCTCAATAAGTGACTTTGGGGCACCCCCATCATCCAGCTTTGACCATAAGTTGTCTCAGTTGACTAAATCAAAAGCGCTTCATAAGTCAATAAAGATCCCCTAGAGTCTTGTGATGTTCTTATCCCAGTCACTTTCGCAAAGGGAAGCCATGACTATGCTATAAAGGTAGGTCAACAAACACTTCTGGAAACCAGTCTGTTGCTTTGGTAAGATGCTGTTTAGTTTGGCACAAGCCTCCAGATCACTAAGCAATAGGTTGGCAAGCAGCTTACGTTCTACGTCCAAGAGAGTAATGGTCCATAGTTTGCGGGATTCTTACAGTCCCCCTTCTTAAAAATAGGAATAGTGATGGCAGATTTCCAAGACCTAAGGATCTCCATCTTTTCCAAAATACCCCGAAACAAGATAGTCGGGATTTGGGGCCACATTGTTGGTTTGGTCTTTAGCACCTGGTAGTTTAAACCACTAGAACCCGAAGCTCTTGAGGATGAAGATTTATTTATCATCCTGAGGAAATCATCTTCACTAATTTCCAAAAAGCCACGGATTGTCTGAGATCTGAAAAACAGATTGCCATTTTGGTCTTTGATATTTTTTGGAAAAGTAACTTATCCACTCTGATTCCAGAACGATATTCAATTGCATGTTTTTTTAGCATTATTCATGCTATTTATCATTGCCCAGAAATTACGGGATGTCCTACTGCCTAAAGCTCTGAGCAATGATTCTCTGTTGTTCTGGAGACGACTCATTTGACGCTGTTTGGACCAATTTTTGTATCTGCTTTTGATGATTTTTAGCCGTTCAGAAAGATCAGCCTTATCTTAGATCTCCCTCCTCATAGTGTTCATGACGGTACGCATTTCGTGCTTTTTAATCCATGTAGCCTCATCGAAAGTATGTATATGAACTATAGTTCTTCGGGGAATCATTGATTGCGGACCATTCGAAAAATCATGGAATCCATGAGGGTTGAGATTGTGTTCGAAACTTTAAGACCCCGAGATCCTCGCTGACTTGCTGAATAGCCCCATTTAAGCAAACTTCAGCTTACCTGTACTTAACTAGTCGATTTTTTTGACTGTTAACTTCGACTATACCCGACCAGTGATCAATGTTTTTTTTAAAGATTCCAGGTAATATTGACTTGTAAGCATTTAAGGTCACTTGCTCCCCCATCCATTACTGAGAAATGAGTACACTTGTCGATAGGAAAATATAGTCTAGGGAGGATTTTATTGACACCCTGACTCTGTGTACTTGACGGGGGAATGTCCCCCTCAATTGAACCATTTACCATCCCCAGGTCCAAATCCATAAAGAAGGATAACCACCTTCTACCATTGGAAGTTACTAATTTCATTTTAAGTGAGAAACCCCCAGAACGGGTTGCGACACACTGAGAATTAAGGTTTCCTGTGCCAAGATATCAGCTTCCGGATGTGACAATTTGATCTGGGCTATAATGCCAGTTAAAGAATCTAGAACATCTGCAAGATTCCAGTAAATATTTATGACTGTTATCTCCTTCCTAACCTGTGCCGACTGAACTGCCAGGTATACCCACCACTAAAATCCCATCCGGCTTACAAGGAATCAAGCCACCTCCTTAAAAAGGAGGGACCTACAGGCCATCACCATCCCGCACTTGGGTCTTCCCTCCCCATCGTGATAGCTGGCTTCGATATTATAGTGAATCCCTCCAAGTCCGGGGAATTCACTAGCCAGGTCTCCTGGAAGAGGATCAAGTAATTTCCACCCAAAACCTCCAATCTCATTTTTAAGTTTCCAAACGAACTGGAACCCTGCATCTTCCAACTTATGCATCTTATTTGATCCCAGCTAAAGCGGGATTTGGCCCACTCCTAATTTCTGGCAGACCTGTACTATGAACTCTGGTAGCATTGACCACAGTGCAGTCTGTCCACCACTGGGGCTTCCTCCTCTTTGTTTGCAGGCACCTTAGTTTGTACACGCTTCCTCCTAATTGCACCCCCTTCGTCACCATCCCCCTTGCCACCCACTCCCTCACGAGAGGGCTTCAATTCAAAAATATCTATACCATGTGCTTGGAGAGCACCAGCTGCCACAAGAACCGCCTGAGCCCCCACTTTGGAGGCAAACCCTGCTTCCACTGAACTATCGACTTGTGGATCTGGGAACTTAACATAATCAATGTCTCGAGATGTGAAAAGGTACAAATATATTATCTTTTTAAAGAATGTCAGAATAGCCCCCATTTTGTGTTTTTGGCATGTGTGGCAAAGTCCTGGCACTGCAAAGGGCGCCTGATCATTTAAAATATTGACAGGGTCTTTATAGTTTAATTTAGAGACTTCCTCTTGCTTGCTAATTTCTTCCTGAAATCCGCTATTGTCCAACATCTGCTTTCCTTGCTCTTCTGGTCCAGAAATGGCTTTTTGCTTTTTATGCAGCTCAGGTTGAGAAGGGAGGGGTCTACTATTGCTGCTATTTTTAGGCAGACTTCTAGATTGGGCACTGTCTCCTTTTGCGTTTTTGCCCTTGGTAAAACAATCGGGGTCCATTTAATCGGTTTCCCAGTATCTGCCTTATTGGTTGGTTCCGACAAACCAGTAGCAACATCCCACTGGGTGGATCCCTTGACGGCGTCTGTCTGTATCCCTATTGTTACCTCTGTCACTTTTATGTCATCTGAGTCCATGGGGTTCTGGCAACTGAACTTTTCTTCTGATGGATCCGAGAGGCACCTTTTTGGCCTCTATTGGATACGCCTTAGATGTCCACCCCAACATTTTCATCCAGTTTTTTTGGGGGGTCACTCAAATAATTTATGAAACTACTACTACTGCCAGAGTTCTTTGTCTTTTTAGTCTTCATATTTTTTGCTTCCTTTTCTCGTCTAGCTGGAGGGGGAATTACCAAGGCAGACTTGTTTTGTTTCTTCTTCTTTGCCCTGCTTTTCCTCCGCTAGGACTGCTGTGAACTCTCCTTCCATAAGCCTTCTCCTTCGTTCCCTTTGTGTTCTGATAGGGGAACTTCAATGCGGGGCATTTTGTCGACAGAAGCAATATCCACAAAGTGCGCTAAACAACAAAGATCTTCCATAATCGATTCAGACAGGGGAGTGTCATCAACGGCAGAAGGGTGATGGGCTTCCTCTGCCGCTTCCTTCACCTCAAGATCCTGATTCTTGACACTCATAATTTTTGTGTGAGATTTGTTAGCAAGACTCTTATCTCTTTTCTATCTGCACAGAAATCTCAGAGGGTATCCTTGATTCCATATATGTCCACCCTCTGTATGGCAAGTGATTCAGACAGGGTTTTAAAGGATGTTCCGGCCAGAGCATTGATGGCATTGATCAGAGCAACAATCAAGAATTCACACTGCTCAATGTTTTTTGTTACATAGTGTAATCAATGATTTTGTCTTTCACGCCTTGTGTCACACTGAGCAAGGCCGAAAAAAACAGAGGGTCTAATAATATCTTATGGCCCTCATCTTCTCATTAAAAGTGTATATCGTGAGCACATCCGGATGTTTTGACAGGGCCACCAGCCCTTCAGGAGAGAGCGCCAGTAATCAAACACAGACCCAAGCTACACTGGTAAGAAGTGATTTTATGCCCCGCCTCTGGGTAGGGGTGACTCTAACTACAAGCCCCATTTTCAGACTCACAGTTCCTTGGGGAATCTCTTCTTGTCTTTCTCCAAGGCACTTGCGGGACCTTGAACTACCACAGTACCCTGTGGTCAGCATCCCCTGAATTTAGAAGGGGACAAGCTCACAAGCCGATTTACCGTAATGACTTTTTGCACACGGTAAGGTACGTCATATGTATGTTTGACATTTTTCACTACCTTTCTCTATAAATTATAGCAATAGAAGAATTTCTTAAATCAGTAATTACCTTCTGGAACACACACAGTTTCTGAACCATGATCACAGGGCACCTCTTCTATCAACCCATTGCACCGTCCTGATGAAGGCCTACCTCTAGCATGCTTCATTAGATAGCTTACCTCCTTGGTCGAAACACAGCAGTGTCGACAACCCCCTTTTCTGTACCAGTGTCCATCACCAACACTGATTATTCTGCACCGTGATTTTTTTGTGTTCACTTGTTTTCTATTCATTGATTTCCTGAGATTGTAGAAAGAAACAGGCCTTATGTCCATTGACTCCACTCAATTTGACTGGACTGTACTTTGTGTGTATCTCATACCAAGTTGCATATATCAAAGTGTCCCTGTTGGTACTATTACTCTTTGATTTACTTATGTGCATTAAAAGCATGGGTCCAATACTCTGTTGATCCATATAACAATCAAGAATAATGGCTCTTTATACATGTTTTCAACTGTGAAACTGTGTGGTTTCTGTCACCCTGAGTATTTGTCATTATATAAATGTGTACCCACCTGGGTAAATCAGGGCCTTGCCAGGTGCCCTGTTTTTGAGCTTATTTGACATTAACCCAGCATATCAATCAGAAAGGCTCTCATGTTTACTCAGTTGCAGAACCTTGAGATCTAATAATACTAATCTTTTGTCTGTTGCTGAAAGTGACTATGTTTGGGCAGGGCACATTCGCTGTGTAGCACCCAAACTCTGGAATGCCTGGCCTCTAGATCTTAGGAAGTGTAAGTCGCTGACTCTCTTTAAATGGGTATTGAACACCCATTTATTTGCTTGAGACTGGATCAGCATTTGTGAATTGTTTTGCGTTTGCATATTTCGTGATTTTCTAGACTTGGACAGCTATATTTATGTTTTCTGTGTGTATGTCTTTCTTCATGTGAGTGCCCTGATGCCTCCAGGCTTGTTTCTGTTGGTGCTAGATAAGTAATAAAATGAATGAATAAATAAATAAATAAGGTATACCATCATTTTGATTTTCTATCAGAGCTCTCATCCTTCCTGTCCCTTCCACTTCCTGCAGGACAAGGCAGGAAGGCATGGGTCACTCATTACCACAAAAGGGATTAGAACTATTACAGCAGACGTTCCTTGTGCCAGTCCTCTGTAACAGTTTCATTTTATAAGGAAGGGTTCTCCTACATCTTCTTTGCTTCATCTTTTGCACCAGGAAGAAGAGGAATACAAGTCAGAAACTCTGTTATGAGTGCAGTCCAATCCAGATTGATTCCTCTGAATCTGAAAGCAGAAGGTGTCTGAATGTGTCCAAGGCAGATGAGAGCTCTTTCCCTTTACTATTAACTGGGAATAGTGGTGGAGAACTGCTGTGGACCAAAACCTCAATTACTGGCTGCACTGAAATTATGATCCTGACTGCAGGTGAATGAAATCCCAGTAGGTGCCAGCCAAGCTCACTGAGCCGGTATTGAGGAGCAAGAAGGACTCACCTTTGCATTTAGCAACTGGAGTGGGACTTCCAAGATCCAGAAGCCAAGAAGAAGCTGCCTGTCTGTTTTCATCTCCCATGGTACCTTAGAGCAATGCTAAATGCCTTTACGCTGACAAAGGATCCATGATGTTGCTTTTGGCCCTCTAAGAAAATGTAGACTCTGGTTTGAGCAAACCAACCAACGCGCTGAACACTCGTGGGACTAACTGACTCAAGCACCGGCTTGACCTAATGGAAGCCAGAAAACTCACTGTTGTGATCCTGAGTTGCAACAGAAGCCACTGTATTGTCGCTGACTCAACTCCTACTCGAACCATTGGAAGACATTGTCTTGCCTTCTTGAGACTTCAGGAGCCTGTGCCATTGAACAAACTCAACACTGACTGAAAGTGGAATTGCATTGACTCCAACCATCTCAACATCAGCTTTGCTTTGCCTCAGTTAAAGCACCAAGAAGCACAGCCCAATGCTGTTGAGGCACCTAAGACATGAATAAAGTACTGCTGAGAGGCGCTGATCCCCCGGACCACTTTTTGTGGACTGTGGTGAATTTTGCATCACTTTTCCACCTTGTTCCTCAAGACATATCCTTTTTGAACAGTGACATTGTTGTAATATTTGCATGAACCCCCACCCCTTTTCAAGTACCAAGAGTGACATACACAATTGACTTTCCATAATACCATCAGCTATACAAGAGCTGCAGTGTCCTCTTTTTAGGGGCTGTATGGGTGAGGACAAATCGAGACAATATACACAAAACCCCCAATACAGTTTCCTTTCTTCACCAAACACCAAAAACAGTGTGCACACTGTTTTCTCCCCCATTAGGAAGAGGGGAAGGCTCAATGTATAACTTGAAAACAGATATAATTGAATTACTGTTTGTGCATGGTGACAAAAGAGAAACCAACTTTTGTTCGGTTCTCTCGGGTCACGTTTGGACACCAGTATAAGATATTGCTAGTTCACGTATGTATTTTAGATACATTGTATTTGGTTAGGTTGAATCCTGAATATATTCGTTTTTAATGATTGATGTATTAATTGCATTGTGTTTTATAAACAATAAAATATGTCTTTTTTGTAAAAATCCACGGTGGTCTACCCAAAGTAATGTGGGATAGGCATTGGTAATAGTGTCAGAGTGATCCCATAAACAAACTCAGAACGTGAAGAAAGGAAGCTGTATTGGGGGTTTTATGTATATTGTTTCCATAATACCAGACATGGTGCACAGCTTCACAGACCCTGCCAAAGCTTTTCCTGTATCTGGACGTAGAATATGCAGTATTGTTTGACAAGTCATGGGTAAGGAACTTTTTGAGCATCACTGAGCCATAAGCAGCTTCCAACTACCTCCCTTGAACCTCTTTTGATATTTCTAACATATATATCTTACACAACCTGGTATTACATTTGTAAGTGGTACTGATTAACTTCCTCTATGAGCTTGACCATATTTCATTTGCCAATTACCTCGTCTAAGTATATTTGATGTTATGCAAGTAGCTTACATTGGTGCTATTTGTCCTTCTTCCCTTTTGCTCTCATGGGTGATTTCAAGATCAGCGAAAAATGAATGGGAACTCGTAGTGCTGCTACCCCAGGCAGCTGTAAGGTGTATATATTATAATGGTGATGCTTCCTAATGCAAACTCGGATAGGTAATTTCTCTTGGTTTATCACTGAGGGTGAATAACTTGAACCCCACCTTGAAATTCATTATTTACAAAGCATACACACTACAAAATCACTTTTAAAGTGACACCGCTTTTAGTTTGAGAAGACAGGTACATCCCAAGGGAATATGTACATACTATCAGCTCTTACTAAGTGGGTTCACAGTTATGGATTTTTGTGGGACAGGCAGACAGCAGAGGAGCTGAAAATTTGAATGAGCTCTTAAGAAGAGCTATTAACTCGGGACCTGGGTTATTTATTAACACAATTGTTTTGATTTAATCACTGATTAAATTAGTTATATGCTGAGTGAGAAAGGTATTTTTTTTAATTAATATAAAGAGGTTTATACAGAAACTGAACCAGAGGGAGTTGTATTTACATAATGCAAACAAGACAACCGGATACAGTGCTGAGTTATCCAAAATGCATGTTTTCTGGGCCTCATGATGTATTGTTTGTTTGGGGCAGATGGCCCTTGCCAAAAAGCCACCTGGAGCTAGATTACAGAAAATGTGCAGCGGTGCAAGGGAGCATTTGCATGGTATTAGCACTAGGGCAACATTTGTCCTATTTCTAAAGACACTAGGACATATTAGAAACCCTTTGCCCCATGACAAGTGCAAGGCATGGTATAGGCATCAGGGCAAAAATTACCCTAGAGCGAAAGAAGATACATTTGCAGTGCATTTGTGCACCAGGGCAAACTATTCACTAGTGCGAATACTATGTAAATGTCCAATTACACCAGTGCAACGTTTCTGTACTTTGGCCTCTGGCCCTCGTTTAGGCCATGCCCATTACAATTTGCCTACACCCCCTTCCTAGAATCCAGTCAATTTAATATTCCGCTTAATGCACTGGCAAAGTTATTGGGTTTGGGTAATTAGTACATAACTAGTTTACTTGGTTATTTCTGAACTTGCTGCGTAGTTAGGTATGGTTGATGGACAGCAATTGTTTTAAGGCACTTATTCATTATTTTTTCAATTTTTTCAAAAATGTAGTCTTTCTTCTATGTCTATCTTCTTTTTAAATACATACACATTTATCTTTAGTACATAACTAGTTTACTTGGTTATTTCTGAATTTGCCGCGTAGTTAAGTATGGTTGATGGACAGCAATAGTTTTAAGGCACTTATTTATTATTTTTTTATTTTTTCAAAAATGCAGTCTTTCTTCTATGTCTATCTCCTTTTTAACTACACACACATTTATCTTTGGTGTCTTTTTTATTTTGTTTGATTTACTCACTCAGTACCTGTGTGCTTAGTTAGCATTAGCTTTGTATTTGGCAGGTTGCAGGGAGTTTTGTGCATTCTTTTAGTATTCAGTGCCGGCGGGTCACGTGACTTTATCATGTGACTACCAGGAAACAGTATAAAATGAGCCAGGAAGTGTGTTGTGGGTTGGGATCTGTTACGTGTAAATTGGAGAGGAGCCGTTGAATCTGAGGTGAAGAGGTGCGCTTCTGGAAGTAAGTTTAAGCTGTGTGGATGTGTTTATATTTATTTATGTTTGTATTGGAAAGGTGGTGTTAGTTTGTAAATGGTATATTTTGTGTTTGTTTTTTAGTTGCATTATACATATCTATAATCAGCAGGATGCTTTACATTGGATGCGGAGTACTGGAAGTCCTGAATTTGGATTGGATTGGCTATTGATTTGCCTTAGGTAAATAATATATGTTGGAAGAGTTGCACATTTTAAATTTTGGGTTTTCTTTGAGGATTTGGGCTTTTTAACTTTCTGTGTTAAGTTGATGTGTTGGCACAAAGATGAGGTGGTGGCACAAGGTTGTGGATTTTGGTGATCGTTGAGCTGCACAGATTAGTTGCCAATGAGTAATAGGTGTTTTTTGAACTAGTTGTTTAGTCATTAAGGTTTGGTGATTTAATTACGTGTAATTGGAGCTGATAGATATACTTTGGTATTCCAGAGTTCGGCAATCACATTTCACTTGTTGAGGACGGCAGGAGTATTCGCAGGGATCCTGGTTATGTGTACGTCGTGCACAGACAGATGCACAGACAGACTCTTATTTTCTTTGACAACATTCCCACTGTGAGGTACATACGAATAAGTGTTTTAGGCTTTAATGCATTTTGAGATTTACATTTGGAGCCATACCAGTTGTACCACTGTGAATATACAACCACTTGTGTATGCTATGTAGAATTGTGGTTCGATTTATGTGTACATAATTATTTAATGTATTTTCTTTATTTAATGTGTTTAGTTTTTCCAAACTTTTAATGATATGTGAGATGTCCTCTAATTGTATATATATCTATACTTGCAGATATTTTTGCTCCTGAAGAAGGGGATAGTCCCCGAAACGCGTAGAGCTTGAAGCTGCAGTTAAAAATTGGGAGCTTATTTCTTTGTCTGGTTTGATTTGTTTTTCATGCTGGCCATATTGGAAGTCAGTTGATAGCTTTTTTCTGTACTTTTATGAAGATATTTTGTTACCTATGTTCTAAATTGACAATTCTTTCTATATATAAAAGTGCAAATGTTATGAAATTTGACTGATTTATTTCAGCTTGTAAGGTGTGCAGGGGACGGGAGTGTCTTTAAGTTTAGACACTTTTTGTTTTAAAGCCACACATGCCACAGTGCCACCAAGTAGCCATTCCCGAAAGGGCATCCCAAATTCACATTGTAAGAGGATTCAATTCAACACTACAGCTAAATCAATGCCTAGTCTGGGATACTGAATGGAAACCCTTATTGATATATCTTTATGTCCAGTTCATGCGTTCTGGATGACTACCCCTATATAACACCCCTCTCTTGGAATCCCCCTGACCCCACTGAGCCAAGAAGTAGTTCTGTTTTGCAAGTTAAAAGGTTTATTTGATAATTTAAACAATAGATATATATATCACACTTTATAATAATTTAATAATTGAATATCACACTGAATCTGAGCAGTAATCAATAATGGATAGTCTGGCACTAGCACACTTGTGAATAGGAACAGAAGAATAAGGTGGTAGAGAATGCTTTATATAAGCTCAGATGGATGTAATGTTGAATGAAAATGCAATACAGAAAATACTCAATATGATTTCAACAAAACAATGTAATCACTTTTCTCTGGCAATCCCCTCCCCCTTTATGCAATGCAAGGAAATGGAAGGAAAGCACACAGTTCTCAGAAATGCAATCAAATGTAATTCAGTTCACCCCAGCAAGCTTAGACTACAGAAGTTTGAAACACAGGCCCAAAATGCTTTTATATGTGCTGGCAATGAAGTGAAAAATATGCTAAAATGCTTTTAATTCCCTCTTGAGGTTCAGGGTGAGTGGTATCAAGTTCATTTTAGTCCAGGCTCACTCTAGCAATGATTCAGGGATGGTTCTTAAGAGGCAAACGAAATTTTAGCAAGGAAAGCAAGAACTTCTGTTTTCACACGTGGAGAAATTTGCAAATGGCGGCAAATTCGCGAGTGCGTTTTTCGTGATTGCGGCAAAAGTATCGGGGGTAGGAATGCGGTTCTAGGTTCATTGAAAAGCCAAGATTCCCAGCATTCAGAGGAAAGTTACTGCAAGTCTCTAAGACAAACGGTCACGGAGATATGAGCGATATGGTAAAGGTCGTTTTTCAGATTTGAAATTTTAAAGTTCAAAAAGACAAGTGACAGCTAGCAACTAGAAAATGACAGGTGACAGCTTTACAAATGACAGGTGACAGTTAGGAGGCAGTTCTACTTAGATTAAAATAGATTGAATTATATTATTTTAACTAAAAGATTGGTTCTGCACAGTTCTGCTAGGTACTCACAATATATTTTTGAAATAGAATGGGCCTCGCCACGGATCTGGTCAGGTTTTAGACTGGACTCTGGTCTAGTCTCGGCACTTCACAGTGATCTGGGTCAGCTCTCTGGTTCTGCTAACAGTGGTCTGGGTCAGCTCTGCTCTCTCTGGGTACAGCACTGCTTCTGGATCTTTCTGCACAGCTTTCTCTGGAGATTGATGGATTTGAAGTCTGGATCTCTGGATGTGGTATGGTCCGGCAGCATGCTCCGCAGCAAATGGAATTGAATGACCCTATCTGTCCTGTCTGTCTGCTTTTATGTGTTTTGAAAATGGGTGTGTGAGCAGCATCACTAGCCAGCCCCTCTCCACTTGTCATTGGCCACTTCCTCCTCTTCCCCTTGATTGGGGGAATGAAATGAAGTGTCATCATGATGAGGCCTGTTTATGGTACAGAGAACCCACCCCTGTCAAATTACACACAATCTATATTTTGACCCAAAAGACGTATTTACACAGGTACACATTTGTTTAAAATTACATGCACCCATCACATATCACAGGAGGTATACCCTGTACAAATCTGCTCTTCTTGGGAGCTTGCATTCAGAAATGGCAACATATTTCACTTTTTGGTCAGGTTACCAATATCAGATTCTTACTCAAATTTACCCAAATGTGTGCAAGGCATGCAGGCATTAATTGATGATATATCAGACTTTTCACATGCAGACATCTCAAGTAATACCCTCTTAACTGCCAGTTTGCCCCCAGATCATGCCACCAGTTCTAAAAACCTCTTAAAATGTGGGCAGAAAAATCACAAGAATTATGGTATCATTTAAATAATTATGACAAGTCCGTACTATGAGTTATTCATCTTTTTCTAAAACCATATCCTGGCTACAGGGGTGTGGTTTCCCCCCAGCACAAGGTTGAATTTCTGGTTTTTCCAGTTCTGCCAAGCCAGCTTGCTCTCACAGGCAGTGCTCCTCCCCTTTCCTTCCAGGAGGAAGCCACTTTTACGGCCCCCATAATAAAACATTTGCCTGAGTCAGGACAGGGCTTTGTTCAATTTCCTGCAGAGCCCAGGTAATTCAATCAGAGAAGTGTCATATCCCTTTTGGTAGGAGCAGCAAAAGGCAGGTAGGCCTGGGAACACAGCTGTTGTGCAAGTCTCAATTCCTGTCGGGGGTAGCTGGTGGGCAGAATTCAGTTCCTTAAGCCAGGCCCCAGCTAATGTCACTTTTAGTTACCCCGTTTTCTGCATTCAAATAAAACTAACCATTTTTACATATGCAGCTAGAATTCTGATTCTAAGTTTAAAACTATGACATTTACACAATTGCAACCTATGTGACACTCAAAAGTAGGTTACTCATTTCTTTTAAACATTTAGGTTTTTAGTGTCTTTCAGTCCAAATTTACTTAAACTGCTGAAATCCACAGCTCAGCCAGTCTTGTATAAACCTTCAAGTCACTTCAGAATATAACTTTACATTGGATCCACCTCTCAGTAAGTCTTTCTTTGGCCTGCTTTGGGTTCATTTATTCAGTTTTACACACAAAAAAAAAGTCTGGTGTTGTTTTAAAACGCCAGCTTTCTGATAGTGGTGAGTACTGGTAATGCAACCATTTTTGGGATTTAAGAAATGAATTCCCCACAGTTCTAGGTTGCTTTTGGCAATCAGCATTGCCATTCCCAATGGTTTCAGACTACTGTGTGGGTAGTCCAATGGTGGTTTTAGGCAGTGCCATTCTGTGCCCATAACATCGGCAAAAATGAGTGGCAGCCTATTCTTCATGCATTTCCCTGTGCATTTTCTGGGAAGCTCTGGCCATCATGATGTTTTCCATGTCAGTACTGCACAGTTTTTGAGGTAGGGCTCGGATGTATGGGTAAAAACATCCCACAAGCCCCCCTCTTGCGATGGCCATTCTGTTTCACTGATGGAACTCGCAAGACCTGGGATGTTTCCTCATCTTCTTCCAATAGATGGCACAGTTCAGCATCTTTTTCTCCATCCGGTCGGATCGATCGGTTCTCCTCGCCGGTCCTGATGGGAAGATTGGGCGGTACCCCGGGCCCCTTGCGTCTCTGCTCCCGGTCTCCGGATCGTCCTCCTTGGCACGTCTCCAGGTTTTCTTTCTCCTAGGACGACAAAGGAAGAGCGGCAATACCTATTCATAGACATTTTTCCCCCACCATTGATATAGTGGGATGGCATATAAATTTATAGTCAAAACATATGAACATGCACATTTCTTTTTGCATTCAAAAACGAAAACACCCACATTGAGAAACTCAGAATTTGATAGGCGATATGTAGGATATTTTAAGTTAGAACTGAATTAATCTGAGACAGTACCCTCTAGGATTCCAGAGGATTCCTCCAGTTGTTGCAGAGTGTGCCTGGGATGGCAACACTTCAACTGGTTTATGTGGACCCACTTGTCTTCCCCCTCTGCCAAACCGCCTTTGGGGTTGCGGATCTTATAGGCCACAGGGGAGATTTTGTCTATAATCTCAAAGGGTCCCTTCCATGTAGGCAAAAATTTTCACTGTTTGGCCTGGTTACTTTGGAAATTGTATAGATAGACCCGGTCCCCCACCTGATATTCCTTCCTGGAAGTCTTCAGGTCATAGTGGGTCTTCATGCTATCAGCTGATCTTTCTAGATTCCGCTGAGCATAAGCAAAATCATGTTGAAGGTGTTTGCTTAAATTCTCCACATACTCATGAGTTGTGGAGGCATTTATCAGTGTCTGCTCTTGGGTCCTGTAGAGCAAATGCTGAGGAAGCACCATCTTGCGCCCAGTCATCAACTCAAATGGTGACATTTTGGTTGCAGATGAAGGGGTAAATCTGATGGCCATTAGGACCAGAGGTAATCGGATATCCCAACTTGGCCCTGAATCTGGCACAAACTTTTTTAATATGCTCACAATGGTTCGGTTATATCTCTCTACTGCCCCAGAAGAAGCTGGCCGGAAAGCAATATGCAACTTCCTTTTGACCCCCAGTATCTCCCACATCTTTGTCATCACTTCACTGGTGAAGTGGCTACCTCTGTCTGACTCAATCCTTTGAGGTAGACCAAAACGGGAAAAGATGTGGTTAATCATCAGGGCAGCTGCAGTTTCTGCCTTGCAATTTGGGGCTGGGAGACATTCCACCCACTTGGTAAACAAGCATGTCACAGTCAACATGTACTTATTCCCCCTAGCCGAGCGAATCACGGGGCCTACAAAGTCGATTTGTAAATCTGACCATGGCAGGGTCATCCCCCTCTTTTGGAGAGGTGCACGGCGCGTGAGGGATGATGGCTGAAATTGTGCACACACAAGACACCCCTTCAAGTATTGGTCGAGGTCCTGCCCCATGTGTGGCCAGTATGCAACCTCTCTTAAGATTTCCAATGTTGTGTGAAACCCCCTATGACCGGCGGTGGCCGCATCATGGGCGTGACTTAACATCAGGCTTCGGGATGAGGTAGGAACCACCCACTGATTGTGGCCAGCTTTGGATTTCCTTACCAGCAAACCGTCTTGGATTCGGAACATTTTTGGACATTTCATCAACACTCTTAGGTCCTCTTTCCCAATGTAATCGGTATCCGTCAGGGGAAAGTTCTCAGGGTCCTCAAGGTGCTGGTAAAATTTACCAATTATTGGATCCCCCTTCTGAGCGGTAATCAAATCAGCATTAGGGGTCTCCTTGCTCCATTGTGCAATTGAAAGGGCATTGTGAGCATTTGTCTGGGACCTAGTGATAGCAGTGACCTGGATTTCCCCAAACAGGGACTCAATCTCAATTAGATCCCCTTGGGTGGCCCCGGTTTTGGCCAGCTGATCAGCTAAGTCATTTCCAGTTTTGTCTGGTCCCTCTACTTTGGAATGACCCTTGATCTTTTTCCAATAGATGGTCATCTCATTCGAGGTGACCAGATCATCAATGTTTTGGATCAACTTCCCACGTTTCAAGGGTTTGTTATTAGCACATAAAATGCCTCTGGTTTTCCAATTAACCAGGTGCTCCACGAACCCGTTCCGTACATAATCCGAATCTGTGATTATGACCAGTTCGTGGAGTTGATGCTGGACAGCAGTGAGGATGGCCTGATGCACAGCCATCAATTCTGCCAGCTGACTACTTTGGGGACCAATTTTGTATCCAGCGGAGGGTTCTGGGGACTCATTCACCCATGCATTCCCTACGCCGGCCACCAGTTCTTTCTCCCCGTCGTTGTCAACATGGTAAGAGGATCCATCCACATAGACAGTGGGCATTCCCTCACACTTGTCTTCTTCAAAGACTTTGTGTGGGGAATTAAGGTATGCCTCCGTGTTGTCCTTGATTTTTAGACTTTCGTCCTCGAGACAGTTTTCTCTGGCACAATCATGCAAGTCAGCCAGACTTTGCGCGAGGGGACTCTTCTTGTTTTGGCCATATCTGACCTCCAGAGGAAAGCCTTGCATTGATAGAATCCAGGAAGTAATTCGGGAATTACTCACATTTCCGGCCCGGATTCTGTCACTTTGGAGATATTGCAGAGGCTGGTGTGGAGTCTCCACTATGATGTGTTCCCCATGGATAAACGGGCGGTAATTCTTCAATGCCCACACCGTTGCCAGGAGTGCCTTCTCACAATCGTTGAATTTTTCCTCCACAGAGGATAAAGTTTTGCTCGCATAGGAGATTACTTTATTGACCTTGTCATGCTTTTAGTATAACACTGCCGTCAAGCTCGTATTAGAGAACCCCGTCTCCAGGAAGAACTCCTTGTTTCTGACAGGGTAAGCTAGGCAGGGCGCTTGTGAGAGGCTTCTTTTGAGTTGTCTTACTGCCTCGGCTTGTTCTAGACCTCATTCCCACTTGACCCCCCCCTTCAGGAGATGAATCAGGGGTCTGGTGATTTCTGCGTAGCCCTCAATGAACTTTCTGCTGTAATTAGTCAGTCCAAGGAGGCTCCTTAGTTCCCGCAGAGTTGTGGGGTCTTTCAGTTTTTGGAGTGCTTCCACCTTTTTTTCCTGGGGACAGAGACCCTGAGGAGTAATCTCATGCCCCAAGAAATTAACACGGGTTCTACACCACTGTGCTTTCTGAAAGGAAAGTTTTGCTCCGGCGGCCCTCAACTGGGTCAGAACATAACGGATCTCCGCTATGTGTTCCTCCACAGATGAACTTTTGATGAGGACATCATCTACATAAGCCAGGATACCCCTTGCACCCAGGTCGGGCATGGCCTTGTGTAGGAAAATATTGAACTCATTACCGGAGTTAAGGTATCCGAAGGGAGTCCGGGTCCATGTGTACTGCTGGCCCCCAAAGGTAAAAGCCAGTTTGTATTGGTCCTCCCTGCTGACAGGCACGGTCCAGTATCCATTGGTCAGGTCTATTGCAGTGAATACCTGTGACCCCTGAATCTGGGCCAGCCCTTGGCCAATGTAGGGAAGAGGCCATCGGGAAGTATGGACCCGTTTGTTGAGCTCCCTGAGGTCGGCGCAGCGTCTCCACTGGCCGTTTGGCTTCAATATTCCCAGCACCGGATTATTCAAGGTGCTGTGGACTGGACGGATTATTCCCCGGGACTCAAGGTTCTTAATTATTTCAGTAAGGGACTCCATTGATGCGAGAGGCAAGCGATATTGCTTCACAAACACAGGAGTCATGCCAGGGCCCGTGGGGATTGTTGTTGTGTGGATGTCAGTGCGACCACAGCCATATGAGTCTACCGCAAAGAGATCTTGGAAATCCAAGAAAACTTGTTTCAACTTTTGATTTTGTTCCAGAGTCACACAGGCATCAGCTAGGTTGACTCTCTCTTCCACCATCTGCCTGAAGCCTGGAAAGACTTCTGGTTTGGCTATCTCAGCGGCCTCCTCCAGCTGGGTGGAGAAGTCCCTGGTCAGAGTGCTGATTTGGACTGGAGGCTTCAGGTGGGAAAGGCAGCCCTCATGGACCTGGAAAATCACCTCATCCCTCCTGAAGTCACAAGTCACATCTTCCTTACCATAAGGGCAAGAAGTGTACACCAGGAAGTTCCCCCCATGCCGGGTAAAAATCCTGTCTGGTGTTGTATTGTCCTCACTGTCGCCGTCAAAACAGTCCTTGGGGATTGGCCCTAACAGTTCATTACCTAAATCTATAGAAAAATGTCGGTCATCAACCGCCATTCCAATAATGGTGCCTGCGGCTAGAGTAATACTCTTTAAGTCGCTGTTATCCACCTCTATTGGAATGGTGTCATGTTCTATGTTGACTAATGTAGTTGGGTTTACCCCCAACCCTTGCTGTTGGAGAGAAGCGTTTAGATGTATGTAAGCATCAGGGTTTTGCAGATATTGTCCTCTTTTAGCTTTCACTTCCAGGGAGAATTGTCGGGTCCTTTCTGGGATGGTGACCTCCTCTTTGATCTGAATGTCAACTGCATAAAGTAGCAATTGAGCTAACCTAAATGCTTTTTCTGGATCATCAAAGCCCATGGGATTATCCGCTAATCGGGACCAAGCTTTGAGGTTTATTAGGTCCAAACTAATGGCAAAGCGATTGAGAATGTCACTGCCTAAGTAAAAGGCGGCAGTGACGTCTCGCACGACCCAACAATTATGGACTATGCTCTTGTTGCCAATGGAGATTTTGAGCATACACCTCCTTGGCAGGAGCTGTTTGGAATTAGGTGCTTCCAGGTCCATTTCCCATTTGTCAATCAGTTTGAATGTGGGAATGGCTGGATCTTTTGGGAGTTGGCGAAACATGGCTTCGCTGATGAAGCTCTTACCGTTGTTCACACACACTCGAGCGAGAACAGAGTCCTTCCCATCATTTAACTGAACAGAACAGGGATGAACAACTGCTCTCCAATTTGCTGAATCTCAGCCAGGCTCTGAGCTGATTTCACATCTTTCTGGACTATAGGAGTGGGAGTTTCTGATTGTGGATTAGTATAGAATCTCAGAGTGTTTCCTTCCAGCGTGGAGTACCACTTTAGACTGGAAGGAAGGTTGATTTTCAGAAATAGAGAGGACCCTCCATCAGCAGTCTGTTGTCCTACTGCTATTACTGTAACGTCTGGAATTTGGCTATTCTGGAAGTGAAATTCTACTTGGTCAGATTTTTGTTCAACCATGTGGCAGGTGCCGTTTAAACTAACATGCTTGACACTCTGTTTTAATTTTATTGGTCGGCTAGTCTGGGTCCAGAGGACCTTGTTTACGCAATCTATTAAGGGTGACAACCTCCTCAAGAGGTCATTCCCCAGTAAACAAGGGGTGCCCTCTGGAGTCACTACTATGACCGGGTGTTTCACCTTGTGTCGCCCAATTTTAATGTCCAAATCTGCCGTCCCCTCGACGGGAATTTCCTTCCCGTCAAAGTTCTGGAGTTGTCCAGGAAGTGAGGTGAGAGGAATTTGGTAATTCCCTCCCCTTCCTGCATTCAGTTCATCAAAGGCCCTTCTGGACCGAAGGGTAGCTTGAGATCCAGTGTCCACCAGTGCCAAAATTGTACCCTGTCCCTGTACTTGTACCGGGCATAGTATCTTCCCTCCTTCTCCTCAAGGGGGCACAGATAATGCACATTTTTGGACAACTGGTGGGCTAACTTTCTGGTTTTGGACATCGCTAGTGAAGAGATTTGGGCAGAATTCTGTGGAGAGCCTTGGGAATCTGAAAGAAAAAGTTGGCAACTGGAGATCAGACTCCGGTTCTGGGACGCCCCGCCCTTTTTGGAGGCAGTCATCAGGATGGGTTTGAACCAGGGGATTTTGGTATTGTGGGTTGTGGGTTCTGGGATGAGATGATGGGCGGCGGTAGCTCAGTCTCCATATCTCCCCAGTCTGGATTGGAATCCCTTGGGACCCATTTTTCTTTGGGAGGAGTTCCCCCCTCTCTGAAGGAGAAGATCCTTTTCCCAGGATCCTCTGAGGATCCCTCTCCCTCAAATTGGAAGATCTGTACCTCCTCCTTAAACTGAGTCTATTTGGGTATTTTGTTTCTCCTACCCCCCCCTCTGCTCCTTAGGAGGCAGACTTTCAGGGGCAAGAGATTTTGTTTCCGGTTCCTGGGTTTCCAGGGGCTGTTTACAAGTGAGGAAGGAAGCTTCCTCCAAGGCTTTACACCCCCCTTCCCTTTGTGCTTCCTCCCTGGGAACCGGTGAGTTATCGGGGTGCTGCCCCTGTCATTGTTCTGGGGCACCAGGTCCAGAGTTGGGTGCGTTCTGTGCCGGCATGCTGATCTGAGGGTTCTGCTGAGCCCTCAGTATGTGACCCAGAACCCGTGCCATGTTTTGAACCTGGCGCTCTAACGGGGAAACCCGCTCAGGCTGATACGGGACCCTGTTTTCTCCCCTGGGCTGATCCCGGGAAGGGTAGCTATCCCTTCTTTGGTAGTACCCCTGGTTGGGAAGATTTGGATACCCCTCCACCCTTGGCCTCCCCTCTCCCGGATTCGGTTGTCTGGGCTCAGGGAATTGGGGAAAGAAGGGTGGAGGATTTTGGGGCTGGAAATTGGGTGGATACCTGGGGAAAAATTTCTGCCCAGGATTTGGAGAATTTCTGCCCTCCTGTGGGAAGTTGGGAGGGAAGTTCCCTGGGTTAGGTGCTTGGCTGGATCCCCCCCCTTGGGCTGGAGGAGTCCACACATAACCCATAATCAGGAGAGCGAGGGACCCCATTTGTGGGGCTGCCTCCCTGGCTCCCTGTCTGTGACTTGCCCGAGGACCTTCTGGGCCTAGCATTATTAGGTGCAGGTAGGTTTTTAGGCCCCCCCATCTCCAAATCCAAAACGGGGGTGACCTTTACCTCTGCCACCTTGGCAGCAGCAGGGGTGTTGTTGACTTTGGGGTTTTTGGGCGCATTATTTTTATTTTCTATTGGCTTCTGCACCTCGTAGATCCGGGTCGCCTGTTCAATGACCCAGTCTAAAGATCTTTTCTCGTGAAAATTCCTCACGAGCTGGGTCATTATGTATTTGGGCAAGGCATGGAAAAACGTATTAATAAATTCTCTGCTATCCGTGCGCACCCTTCTTGTGGTCTGTGCAAAAGCACGCTTTAACTCCTGCACAAATTCTTGTGAGGCCTGATCCTCCCCACATTGTAAATTGTAGGCTGCCTTGCGAGCCTCTTGAGGATTTCTATGAGTAGAAAAATGTTTAAAGATGGCCGCCTTATAGGTGGACCATCTTAAATGATTTTGGTCCTCCAGCCCCGCAAAGAAACTGGAGTATTCCGGGGAGAAGGTCCACTTTACATATTGAATACAGCTTTGGCTGTCCTTCAAATGGAAAGTCTCCATCATTTGCTCAAACAACTCTAAGTGCTCCCAAACAAAATACTTGGCATTCTTATGATAAGGCGTGATGACGCTCCTGATTGCCTTAATCTGCTTTAAGGGGTCCTTAAGCAAGACCCTTTTTGTCTTATTGGCCTTTTTGGTTCGGGTAACCCTTGTCCATTCATCCTCTGACTCAGAGGCACTGCTCCCCGAGGTTCCTGTCTGATCTTCAAGGTTTTCCCGGATTCTGCGAGCATGGGAATGGCTGGCAGAATGTGGGGACCTGGTCTCCTGTGTCCTGTACCGCTCAGAGGAGTCTTCAGATCCCTCCTTGCTGCCAGGATTTGATGGGTACCCCCCCACTGACCTAACTGGGCAGAGGTTTTCAGGATGCCCTTAATGGGCCTACTCACCTGGGGTTCCCCATCAAATTGCACTGTGCTTGGGTGCCCATACCCGGATACCCGCCCATCCATTCCTGGGAGGTACTGGCCTATGAGCCCCATGCTTCTGGCTGGATAGTAATCTGCCATCCTTGTGGCCCGGTGCTCATGTGCGCCAGGGGACATGGGGGTGGCAGAGTCCAGGGACTGAGAGAGATAAAGGCCTCTGGTACTAGGGCTCCTGAGGTTATGCTCAGGAGTTTCCCTTTCCCAGCGAACTTGGTCTCTATCCGCCCCTGTTCCCTGTTGCAATGCAAGAGCCTGCGCCTTCATTTCCTCAGTTAAGGCCTTACTAGACTCTATCAGTCTCTCCTGCATCGCTACCTGTTGTTGGAGCCTATCGTTGTGCTGGCAGAGAGCCTCGTTCTCTCTCTGTGCCTCCTGATTGGTCCTGGAGCACTGGGCCAGTCTTTGCTGCAGGAGGGTTACCTCCTGAGCTGCGTCCCTATTGGCCTGCTCCTTTCTTGCTAGAGCATCCTCCACCCTGCTGGTGTGCTCTAACAGGTTCTGGTGTTCTTTTTGGAGGTCACCCAGTCCCTGGAGGGCCAGGTGATTTTCTTCCATTTTTCTTTTTAAGTGGCAGACTTCCTGGCCTAAGGTATCCCTTTCCTGACTAAGGGCCTGCATCTGTGCCGCCAGGTCGTCCCTTTGCTTTTGGAAGGCACCAGCTTTCTGGCGCTCCTGGTCAAACTCTGCCTGGGTATCCAGGTCTTTCAGAAACAGTTTATTGCTCTCTGCCTTCTCCCTATCTAGGTGGCTTTGCAGGGTGACTACCTGCTCAGCACATGCCCTATTGAAGTCTAACTGTTGCTCCAGCTTTTTCTGGCTCTGCAGTAGGGAGTCCAAACCTTCTTGGTACCCCTTCTGCAAGGCCAGAAATCTGGTATCCTGGTCAGCCTTTTCCTGTTGCAGTATATCCATGTCCTCTTTTATTTTAATGATATACTGCCTACTATCATTTTCTGGCTCCTCTGCAGCCTCTGCTCAGAAGAGTCCAGATCAGATTGGGCCTTCTGTAATGCCAGCAGTTGCCTACTCGCCAGATCTTGGCCTTCAGCACATTTGTCCTGCATGGCTCCCATATGTAAATATAAATATGCCGCTACCCTAACCATCTTGTCTTGTTCATCCTTAGCTTTTATTTATTTATTTTATTTATTTGCATTTGTTAAGCGCGCTTGCAGCCCGTAAGGCATCGAGGCGCTGTTACAGAGGATACGCAAACTTAGGATTACAGACAGGTGCCAGGAGGGCTCTTAGTTACAGATTGGTAGGCATATATGCAGTGGACGATACAGGTTTAGGTTAAACAAAGAGTCTGGTTTTGATAGCCTTACGGAAGGCTAGGTGGGATTGAATGAGTTTTAGGTGAGGTGGCAGAGCGTTCCAGTGCGTAGCTGCTAGGGTGGGGAAGCTGGAGCCACCAGCGCGCACTTTCCGAGTAATAGGCGTGACGATTGTGTTGGCATAAGGGGACCTGAGAGGTCTCGTGGCGGTGTGCCTAGTAATTCTGTTGGTCAGGTAAGGAGGGGCAAGTTCGTGAAGGCATTTGTGTGTGAGAGCAAGAGTTTTAAAAACAATTCTCTCTTTGACAGGGAGCCAGTGTGCTTGCCTTCTGATTTCGGAGATATGGTTTCTTCTAGAGGTGCCGGTAGCTGCCCTTAGCGCATTGTTCTGGGCTAGCTGCAATTTGGCCAGGTTTTTGCTGGATGTCCCCACGAGAAGGGCATTACAGTAGTCAAGTCTTGACCCGATAATTGCCCTGGCAATCGTGAGGCAATTTTGACGGGCCAAGAAGGGCCTGGCTGCGTTGAGGACTTTGGAGTAGTAGGCTGAGCCATGTATAGTTCACTCAGGGCACTCAGGGCCACATGTAAGGGACCCTGATCTCTCCATGTATCTGACCCTGTTTCCGTGACCTGTTGTGTGATGGCCTGCAACCAGACCATGCGGTCCTGGTGAGTCCACTCACCTCTCACAAATAACTTATGTAAGAAGTGCTCTCTGGCTATTTTCATGTCTACTAAGGTCGTCATTCTGGAATTTGAGTTCCTTCCTGACTTATAGAGGTTTGTATTTTATTTTTGCAAAACAGACCTTTTCCTTAGAGCGTTCCATTGGGGAGTGCTTTACAGCGTAACACAGCGTGGTGATCCGACCAGATATGTGTATCTGGTCAGCTGGCACGCTGTATTAATCTGCACAAGTGATAGTTCTAATCCAAACGTCTGGCACGAGCCCCCAATTTGTAAGAGGATTCAATTCAACACTACAGCTAAGTCAATGCCTAGTGTGGGATACTGAATGGAAACCCTTATTGATATATCTTTATGTCCAGTTCATGCATTCTGGATGACTACCCCTATATAACACCCCTCTCTTGGAATCCCCCTGACCCCACTGAGCCAAGAAGTAGTTCTGTTTTGCAAGTTAAAAGGTTTATTTGATAATTTAAACAATAGATATATATATCACACTTTATAATAATTTAATAATTGAATATCACACTGAATCTGAGCAGTAATCAATAATGGATAGTCTGGCACTAGCACACTTGTGAATAAGAACAGAAGAATAAGGTGGTAGAGAATGCTTTATATAAGCTCAGATGGATGTAATGTTGAATGAAAATGCAATACAGAAAATACTCAATATGATTTCAACAAAACAATGTAATCACTTTTCTCTGGCAATCCCCTCCCCCTTTTATGCAATGCAAGGAAATGGAAGGAAAGCACACAGTTCTCAGAAATGCAATCAAATGTAATTCAGTTCACCCCAGCACGCTTAGACTACAGAAGTTTGAAAGACAGGCCCAAAATGCTTTTATATGTGCTGGCAATGAAGTGAAAAATATGCTAAAATGCTTTTAATTCCCTCTTGAGGATCAGGGTGAGTGGTATCAAGTTCATATTAGTCCAGGCTCACTCTAGCTATGATTTAGGGATGGTTCTTAAGAGGCAAACGAAATTTTAGCAAGGAAAGCAAGAACTGCTGTTTTCACACGTTTTTCGCGATTGCGGCAAAAGTATCGGGGGTAGGAATGCGGTTCGTTGAAAAGCCAAGATTCCCAGCTTTCAGAGGAAAGTTACTGCAAGTCTCTAAGACAAACGGTCACGGAGATATGAGCGATATGGTAAAGGTCGTTTTTCAGATTTGATATTTTAAAGTTCAAAAAGACAAGTGACAGCTAGCAACTAGAAAATGACAGGTGACAGCTTTACAAATGACAGGTGACAGTTATGAGGCAGTTCTACTTAGATTAAAATAGATTGACTTATATTATTTTAACTAAAAGATTGGTTCTGCACAGTTCTGCTAGATACTCACAATATATTTTTGAAATAGAATGGGCCTCGCCACGGATCTGGTCAGGTTTTAGACTGGACTCTGGTCTAGTCTCGGCACTTCACAGTGATCTGGGTCAGCTCTCTGGTTCTGCTAACAGTGGTCTGGGTCAGCTCTGCTCTCTCTGGGTACAGCACTGCTTCTGGATCTTTCTGCACAGCTTTCTCTGGAGATTGATGGATTTGAAGTCTGGATCTCTGGATGTGGTATGGTCCGGCAGCATGCTCCGCAGCAAATGGAATTGAATGTCCCTATCTGTCCTGTCTGTCTGCTTTTATGTGTTTTGAAAATGGGTGTGTGAGCAGCATCACTAGCCAGCCCCTCTCCACTTGTCATTGGCCACTTCCTCCTCTTCCCCTTGATTGGGGGAATGAAATGAAGTGTCATCATGATGAGGTCTGTTTATGGTACAGAGAACCCACCCCTGTCAAATTACACACAATCTATATTTTGACCCAAAAGACATATTTGCACAGGTACACATTTGTTTTAAATTACATGCACCCATCACATATCACAGGAGGTATACCCTGTCCAAATCTGCTCTTCCTGGGAGCTTGCATTCAGAAATGGCAACATATTTCACTTTTTGGTCAGGTTACCAATATCAGATTCTTACTCAAATTTACCCAAATGTGTGCAAGGCATGCAGGCATTAATTGATGATGTATCAGACTTTTCACATGCAGACATTTTAAGTAATACCCTCTTAACTGCTAGTTTGCCCCCAGATCATGCCACCGGTTCTAAAAACCTCTTAAAATGTGGGCAGAAAAATCACAAGAATTATGGTATCATTTAAATAATTATGACAAGTCCGTACTATGAGTTATTCATCTTTTTCTAAAACCATATTCTGGCTACAGGGGTGTGGTTTCCCCCCAGCACAAGGTTGAATTTCTGGTTTTTCCAGTTCTGCCAAGCCAGCTTGCTCTCACAGGCAGTGCTCCTCCCCTTTCCTTCCAGGAGGAAGCCACTTTTACGGCCCCCATAATAAAACATTTGCCTGAGTCAGGACAGGGCTTTGTTCAATTTCCTGCAGAGCCCAGGTAATTCAATCAGAGAAGTGTCATATCCCTTTTGGTGGGAGCAGCAAAAGGCAGGTAGGCCTGGGAACACAGCTGTTGTGCAAGTCTCAACTCCTGTCGGGGGTAGCTGGTGGGCAGAATTCAGTTCCTTAAGCCAGGCCCCAGCTAATGTCACTTTTAGTTACCCCGTTTTCTGCATTCAAATAAAACTAACCATTTTTACATATGCAGCTAGAATTCTGATTCTAAGTTTAAAACTATGACATTTAAACAATTGCAACCTATCTGACACTCAAAATTAGGTCACTCATTTATTTTAAACATTTAGGTTTTTAGTGTCTTTCAGACCAAATTTACTTAAACTGCTGAAATCCACAGCTCAGCCAGTCTTGTATAAACCTTCAAGTCACTTCAGAATATAACTTTACATTGGATCCACCTCTCAGTAAGTCTTTCTTTGGCCTGCTTTGGGTTCATTTATTCAGTTTTACACAAAAAAAAAAAGTCTGGTGTTGTTTTAAAAAGCCGGCTTTCTGATAGTGGTGAGTACTGGTAATGCAACCATTTTTGGGATTTAAGAAATGAATTCCCCACAGTTCTAGGTTGCTTTTGGCAATCAGCATTGCCATTCCCAATGGTTTCAGACTACTGTGTGGGTAGTCCAATGGTGGTTTTAGGCAGTGCCCTTCTGTGCCCATAACATCGGCAAAAATGAGTGGCAGCCTATTCTTCATGCATTTCCCTGTGCATTTTCTGGGAAGCTCTGGCCATCATGATGTTTTCCATGTCAGTACTGCACAGTTTTTGAGGTAGGGCTCGGATGTATGGGTAAAAACATCCCACAACATCATCTGATCAATTCATTGTAGAGATGCAAACTAGCACAAACGCATGCCAGAAAAGTGTCTTTGTCTTATATGACATCACTGTTTCCTACATAGCTTTATCAACCGAGACAGGCAACTCTCAAAAATGCAGAAAAACACACATGCATTTCACCCTCATTCTATCTTATCACTGCGGTACAGCTAGATATCATGTTTGCAGGGAAAATTGAGTGTTCTTAGAACAAACTGTCAATTTCATGGTGGGTGTAAAAAAGTACCTGGAATGTAAGTGCAGAAGGATATTTCAGCCAAGCTACACATGTCACTCCGCCGCCGAGAAGCTATCCTTGGCAGTTCACCTAACTTCAGAGCCACTGAGCAATGCATTGTGGGAATGGGCTTTCGTTCTAGATCTCATGTAGAGCTATCTGCATCATGGTGATTAAGCTATGAATGAAAAATAGCTGCCCTATAAGACAAAGACAATATTCTGTAGAATTAAGCATGCTTTTTTGTCACTTCGACCTACAGTGCATTGCCCAGTGATGCTGACCTGGAGATGAGTTCGTTTTGAGGGATGAAGGTTTCTCAGCTGAACTGGAGGTGAGTTATTTGTGAGGGATGAAGGTTTCCCAGCTGAACTGGAGGTGAGTTTCCTGTGAGGGAGGAAGGTTTCCCAGCTATTAAGAGCACTCATTAATTAATGGGGCAAAACTAGGATTCTTAGGGATTTTGTTATTTTGGTGTTAGGCCTCAGTCTTGAGCGTCATCATCTCATTAGTGCTTATTGTAATCCACAAGGGTCCAAGGAATCATACATCACTGCCACATTCACTGACACCTCTGGCTTGATGGCCTAATGCCAGAGAGCTCATTGTGCCTTGTGCAGCAGCCTTCTAATTGTAGGGGGGCAGCTACAAAACACAGCTTGTTGATTGGCTGCTGAATTTAACAAGCACCAATGAAGGGAGGCAGGGCTTCAAACAGTATGTATAAGAATCACTTAATAACCACACTTCAGGCAACGCTCACCTTCCTTTGAGAACATGCAGTGGTGGAATGGCCTAAAGGGAACTCTGAAGAGTTACCAGTAGATCACTGCCCCCTGGGCCTCTTTTGTGTGGTAAAGTATTTTATGTCCAAATGTTCTCATAGGAAAAGGGTTGGGCTTGCTGAATATGTGTAATGCCACTTTTAAAATTATTCTATGCTCTAGGCCGAATAAAGCTGTTGAATTGTAAATGATTTCCAGGGCTGCTTTTGGTTGGCCGTCTATCCCTGTGTGTGGCAATGCTGCCAAAAAAACAAACTTTTGAATGGCTGTCATAAGCAACAGTCACCAAAGGAGAGAGGGGTGGTTCCAGACCATAAGGACCTCTCTCACACTCCTCCCACTGTTAAAGTTGAAGTGCAACATACCAAGGCTAAGTTTAAGAGCACTTACAGGATCAGAGTCCTTGGGTTCATGACAAAAAAGCAGAAACATATGACCTCTTCCACCATGCCACAGAGAGTGGCTTTCTTCCTTTGAATACATGTAGGAAGGAGACACTTAAACACAGCCTTCTGATAGGTGGTCATCAGTACTAGACACTAGTGAAGGTAGCTGGGATTCAAACCACATGGTCCATGGTCACCCCATTCCCACTGATAAAGTTAAAGTGCAATGTACAAAGATTAAATATAGGTGGTCCTTTTATGTTCAGAGTCTGTGAGTACAGGCACAGGGGATCTCTGCCACCATGTTGCAAGCAGAGAGGGGGCAGAGCACAAACACATTTACTGCTAATTGGCTGTCATCAGTAACAACTAATAATGAGGAGAGGAAGAGCTACACACCAACTGGTCACCCATTTAGGTTTAATGTTCAATGTGTAAAGACAACGTATAATTTATAGGTTCAGAGTCTGTGCGTCAAGGCCAAATAAAGCAGGAACAAGAGGCCTCTCCCATCCAATCTGGCCCTAAGCGAAAATATAGTTTTATTAAGGTCGATCTCAACAAAGCTAGATTTCGAGAGACAGTCCTGTGACCACACAGATCGGTCTTTCTAAATCAAACTGTCATAACCCTGCTGCACATGAGTGCGCGCAGGGGCTAACAGGCAAGCCTGTAGCAGGAAGAGCTGTCGCGGGAGAACAGGTATGTTGATGTGTTTGTAAGTGTGTGTTTATCTGAGTGTGTCTGTGTTGCGTGTTTCTGAATTCAGGGGGTTGGGGTATGCTTGGGTGCGGAGGAATGCGAGGGCAGCTGAGGAAGGACGTTCGGGAGGGGGGCATCCCCAGGTACCTAATATTTTACTCTTACCAGCTTTACATCAGAAAACAACACAATACCTGCACATTCCTTCAACAACATGCCACATAACCAATTCCTGCTTAATGGGCCACTGACGCTTATTACCTCTTTATAAGGAAAAATCTCCCTGATACTTGTTTTTTCCAATTTGTACTCTGTATCAACAATTGTAAGCCAAATAAGGGGCCTGTAATCTGTATGAATGAATTATCAATGATTAACATTGATAAAATGGGCCCAAGATTTTCATGTGTCCTGTGTAAGGGTGCAGAATTTCACAATTGACACAATGGTGGCATGGTGATTGATATAAACCTTTATTCTTGTGAAAAGAAAAGGGAAAAAATGATCTCTCCCTAAAACTAAGAGGGGTTTCCCTGCCTCAAACAATAAGCTAAGGACTCTGTCATAATGTCCCAAATACATAAGTGTCCACCCTCGTGTCAAACCCTACTTCTCGCCCTAGCACTTATAACAATGAAGAATAATTTCTCTGCTGGGCCAATAAGGATAACTCCCTCGTTCTGGACAGAGGGTTTTAAAAGTTCTTCACAAGTTTACCAGGCACATAATTTCCTTTCCCCTGGTTTTCTTCCAGTGTCCACAAATGCCAGAAAGGATGACTCCCTCCCCCTGGTGTCTTCTCAGTCTCCAAATCTCCCAGAGGGGATGACTCCCTCCCCCTGGTTTCTTCTCAGTCTCCAAATCGCCCAGAGGGGATGACTCTTCAACCCTGTTTCTTTTCCTTTTTTATGTACAACAATACCAGAGGGGATGACTCCCTCCCCCTTGCTCCTCTGCTTCCTGATGTGAGGGTATGTGATCCCTCTTGACAAGTTTGGCTCATTTCCTATGTGGTCACTGTTTTGTAAAAGAGGCATGATTCTTCTCTTTTTAGCTTTCATAGTTTTCCCCTGGCTTGTTTCCTACAGGATAGTGTGGCTATGAGCAGCACTGCTGAAGCCTTGACTTGGTTTTATGAGTGTGATTCCCAGACTTGCATATTCTGCTTCTTTGCCCAATATACCTGGTATACTCTCCTGCCAGGTACGGGCACTTCAAAGAGTACTGCTGATGCCTTTGGTTAGCTTTATGGATGAAGATCCCAGAGTCGCATATTCTGCTTCTCTACACAGTCTACTTAGTATACTCTCCTTCCAGCTACTGGGACTATGAGGTATTCCCAATCTGCTAAAGTTCTTATGTCGGGGTCACTGACCGTAAACTTTGAGCTTTCTTGTGTCTGTCAACTTCTACTCCACTGGCTTGTTGTCTCAGTGCCTCCCCTTCCACCCGCGTACATTTTTCTGTGGTCTGCGGTCGTACTGGGTCTTTCGGGATGCTGGCACTCTGCAGAGTGTTTTCGCCGCTGTTCGACGCTCCTCTTTGGTCTGAGGTGGCACAACAGGGGCATCATCTCTTCGTGTGGCTTCTTTTCAGTTTCCAGAGTCCTTGTGTTCCTGGAGCACAAAGAGTATCTTCTTCCTCCTCTCTCCAGCAGACTTTGCACACTGGAACGCTCTGTGCTCTGCTGCCCTTTTTGCAGTGTCCCAGTCTGACTTCTCTCTCCACCTGCACTGTTGGACTTAGCGGTTCCTCCAGGGAGAGCTTGTCAAAATCATGAGTCCTTCTTCCCTTTTTGTAGCATTCATAGTAACAAATTGTCCATATTGACTAAATTCCTTGTGTTGGTTCTGTGGGCTGCTCTTCAGCACTCCACACCTCTTCTTCCTCTCAACACCAACACAGCTATCATTCATTGGGTTCCTGATGTTCTCCCTCATCCCAGTTCTCAGATAGGATTCACATGGGTAGTCCCTACTCCTTCTGGTCTTGGTGTAAGGTATTCATGGAAAATAATGGAGTCTGTGGCATTAGGTCAACATGCACAGGGTAAGAGGGCGAGGCATGTTACACAGGGGCAAGGTATACCGCGTTATCCCTGTTATGTGGTCCTTCATCCCAAAAGGGGTTTTCCTCCCCATGTGATATTCCAATGACGCACAAACCCCAGGGAGATTATTCACTGCCTTGGCCCCATGGGAAAGGTCTCCCCCATGGAAGAAGGGACGACATCCAAGGAATTGTCACACCTGCTAGTCTAGCTAACAATATTGAGATGCACATCTCCCTATTCAAATCCTCCATGAGTAGTTAGCTGACACTAAGGTTTTTCACTGCAGTTCTTTTAGAAACTCTCATTAAATATTAAATCACATCTGTTTTAAATTGATTTGAATGGTACAATTTAAAAAATATATTAAACTGATGTATGTTTGTAAACAACAATATTTATTCTTATATGTGTTTACATGTCTATTCTATCAGTTCGTTTTTCACTTGAAAGAATGTTCTTTATTCAAATTGATTCATTTTTTGTAAAACAAAAAATGTGAACTCAAATTCACAAATTCACAAATTTCACTTTCAATGAGTGATTTAACTTTACACAGACCTACTAATCTCCTGTTCCTTATTTGTATACCAAGGCACCCATCATGAAAGTAGTATTTTTTACAATTATTTGTTCTGACTTGTTACACACAGATTTATCTTACTTTCTCTTATTTTTAGTTTTAGAGAAAATATAGAGAGATATGTGTATAGATTGTTCTTACTTGTGTTTCAATTGTTTGGTGGTAATGTAACATAAAGACTTCTGCTAAATCGCTCACTGAGCCCCAACACTTCTACAAACCACCAGTGATCCCAATCATAAAGGTAAAACTGGCACCTGCTTTACCTTTTGTGGTAAGGTGGGCCGAGGGTAGGCTATACTCTCAGAAGGGGTGTTAATGTGAGACAGTAGAAACCCAAACAATAATAGTACAAAAGTTGCAAAATAAAATAATGTCCAAGCAAGGTTCTATTACAAAATACATACTTCAATTAAACATACAACTAACTACAAAAAACACTATAAAAAACCACCCCCTATAAACAGAAGACAGGAAGTGCAAACAGAAGTGCATAACACTATTGATACTTTGTCAAAGAGAAAACAGGCAGGAAATGCAACATTGTGCTCAATATGATATTTCTTAATGGTCTTAAACAATCTCTAGGACCCAAAAGGTGGACCAGAGGGAAAGGGTTACTTGAATGTAACTGATTCCAAAGTTAGTTCTGTCAATGGTGTCTAACTAGGCATTGTACAGTGTGTTTGCGAGTCGAGCCAGGTTTGAAGTCATGTTGTGCCCAGGCAGTGAGTTGGCGTTGAGTCAGATCCATCGCTGTTCTGACTGTCAAGATGCTGTCATGCTCAGGGAAAAGATTGGTCTTTGATCTCTTCACTCTCACATGGAGAAGACTAGTTAGTCCACTCTGAAGTCCTTCACCTCAAGTGAGAGTCCTGGGTACAAGTGCAGCAAGGAGGCAGATCTGGTCCACAACATCAGGTCACCCCATTCTGCCCTAAGAGAGTTGAGGGAGCAGACTTGCCTCTGCCTCAGAGTACGCCTCCCTCACCTCAATAGCTAAGTGCATGGGAAAGATCAACTCACCCAACATAGGTCCAAATGAATTAATTCTTAAGTTTTTGAAGGTCAAAAAGTTTATCAAAGAAGGAGTGTGAGAACCCTTCTTTTAAAGGCAAAATGCCACACAGGATCGGAGGAAAGCAAGCCTGATTCATGGGGTCCAATCCCTGTCCTTGTGGAAAGGTCCTTTATCTTCTGATGAGACACCCAGAGTACCCTGTCATGCAGGAAGTGGAGTAGAAATGAATGAGAGAAAAGCACAGAGAACAGTAAAATGGAGGAACCCTTCTTCAAACCCAGTGGTGCTTTGCTGACTGTCCTAATTTTGCCCCTTTCTCAACCTCAACTTCAAAGCTCTTGCTTTACAGTGCCCTAGTGTGAGGCAGGCATTTGTTAAGGAATTGGATTTATAACACCACGATCTCTGGGTGTCTCCAGCTGGGACATCACAGGCCTGGCCAGGAAGGTGTCACATTCCCTCAGAGATAGTCAATAGAGCCATGCACCCTGTCCTTTTTCTGATTCATTAGATTGCCCACAGGTCGGTGGCTGTAATCAACATAGCTTGTCATACTAGTCTGAGCTCACAGCAATGACACTGGTATGCTACAAATCATAGCTGGCTTTAATAATTACGTGAACTAACAACCACCATGACAAAAATAAATATGGCTAATATTTCAAGATTATCCAGTCAGCAGATTGGTTGTTTATCATAATTATGATTGTTTTGGAACAGAGGTGTAAACGTAAATGCAAACTCTGCTTTGAAGTGACCTGACTGTCACAACATCTGTCAAACCTGTGATCTCTGACACTTATCTGTGGCACTGGAAAGCTGGTGTTGCATATTAGGATACTGATGCAGCAGAACATAGGTATCCATTATGATGTTGTCATGGAGATTATTGGTTAGCAGACCAACCTTTAATAGATTCATTACCTGCATCATTTTATTAACACAAATAAAAACAACACATGCTTTTACACCCTTGCCAGATGACAATCCATCATATTTCCCAGACAAAACAGTGAAGACCCTCACCCAGGGTCTGGCTCATCCGTCAAGTGTAAATGCCTACTGAGGACATCTTCATTTGAGTGCTGGAACCCAGTATTTACTTTGCTGCTCATGACCATTCCTTTCAGGAATATGGCCCAACACATTAATTTGGTATTTTCTCCTGGCATGACCATAAATCAAATAAGGGGCATGTGATCTGTTTGGACCATGAAATGAGACCCAAGAATGTAGGGTTTCAGCTTGTGCATGGTCTACCTTAAATGCCTCCTTCTCAAGTGTGGCCCAGTGAAGCTCTAGCTTGGTGAAGCACCTGGTTTGGTATTCACAAGGTTCCTTGACCCTCTTGAGTTCAGCTGTGCAAGAACTGTGCCAAGTCTGAATTGACATGCTTCTATCTGAATGATGAATTCCTGCCTATAATCCAGTATCTTCAGATGCTGGAAGGATGTCTGACAGATTAGCTTCCAGGAGACCTTCTCTGGGAGGTAACATCATTTAGGGGAAATGCAAGTGTACAATACCCCTTCATAAAAGATCTGTGTTACTGGTGAGGCCCAGGAAGACTTTCATCTGTGTCTAGGTAGTGGGAGCATCACCATCCATCACTGTCTGGACTTTGGGCTTTCTTACTGCCACACCCATAGTATTATAAGTAGGTCACAGTGACCTGCACTATCTGACATATGGAGTCCTTGTTTGTCAAGGCAGCATTCTGCATGGCTTGAAGCACCAGCTTCATTTGGGATAGATCATCTTCTCAGGTGTGAAGAAAAACAGCAATGCCGTCTAAGTAGTCAATGCTGAGGTTCTCTAGATCTAGAAGAACCTGGATCACTATTCTATGAACAGTGGCAGGAGATTTTGTTTAACCCAATGGGCATACAAGTGAACTGGTAGTGCCCTTCTGCGGTCTAAAATGCTGACCTCTCTTTTGCTTTGTCAGTTAAGCTGACCTGCCAGTGCCCTGCCATACTTCAAAGGTACTTAAGAACCTGACAGCACCTAATCTGTCAATGAGCCTGTCCGCCTTATGTGTTGGTGGTGCATCTGTCTTGGTGACAGAATGAAACCCTCTGTAGTCCACTCAAAACAGCCTTTTTATGTACTGCTACCATGGGACTTGCCCATGGGCTGTGGGAAAGCTTAATAAACCTCAGTTTCAACATCTTGGATATCTCCCCCTTGGCATTGTCAGAAATCTGGTTAATCCTGCTCTTCACTGGATTACTGTATACAGTATTGATCTCATGGATGCATCAATCAATCTCTCCTGAAATCGGAGAGAACAGACCAGTGAACAGGCACAGCAGTTTCTGGCAGTCTTGCAATTGCTGTCAGTGAGGTCTGGGGAGATGTGAACTCCCTCTAGAAACCCATCAGTGGTAGTGGTGTGTAACAAGTCTGGGAGGGTATCTGTTTCCTCCTTAGTCTCATCATCAGTCACTAAGTCATCCCGGATTCAGTGAGGATTCAGCTGGTTGCGATTGAAGACCCAATGCATCTGCCTCAGGGCTCTGAAAGGCACTGGGCTTTACTCGTTCCATGATCCAGACCATCTTGCCTGGAGTGTACTCTCTGATGGTGGCATTCTGGTTAAATCAGTGCTTCATGAGCTCCTGACTCACCTTCAGATTTTTGGTACCTTGTTCTCTGTAATTGTCCATCCTGGATCTGAGGCAAAGTGCATAATCAACTATGTCATGAAAGGAGTTTGGGGATTGTCCTCCCATCCATCCCACACCAGATGGCCAAACAGAAGTTCAAAATGACTGGACCCTACACCACTTTGTGGCACCTTTCAATAGGCAAAGAGAAGGCCTGGCAGGAGATTGTCACACTTTCTCCTCAGTAGCTCTTCCAGGTCCCCTAGCATACTAGGCAGGGTCTTGTTAAATGGCTCATCAGGCCCATTGGATTCTTGCTGAAAGTCTTTGGAGAGCTTGTCAGTTACTCCACATTCATCCCACATGGCCTTCATATATGAAGATATGAAGTTGGATCCCCTATCAGAAATAACTTCTTTAGGGATCACTACTTTAGAGAATATCACTATCAGAGCCATTTCCACCACAGGGGCTTTGATGCTCCTAAAGGGCACTGCCTCTATTTACTGGGTGGCATGTTCTAACACAAGCAAAATGTACCTGTTCCCTGAGGTAGTCTGTGGATCCAAAGGACCCACAACAGCCATGCCTATTCCCTCGAAAGACCTCCCAACCACTGGCAGCGGAATTAAACAGGCCTTTGTGGATCCGGATAATTGACAAGTGTGGCATGACCAGACTATCATCTTTTATTTGTAATCCCATCTGGGGATAGAAAAACATGGGCGCACAGCCTGTCTAGTTTGCCTCTGGTTGGCCCCTGCATAAGAATACTTAGGCTCACAGTACAGGAGACAACTCCCCCAGTGCTACCTAAACATCACAGGGCCTTTTCCTGGGCCCATTTCTCTTCATGTTCATACAGACCAGCCAGAGTGGGCCAGTTTCGCTGTACCTGGTAAAGAACAGCCTTACATGGATCCCCAGCTGAGGGAAAGTCAATCAGTTCTGGCATGGCCATGAGGTCTGAAAACACTATGTCCTCCACATCTAGTTTGTAAGGGATTTCAATCAGGCACACACCCAAGTCTCGCCTAGCATGTAGTGCCCAAACAAAACCCTTATTTATTTTTGTCTATAAATTCAATAATCTGAATGATATACCACTCATATCACACCCTTCTCAAAATACCCCCCAGGTCACACTGAACCAGGAATCAGGCTAGTTTGTAATGGTAAATATTTTTTTATGTATTTAGAATTTAAAATCACAATATAAGGTTAATAGGTAACAAGAATCACCAAGGGGTGACAAGAACAATTAATAGTATATTTAATGCACTGGGAATCAGGGAATTAACACAAAAAGAATGCAGCAAAGAAAATAATCCTTTTGGGTTGGTTTGAAACAGATAGCACTATGGTTAGAGGTTCCCTGCAACACCCCTGCACCCACCAATAGGCAATTTAAATAGATGTGAGGAGAGAGGAGGTACTCAGGAATAATACAGACCAAACAGAATATCACTCCCACCTTCACCCCTTAAACACAAGAGAAAAACGTATTTGACTTTTCAACTGTCAGAAAGGCTTTGAAGTGGACTAAGCAAAAACACTAAGGGGCCGATTCATTGAACAAACGTGCGCCGAAAATCTTCGCGCAAGCAGGCGCAAGCAGGCGCAAGCAGGCGCAAGCGGAAAAAAACAGGCGCACGTGTGCGATTCATGGAAGTCCCTGCGCGTGTTTACCTCGGGATGTGCGCCAAACCCGTGCATGGCGCACACGTCACTGCAACATCCCGAAAGACGTGCGCGACGCGCACAGTGAAAGCGCACAACCTCTGCGCATACACTAGAAAGTGGGCGGAACATGGGGCGTAACGCGCGGAATGGGGAACAACTCGCGAAAACAAGGGCGTAACTGGGGATGTACTGCAGGGAAGCAGACGGAACGCCCACACGCACCCGAACCACACGTATTCATGGAATCGAATAGGGCAAAGCCACGCACAGCGAAAGACACGCACAAGCCGAAACACGTCCGCCACACGAAGGCAGGCGGTAGCGTCCCTGCGCATTACAAAAGTGGCAACATACAGCAATCGTGCGAGCGGAGCACGTGTATTTCGGGGTTGCCGGGAAGTCACACACGCGATTGAGCGGGGTACGTGTATTCCGGGGTTTCGCGGGAAGTCACACACGCGATCTGGCCTGGGGGAGCGGGCTACGTGTATATCGGGGGTTCGCGTGAACTTTTTCACGCGATCGGGCCTGGGGGAGCGGGCTACGTGTATTTCAGGGGTTCGCGTGAACTTTTTCACGCGATCTGGCCTGGGGGAGCGGGCTACGTGTATATCGGGGGTTCGCGTGAACTTTTTCACGCGATCGGGCCTGGGGGTGCGGGGCACGTGTATTTCAGGGGTTCGCGTGAACTTTTTCACGCGATCGGGCCTGGGGGAGCGGGCTACGTGTATTTCAGGGGTTCGCGTGAACTTTTTCACGCGATCGGGCCTGGGGGAGCGGGGTACCACTCACCGTCTGCCTTGCGTGTAGAAGAACGCGTAGCCAACACCCGCTGTGAAGTAATAGCGTGTGAACCCCAACGGATGGAAAACACACGCACCGCACGAAAAGCACGTACAGAACATAAAGGCACGCGGGATCGCCGAGCCCTGCCAGGGCAACGCCCGTGCGCAAAACGTCACAGACGCGCTTACGCTGTAAGGGCCTTTGGTCCAATGAAATCGCGTACGCGTGCTGACGCGCCTACGCGCTAAGGGCCTTTCCTCGATTTTCACGCTGACGTGCAGGATTTTCACGTGCCAAATCACTCCGTATCAAGCTGGCCACGCGAAAACACACGGAAGACCACGCTCCTGCCCAGAAGGCCGAATCACTGCCCCCCAGTGCCCCGAGCAGCCTCCCACGTGCCATCTGCTGCTGCCTGCCTGCCTGCCTGCTGCCACCGTGCCCTGCCATTTGGTGCCTGCACATCAGCCATCTGCAGGGGTCCAGTTGCTGTGTCCACCCCTGCTGGTACAGAAGACTCCCGACTCGAATAACATCGCTCCACAGCCCAGCCCCAGGACCCAGTTGCCCACCCACTCCTGCCCCTGGGGTTGCCATGTCGGGCACATCCACATCTGACCCCAGTGGCAAACCCCGACCAGAGGGTGCAGAGGGGCACCAGCTTCACTGCCACCGAAGTTGGTGTCCTGGTGGAGCAAGTCCTGGGGCAGTATGATGCCCTCTTCGGATCGTCCCGCGCCAACAGGGAAGGACGGGAGAGGATCTGGGCCGACTGTGTGGTTGCCATCAACGCGGAGGGGGTGGCAACCCGCACCATCCAGAAGGTCAAGAAGCGCTGGGAGGACTTGAAGTCCAGGACCCTCATGAAGGCCCGGCGCCTCGTGGAGGGGGGCCGGGGCCGCATGAGTTCCATCCAGTTGAGGGTCCTGGAACGCGCACACCCAGCGCTCCACGCCCAGGTCCTTGAGAGGGAGACCCGTCTGGAGTTGAGCGGTAAGTGGCCAAGCATTGCTGTGTGAGACAGGGCATGTTGCAGTGTGCTGGTTGTCTGATACTTGCCTGCATGTGTGACATAGGCCATGTACGCATGTATGTGTGCAGGGACATCATGGTAATGCATGTGCGATCAGCAATGTGTGAACCGCACGGTCGTTGCATGTGTTTAAATGCGACATGGGGAGCCCTATGCAGATTGTACACATGAGAGCATGGCAGTCTCTGTTCCTGGACATGGGTGGGGGTGAGGGATGGGTGCTGATGCCAGGTACATATATGGTATCCATGTCTGTGTGCCTGACCTGCGTGTCTGTGACTTGTGAATGCCATGGATGCATGACACATGTCTGTGACAATGTACAGATTCACTGATGCAGCCTAGTCATCCTTGTATCCACTGTGATTGGGGTGTACGGGGCCAGATGGATGTGACTGAGGTGAAGTGTGTGCATGTGATAGGCATGACCCATGATGCATGTGAGTAGCATTACATTGTATGTTTCGAGAGTCCATTGGACATGTATGGAAATGTCCATGGCATGCACCATGACTGTCACTGTGTGTGTTTTGCCTGGACTGACACATGTGTTGTGGGGGGACATGATGGAAGTGTACTTTGACAGTGGCACTCATCTGCTATTGCTTCCTGTCTAGGGGACCATTGTACAGTACCCTGATGCTTGTGTTCTATGTCTCCCTCTATGCAGCGGCTAGTGAAGAAGAGGGCGGAGACGGCGCTGTGGAGCAAGGCGGCGGGGATGCCCCCACGGCTGCAGCGGAAGGGGTGGGTGAGCCCCCACTGGGGCCTGCTACGGCGGAAGACAGTGAGGAGCCATCCAGGTTGGTGGTTTCCACAGAGGAGGAGGAGGCCGCCACTGAGGCGCACATGGGGCCTGGTGGGGGCATCCCTGCTGGTGCAAGTGGTGCAGTCCAGGGGCAGGGGCAGGAGGCAGCACAGGTCACCGTGGAGGGGCCTGTGCATGTCACTGTCCCTGAACCTGTGGGTGCACCACCATGCACCAGCAGGGATGCCCCGTCCCAGGCCCGTCCGCAGGTAGAGGGGATGTCCATGTCATCTGACTCCCCTCCACCTGCGGACGAGGGGACCCCTGGCCGTATGGAGAAGGTCCTGATTGGGGTCGCGATGCGCACGGCTGTGATTCGTGATGCCGTGCGTGCTTCCCAGGAGGAGCACGCACGTCATCACGAAGAGCACCGTGCCGACGTGGCCCAATTGGGATCGTCCATGTTCGGGGGTTCCTGCATGTGTCGGCCAATCTGGCGGCCCTCTCCTCCTCTGTGGAGACTATACGCCAGTCGTTCTCCTTGCCGTCTTCCGGCCCAGATGCCACCAGGGCCCCCTGTGGACCTGCCCTGACCAATGCAGCCAGCTCGGTGGGGATCCCATCCCTGCCACAGTCGGGAGTCAGAGGTCCAGCAGGGGTGGACAACACAGCAACTGGACCCCAGCAGATGGAGGATGTGACGGCATCATCGGGCAGGGCACGTGCACGACGGCGTCGGTGGTTTCCATCATCCTGGATGCCGTCGTGCTGGCAGAGGCAGTGGCGTCGGAGGCAGCAGCAGGCTCAACGTGGGAGGCATCATGGCTCGGGGCCATCAAGATCAGAGGGGCAGGCATCGGCCGGAGGGCAGGAGAACCCTGGGATGGTAGTGTCTTCCGTGTGGGAGCAGTTGGTCCAGCGGATAGGTGCGGAGCGGCAGCGGGCGGAAGAGGAGCGGCTCACCATGGTCAGGGCGGAGTTCTCCATGCGTCGGGCGTTGAGGCGGGCTGAGTGCCTCGAGGAAGCTCGCAGGGAGTTTGAGGTGAACATGGGGTTATCCCTGCGAGACCTCGGGGCCAGGACAGAGTCCCGCCTCCAGGACATCGACATGGAGTTCGATGATGCCCTGGCCGGCAACATCACAGAGTGAGCCGCAGGACTTGCCCGCTGCCATTGTATATAGTTCTTTAGTTAGTTAGTGTTAGGTTTCCTTTATTTTTTGAGATTTTTTTGGACCGCTCGGACAATGGCCACTTTTCTGTATATAGTTTTTTTATTAGGTAGTAGTAGGTTTCATTTATAGTGTTGGGCTCATGGACCCTGGAATATTCTTGTGTATAGTTGGATTTTTTAAAATACATTTTTTTGATTTATATTTGTGTTCACCATGAGGCAATGGTTTTTCCTTATTTTTTTTCACCATGATTTTGCTTTGGACAACATTAGTTTTTGGATTCCTTTGTTTTTTGGATTTTTACATTACTTATCGGACATGGACAATTTATTTTGTTATCCCCATTGTTGTATGTTTGATTAGTTTACTTCATTTTCCTCGAGAATACATGTTTTTATAACTTTCTTTTGTGGTATTTTCTCATTGGTTTCATGCATGTCATGATATGGGTTTTGACATTCACTTGCACCCATTGTGTATGTGTGTGTGACGGACATGTGTTCATTTACAAACTTGCCATTGGGGTTGTATCATGTAATTGCATTTGCTATGTGGGTGGATGCAATCCTTGGCTGGGTGTTTGTGCTGGGTATGCTGCCCATTACTGCCATGATTGTGTATCGTCAGGACCTAGGGGCAGGGGGACATGGTTGGGGGCCTGCTGGCAGGTGCCCCACAGTGCTGAGGGGTGGGGGTGCAAGGGGACATGAGTGGGACATGAGTGGGGGCCTGCTGGCAGGTGCCCCACAGTGCTGGGGGGTGGGGGTGGTGGGGAACATGAGTTGGACATGGGTGGGGGCCTGCTGGCAGGTGCCCCACAGTGCTGGGGGGTGGGGGTGGTGGGGAACATGAGTTGGACATGGGTGGGGGCCTGCTGGCAGGTGCCCCACAGTGCTGGGGGGTGGGGGTGGTGGGAGACATGAGTTGGACATGGGTGGGGGCCTGCTGGCAGGTGCCCCACAGTGCTGGGGGGTGGGGGTGGTGGGAGACATGGGTGGGGGCCTGGTGGAGGCTGCCCCTGGTGACTGGGGGGGTGGGGGTGCTGGGAGACATGGGTGGGGGCCTGGTGGAGGCTGCCCCTGGTGACTGTGGGGGTGGGGATGGTGGGAGACATGGGTGGGGGCCTGGTGGAGGCCGCCCCTGGTGACTGGGGGGGTGGGGGTGGTGGGAGACATGGGTGGGGGCCTGGTGGTGGGTGCCCCTGCACTGCTGGGGGGTGGGGGTGGTGGGAGACATGGGTGGGGGCCTGGTGGTGGGTGCCCCTGCACTGCTGGGGGGTGGGGGTGGAGGGAGACATGGGTGGGGGCCTGGTGGAGGCTGCCCCTGGTGACTGGGGGGGTGGGGGTGGTGGGAGACATGGGTGGGGGCCTGGTGGAGGCTGCCCCTGGGGAGTGGGGGGTGGGGGTGGTGGGAGACATGGGTGGGGGCCTGGTGGAGGCTGCCCCTGGTGGCTGGGGGGTGGGGGTGGTGGGAGACATGGGTGGGGGCCTGGTGGAGGCTGCCCCTGCACTGCTGGGGGGTGGGGGGGTGGGAGTCATGGGTGGGGGCCTGGTGGAGGCTGCCCCTGGTGACTGGGGGGGGTGGGGGTGCTGGGAGACATGGGTGGGGGCCTGCTGGCAGGTGCCCCGGAATGCTGGGGGTGGGGGTGCAAGGGGACATGAGTTGGTGATCATTGGTGCAAGGAGACATGTGCCTTTGCTGGGGGGCATGCCCATGTTGGGTGGGCTGCCTGCGGGACATGACCAGGGATGCAGGGTAGTCCCCTGTGGTGTGGGCTGCCTGCAGGGGCCGTGGAGGGTGTACAGGGAACACCTGGGAGGACCCACACTGGCAAATCACATGTAGGACTCCCCGGCACCCCTGAAATACACGTACCCTGCTGAAATCGCGTGTAAAACTTCGTGCGCACCCCTGTAATACCCGCACGCAGCCCAATCGCGTGTAAAACTTCGCGCGCACCCCTTTAATACCCGCACGCAGCCCAATCGCGTGTGAAAATGTGCGTGCACCCCTGTAATACCCGCACGCAGCCCAATCGCGTGTAAAACTTCGCGCGCACCCCTAATACCCGCACGCAGCCCAATCGCGTGTACAACTTTGCGTGCACCCCTAATACCCGCACGCAGCCCAATCGCGTGTGAAACTTTGCGCGCACCCCTAATACCCAAACGCAGCCCAATCGCGTGTGGAACTTCCCGCGCACCCCTGGAATACACGCGCCCAGGCCAATCGCGTGTGGAACTTCCCGCGCACCCCTGAAATACACGCGCCCAGGCCAATCGCGTGTGGAACTTCCCACGCACCCCTGAAATACACGCGCCCAGGCCAATCGCGTGTGGAACTTCCCGCGCACCCCTGAAATACACGCGCCCAGGCCAATCGCGTGTGGAACTTCTCACGCACCCCTGAAATACACGCACACGCTCCCCCAGGGCCGATCGCGTGTGGAACTTCCCGCGCACCCCTGAAATACACGCGCACAGGCCAATCGCGTGTGGAACTTCCCGCGCACCCCTGAAATACACGCGCCCAGGCCAATCGCGTGTGGAACTTCCCACGCACCCCTGAAATACACGCGCCCGGGCCAATCGTGTGTGGAACTTCCCGCGCACCCCTGAAATACACGTGCCCAGGCCAATCGCGTGTGGAACTTCTCACGCACCCCTGAAATACACGCACACGCTCCCCCAGGGCCGATCGCGTGTGGAACTTCCCGCGCACCCCTGAAATACACGCGCACCGGCCAATCGCGTGTGGAACTTTCCGCGCACCCCTGAAATACACGCGCCCAGGCCAATCGCGTGTGGAACTTCCCACGCACCCCTGAAATACACGCGCCCAGGCCAATCGCGTGTGGAACTTCCCGCGCACCCCTGAAATACACGCGCCCAGGCCAATCGCGTGTGGAACTTCTCACGCACCCCTGAAATACACGCACACGCTCCCCCAGGGCCAATCGCGTGTGAAACCACCCGCGAGCCCCTGAAATACACGCGCCCAGGCCAATCGCGTGTGGAACTTCCCGCGCACCCCTGAAATACACGCGCCCAGGCCAATCACGTGTGGAACTTCTCACGCACCCCTGAAATACACGCACACGCTCCCCCAGGGCCGATCGCGTGTGAAACCACCCGCGAGCCCCTGAAATACACGCGCCCAGGCCAATCGCGTGTGGAACTTCCCGCGCACCCCTGAAATACACGCGCCCATGCCAATCGCGTGTGGAACTTCTCACGCACCCCTGAAATACACGCACACGCTCCCCCAGGGCCGATCGCGTGTGAAACCACCCGCGAGCCCCTGAAATACACGCGCCCATGCCAATCGCGTGTGGAACTTCCCGCGCACCCCTGGAATACACGCGCACAGGCCAATCGCGTGTGGAACTTCCCGCGCACCCCTGTAATACGCGTACCCTGCTCGCACGGGGCCAATCGCGTGAGGTACTTCCCGCGCACCCCAGTGATACACGTAGCCCGCTTGCTGTGCTGGTACAGGGTTAGCGCAGCCCTTTGCGCTGGATTGGGGATTTTGATGGCTTTTCCCTGCGCGGAATGCGTTCTCGGGGGCGTAACTGGCGCTGCTGCAAGGTCGCTGCGCCACTGTGCGCCACGGCTGGTTTTGGTGGCTGGAATCCATGAATACGCTGTGCGCAGAAATGGGTTTTGGCGCACGCGGCTGGCGCAGGGATTCGCACGCGCACACTGTGCGCCAGCCGCGTGCGCCACTTGTGCGCTGAATTCTATGAATTACCCCCTAAATATGTTCAAAAATGCTTAAATTATTATACCTTTCTATGGGAGCCGCTTTGAACAGATGCAAGCAAGCAAAGGCGATGATTTAATCAAAAGAAAACAATTGGAATCTCAATGGCAAATTGGGAAATAATTTATAGGCAAAGTGTAAAACTTTAGCAAAATTGAAATTCGTGGCAAACTTTTACTATGCGAAAAATGGGTCAACTACACTGTTTCGCAACACGGTTTTGGCTTGTGGAAATAACTAAGGATGTTAGGTATCAGTGGGAATTGAAATTTCATTTCTACCTTTAAAACTGAGGGGGTTATGGAGGTTTTAGTGAGATGTGTTTTTCGGAAATATAGACACGAATTTGGACAAGAACTTCAGTTTAAAATCAGAAAGTATGGCTATGCTTTTACTAAAGACTAGAGCATGCAGGCTAGACAACCAGGTTGGGACGAAGTAAGCTCTGAGACTGATTCATGACTTCAGTAACAGATCCCCAGCGCCTTCCGTGGTGGAACCAGTCCAAACACTCGAAGTGGGATTTTTGGATCAGAGTTACACAAATAAAAATGACTATGGAATTGACGCTTTAGCAAATAGACAGAATAAGATAGCACTAAGATTTGTACACTGTTACTGCTTATGGAATTAAGGATAGTTCAGAGATTTAAGGTGGGACAAGATAAGGCAAACTATACAATAGTTCTCTACCGTCCTGTTAATACTCACAATACACTGGGATTTAAGATTTTCGGCCCTTCAAGATTCTGGTCAATGGATCGGGTCTATCAGGGAAGGACAGCACATCAGGAGTGGATCAGCTAGGCCGGTCGCCGGAACTGCACAGGATCTGCCCTTCTTGTTTCTGGATATTTCAGATCAGCGGGATGGCGAGTTCATCAGGCAAGCATTATGGTAGCAAGCCAGATAGTTTCAGGATGCTTCCCCACACCACAGCGTTCCACTGGGTTGTAAGGATTAGTTGAGGATTCATTGAGGATTGAGGCCTAGCTGAAATTGGTTCAGCTACTGCTTGGCCTGGTGATTGGCATCTGAACGGATGTTAAAGCTGGATGTTGAATGCTGGATCTGAGTGCTTCGCTGGAATCAGAAGAAAGAGTGTGTCCTATGTGTTGTCAGATGCCTCTATTTATCCTTTCAAATGACATCACAAAATGGGTATATGGGCCAGCTTAACTAAACTGCCCCTGTGAACTGGGATTGGATTAGAGCCTCATCTCCGCCTTGCATCCAAGTGATTGGATCAAAGACAGATGATGTCAAGTTTATGGTTTGGTTTTTACAATCCTTAGAAACCTCCCCTAGCCACTAGTATCAAAATCGAATTTTGTCCTAAATACATATTTATACAATTGTAGCCTCTATGAACATCACATACAAGGATCACATATTTCATGGAGTATCTGTTCATCAAAATCCCACAGCTGTGAGACCCTTTTTCACCTTTCTGTCAATTTCGCCATGAACACATTTTCCAAACTTTCTCCAAATGTCCACAAATATGCGTGTTCACCATAGAAATGTTTGTGCAAAGTTTAACAATTGTAGCATAAATGCAGTTCCCATAAAACCACATATATTGCTATTCCTGTTCAGAATATGCTACACAGTTCCACCACCTTTTTGAAATCTAGGGCCAAAAATTAGATCAACAAATCTGCCCTTTTTATATTTTTGCACCCCTTTTGATAGCAAGTTATAAGTCTCTAAACATTGTCATTACATATTCTTTGCAGCAAATGATCAGCCTTTTGTCTGTCTCTGGAGGCAAGGAGCAGCCCCCACTTTTGGGATTTCCTTCCGCAAGCCTAGTTTACAACCTTTTCACACGTCCATTTCCTGGCCTGGAGAATCTGCCATTGTTCAGTCCCTGGCTGCAGACAAAAGTCTGGCCTACCCCACAATTATCTTGTGTCAGTGAGCATCTGCTGAGAGGAATGCCCTCCCCTTGGGTGGAAACCTGTTTTTCAACCTCTTGCATGCCCGGCCAGCCTAAATTAATTCTTAATTTCTTGACTTGAATCCAGCATAAAACAAACTTGTTGCATCAGATGACATAGATTCATTACATTCTTAGATTTAAACCTGTGGGATCAAACCAAATGAGATCCATCTTCCTTTCAGCAACAATCCTTTTATATTTGCTAATCTGGCAGATCTTTAGTTTTAGACAACTTTAAAGTTTAATCAGGAGAGCCCATTGGACAGGGCTGTCATTCACAGGTAGCCCAGTGTGGCTGCACACAGATTTTTGACAGGAATTGTCATTCACAGGCAATCCAGTTTTGCTGAGAACAGGTTTTGCTCTTAACATTTCAGGACCTTGTAAATTCACAGTGCTTCATTAGTTTAAATGAATTTTAGTGCCAAGCAAGATTTTGAGTGTTGGAAAGTGGTATGTAAAGGCATTTTGAAGTTTCAGCAGCAAAGTAAATGTCATTTACAGGCAAATTTTGGAGTTTCATTTGCAAAGTGCTGCTGCTCCCTCTGCACTCTATGTTTACTTGTCATGGAGCCCACTGGCACTTTTTCTGCAGCGTGTGCTCTGTTCCACCACACATGCACCATGGGTGGCAGGTTGTGCAGCCATCTTTTTGTGTGTTGAAAAACGCGATTTTGGGGGTTTTGGCACGCACCAGGGTTTAGCCACCATTTTGCTGTTTCTCGCACCATAGATAGCAGAGTGAGGCAACATAGTATAGCAGAGTGGGTCAATACATCCCACAGGTTGTGGTTCTACATCTGTAGACAACTCTGAGATCACTGACTCGGGTGCCAGACGTAAGGCATCTAATTGGCCACCAAGCCAACAAGCCACCAAGCCTTCTCTGGCAGTAGCAGGCACCTCTTAGGGCAATGGATCTAGACTGGGCAGCACTGGTGGTGCCAGTCTCTCATCACCTCCAGCTGGAAGAGCTCCTGAGCCCATGGTCTCTCTTTCTATGCCGCTTCCTTGTCCCTAGATCTAGTGCATGAGGAAATGATTTCTTCATTGGGGAAAGTCACTCACTAGCAGACAGTACACCAGCATTGCGTCCTTCACAGCACCGGGGTGGTCAGAGGTTTCCCCGCTCCAACTTAACTCCATGATAGACAGTGCATCAGGTAAGGCCATCAAACCCTCTGACTAGTTTTTCTGGACCAGCAATGATCTGAACCTTGTGCACCTGTCATCGTCAGACAACAGAGGTACTTGCTACAGTATCACAGAGTGCTGGGGCTTTGTTCCCATTTATAAGCCATGCTAAAATAAAATCTCAGTATTAGCTTGAACTGGGGTCACAGTTCTATACCCAGTACTTTTCCAACAGCAATATAAGGGAACATTCCCCAAGCCCCTGGCCTAGTGGGAATTCATCATCTATGATGCCCACAATTACTACGGCTTTCATAATAAGTTTCCCATGAGTTATCCTGCTGGTAATTCTGGATACCGGGAAACAGACCTACCGTTTCCAGCGCCTGACATCCCAGTATTTCTGGGATATTCCTGGTGGCGGCAATGGCATTCATTCTCCACTCCATGGGGGGAATTGCATGTAATCCTGGCTCCAGTAATACCTGCTGTTTTTTGCCGGCGGGAGATTGATTTCCCTCCAGCTCTTGGATGGAGGTAAGTCAGTAAACCCCCACCGGCAAACTTGTAATTTTGCACTGCAGGGAAAGTGGCAGTTATGGAATTACTGATACTTTTACCATCACTTTTACCACACTGCAAAACCTATAATGAGGGCTTTGTCTTCCTCCTCCATTAGGGCAGCACTAACTACACCCAGATTTGTTCTACCCATGCAGGACGAATCTCCCTTTCTATTTGTTTTGTCTTCACATACAAAGCAGCCTTTGGCGGTTGAGAATGTGGGTGCCCCAGTGCTAGGAGTACACTCATTTCTTCTTTCTGTCGGAGCAAATTAATTAATTTAATTCATTTTAATGAGTTTAGTTCTTATGAATTATTCACATATTAACCAACTCATACATTACAATTGATCATACACAAATACATAATAAATAACATATTTCAATTTTCATAATTATTAAACACAGTTTAGTACAAATACATTTAAATTAATACATCAACCATGTCCAAATCAATTTTCCCTAAGAACTATAACCAAGTTCAAATTAAACATGTTGCTTGGATTTTTCCACTCATTTTTGGGGGTCTTTCTTAGCGGAAGGGTACAGACCTTTGCCCTTACCCTTCTTTGGTTTATTTTTTATCAGTAACGTTGTCATCTAGTTTACATGTTGCCTGAGCCTCTTTCTGGACTTGAGTGCTCACATACCTCTGAACCCCTCTGCAAGCTCCCTGCGGTCTGTCATGCCCTTGTCCACTAGATGCTGGTTTAAATCCATCTCACAATGTTTAAGGATATTTTTACATTCAACAAATTTATACATGACCTCAAAAGTATCCACTTTGTTACCTGTAACCTATCCACTCACATACTTCAAGGACTGATGTGCAAATATCTCAAAGGATTGATTCCCATTCATGCTGAGCTCTGTAAAGCTTCTGAGGTACGTTGTACTGTTGTGGGGTTTTTCAGAACTTCCTGAAGACAGGGACCTTCATGTTGGTATACATGGGCATCTCCTCAACTGAATAATAACATTAGTACTAGCTGTCAGTGGCCAGCTCATAAGGGATGCTTTCCAAAACCCCTCTTCCACCTCCTGGAGGCGGAAAGCTAGATCTAGTATTTTGAACCAGAAATGTCATTCCCCACCTCATACGGTTGGATGAAGTCCTTGGGGATGGTGCACTCAAGCTTTCCTTGGAGCCATCACTCAACATACTTCCCTCGACATTGGACGTTTTTCTGACCTTCCTCTGGGCCCCATGTTCCATCTTGTGCATCATCACAAAATCCCTCTGCTTCTGCCTTGCTAGAGATTTTGCAGCCTTGTGCTTCTGCTGCGTTAGTGGACATCTTTCCTCTGCTTTCTCTCATCTAGGGCCACCCGTCTTTCCTCTAGTAAGTACTTTTTCTCAGCTAGGTCATCCCCAGTAAGAACTCAACCAGGTCTTAATTGAGGTTTGAGGACTGACTGAAGTGCAGAATGTAACAGATGCTTCTGATTTGCGGGTTGCTTGCGACATTTGGGCCAGCACACTGACCTCCGTCTGGAAGGAATGTTGGGAAAGGCTATCGCTGTTGCTCTATCCATTTAGTTCCATGCCCCCTCATGCCCCCCAGAGAAATGGGCAGCTGGAATGGGATGGGGGCTCCAGCTTGCTGCTGATGCCTGGGTGTGAAGGTGTTCCAGTGGCCACTCAAACAGCAAAGTAGAACAGTATAAAATAAAAGGAATGTCCAATCAAGGTTCTATAAAATACATACACTTTAATTAAACATGCCAATGTACAAACACAAGCAAAAATACAACACCATAAAAACCCACACTTGTAAAGAAAAGACAGGAACATGCAGAGTTTAATGGTGCAGCAGTCTGGGTTTTCTGGAAAAATAGGCAAGAAATGGAACACAGAATTAAAAAAAGATATGTTCATCCTGGAAAATGGTGCAAACGTGAATTAGCTGGTTTCTACAGCCTCAAAAGGTACACTAGTCAGATAGGGATACCTTAATCCTTAATCCAATGTTCGGAAGTTTGAACTATGCTTCAAGCTGTGCTGCAGTGTATCTCAAACCATGTTCAGGTACGTGATGACATGCTGGGTCAAGCAACTTGGTGGCATATTGTCAGTTTAAGTGGAAGCTTGATGCAGTTGGGTGTGTCTGTCGGTTGGTAGTGCAGGTCGGATGGCTTACAAGGATCAGTTCAAAGGTCAAGCCAGTTAGAATTGTTAGTGTTGTTCTGTGTGCAAGGGAAGGGGAGGACTCTTAAAAGGACGTCACCATAACAGAGCTTTTGACACCCTCAGCAGAGGGGTCTGCAGCTATGATGCTGGGGGGGCAGTTGTGGGCCTGGCTAACTGACCAGAAGAGGATGTAGAGGAGCTAGTAACCAATGGTATAACGACAGAGGTGGAATTTAGGGATTCATCCAGTATTACACATTCTATCAGACACATTGTGAATATGAAAAGAAGTCACACATCAGCTCTAAAGATAGTCCTCTAGAATACCTGGTCACTGTTAAAACATGCACTAGAAGTAGCTATTTACATCACTGTGATATTGACATATGTGCTCTTACTGAAACCTGGTGCTACGAAGCAGCAGGTCCTACATTGTGGCTAGCCATTCCAGCTGGGTATAATATGTTGCGGCAGGACAGACAAGAAGGGAGAGTAGGTGGGATTGCCTTGATCTTCAAATCAAGTTTGGAAATATGGGAAATATGCATCGTTGTCGCAGATACAGCCAGTATAGGGATAATACACAGAGACTGTCCATGGCTTGATCATGTTATAATGTTGACACACGTACGATACACATTCAGGTGTGGCTATAATAAATATTATTTAAACATTCCATCTACCAAACCCCAAATTCAGGTATGGCTTATTAAAGATTAAACTGTCACCAGGATAGTCATTCCTTACATTAATGTGGTTTTCGAACAGATGTGCAGACTTTAAATGCAGCCTCTGTGCTGAAGTGACTTGGCTGTCACTGCAGCTGTCAAAAGGGCACCTGTGACCTTGGAACCTGCTCTTTGTCACTGAAGAGTAGGGCCTGCAGTTCAGGAAACTGATACAGCAGGTCAAAAGTGTGTACTATGGCTTTGGCATGGAGTTTTATGAAAGTGGTTTCTGGTTAGCAGACCACCCTTTCTGAGATGGAATTAATAAAAATGTAAAGACCAGGCATTCCATAGCCTAGCCAGATGGCAATTTTACACAGTGGGACTTTGAGTAAAGTGGGGGTTGATATCTGGGTTGGGAACCACTGTAGTATTGGGGTGGTTCTGGAGTAAAAGGCGCAATTTCATTTTTTTGTGTGCAGCACTTTTTTTGTCTTTGATGTCTAAGAGTTACTAGCTGTTAAGGTCAATCTGTGGTCAATCCCTGCTTAATCTGGGTGCTTTTAAGGTCATGCTGTATACATCTTTTATTATTCCGTATGCCCTATTTCAATCACATCGTCTAAATTCTAAAGTCAATCAAGGCGTTGATATATTTTGTCTCCAGCAGACATGCTTGTAGTACATAAGCCATACATTATTGCAGGGACCGAGCATGCAGTACAGTTTTGAAACCTCTCAAACATAAGTGTTGCATGAGGATGCAATATTGAAGCAACAATCCTAGAGGTGGCAGGCATTACTGCTATGTAAAGGGCCCAAGTTACAAGCCAAAGCGCATCAAAGGCCTCAATGCAAGCCCCAGCATCATTCGCAAGTTGTAATGCGACCCCACCAAGGGAGTTAAATCTAATAGCACCCCAGCTTGATTTCATGAGTGGTAGTAACTTTTCATTTAAATTTGTGGAATGGTACAGTGTCTGTTGCACAAGTTCTAAAGAAATACAAATGCGACTGGGCGACTGCTGACCCCCCTGGGCCTTTGTTTTTCACCATTTTGGTCCTTGGTTTGGGCCCCCTGGCCCTGCCTGCAGCCCCATTCCCCACTGCCTCTCTACTTGCCTTCCTCCCTCCTCCCGCCTCCCAGCCCGCCCCCGCCCTGATAAGCTGCAAAGATCTGCCTTTGCCATGCTACCATTGAGGCAGCTCCCCGCTCGCTGCACTTAATCAGACGGCGCAGGTGAGTTTGAGCCTACTGCTGACCCCCCTGGGCCATTGTTTTTCACCAATTTGGTCCGTGGTTTGGAACCCCTGGCCCTGCCTGCAGCCCCATTCCCCATTGCCTCTCTGCTTGCCTTCCTCCCTCCTCACACCTCCCAGCCCGCCCCCCTACCCCAATAGGCTGCAAAGATCTGCCTTTACCATGCTACCATTGAGGCAGCTCCCAGCTCGCTGCACTTAATCAGGGGGTGCAGGTGAGTTTGGGCCTACTGCTGACCCTCCTGGGCCTTTGCTTTGTTTTTCACGAATTTGGTCTGTGGTTTGTCCCCCCTGTCCCTGCCTGCAGCCCCGTTCCCCACTGCCTCTCTGCTTGCCTTCCTCCCTCCTCCCAGCCCGCCCCCGCATTGTGATTGGTCTGACCACTTCTCTTAGCTGGACTTCCCAGGGCAGCTCTCTACCCAGCAAAGGTTCCCAAGGCAAAGGGCGGCTCCAACAGAGGCGGCTCCAGAGAGTGTCTGCGGGTGTCTGCAGGGGAAGCCAATGAAGCCATCAGCCAACAGACACCAACAAAAACTGTAAGTGTGGCATGGGTGGGGAGTAGAGCAATTACTCTACTCCAGAAAGCCCCCGCCACTCTACCTTACCTTTCCATAACGTAGCCTGCCATAGACTTACACCATGCACACTTAGAGAGATTTATGACCACCATCCTATATCTATTCATGGCTGAATTGTAAATGTTGCCTTGCATTACATATAATATACTTATCAATGTTACCAAGTGCCACACCTAGAGAGAACTGTGAAGATTAGCATGCGCCAAATTTAGGCAGATGTACCAATGTTCGCTTCTGCCTCACTTAGACAGAATTCTTAACTTTGGCCTGCGTTGCATCTAGATAGGATTATGAATGTTAGCATGCGCCACACTTAGAAGGAATTCTTTATCATGTGTCACATCTAGATAGGATTATGAAAGTTAGCATGTGCCACACTTAGAAGGAATTCTTTATCATGTGTCACATCTAGATAGGATTATGAATGTTAGCATGTGCCACACTTAGACAGAATTCTTTAGCCTGTGTCATTTCTAGATAGGATTATGAATGTTAGCATTTGCTACACAGACGGAATTCTTTAGCCTGCATCGCATCTAGATTGGATTATGAATGTTAGCATGTGCCACACTTCGACAGAATTCTTAACTTTGGCCTGCATCGCATCTAGATAGGATTATGAATGTTAGCATGTGCCACACTTAGACAGAATTCTTTAGCCTGTGTCACTTCTAGATAGGATTATGAATGTTAGCATGTGCCACACTTACACGGAATTCTTTAGCCTGTATCACATCTAGATAGAATTATGAAGGTTAGCATATGCCACACTTAGACGGAATTCTTCTTGCCTGCGTCACATCTAGATAGGATTATGAATGTTAGCATGTGCCACACTTAGACGGAATTCTTTAGCCTGCATCGCATCTAGATAGGATTATGAATGTTAGCATGTGCCACACTTCGACTGAATTCTTAACTTTGGCCTGTGTCGCATCTATATAGATAGAAATGTGAATGTTAGCATGTACCACACTTAAATAAAATTGTGCATATTAGTATGTGCCAGACATAGATAGAATTATTCAGCCTTCATCACATCTAAATAGGATTATGAATGTGAGCATGTTCCAAACTTAGACAGAATTCTTTAGCCTGCGTCACATCTAGATAGGATTATGAATGTTAGCATGTGCAACACTTAGACGGAATTGTGTAGCGTGCGTCACATCTAGATAGCCTGCATCACATCTAGATAGGATTATGAATGTTAGCATGTGCCACACTTAGACAGAATTCTTTAGCCTGTGTCACATCTAGATAGGAGTATGAATGTTAGCATGTGCCACACTTAGACGGAATTCTGTATCATGCGTCACATCTAGATTGGATTATGAATGCTAGCATGTGCCACACTTAGACAGAATTCTTAACTTTAGCCTGCATCGCATCTAGATAGGATTATGAATGTTAGCATGTGCCACACTTAGACGGAATTCTTTAGCCTGCGTCACACTAGATAGGATTATGAATGTTAGCATTTGCCACAATTAGACGGAATTCTTTAGCCTGCGTCACATCTAGATAGGATTATGAATGTTAGCATGTGCCACATTTAGACAGAATTCTTTAGCCTGCATAACATCTAGATAGGATTATGAATGTTAGGATGCGCCACACTTATACGGGATTCTTAACTTTGGCATGTGTCGTATCTAGATAGAAATGTGAATGTTAGCATGCACCACACTAAAATTAAATTGTGAATATTAGCATGTGCCACACTTAGATGGTACTCTGAACTTTAGCCTGCGTCGCATCTAGATAGGATTATGAATGTTAGCATGTGCCACATTTATACGGTATTCTTAACTTTGGCCTGTGTCACATCTAGATAGAAATGTGAATCTTAGCATGCACCAAACTTAAATAAAATTGTGAATATTTGCATGTGCCACACTTAGATGGAATTCTTAAGTTTACCCTATGTCGAATCTGGATAGGATTATGAATGTTAGCATGCACCACACTTAGACAGAATTCTTAACTTTAGCCTGCTTCGCATCTAGATGGAAATGTGAATGTTAGCATGCGCCACACTTAAATGAAACTGTGAATGTTAGCATGCACCACACTTAGATGAAACTGTGAATGTTACCAAGTGCCACACTTAGGTGGAAAGGTGATCACTAGCCTACCTCGCATCTAGATAGGATATTGAAGATTAGAAAGTGCCACACTCAGATGGAATAGTGAATAATTGCAACAACAGCAATGCCAATTAACCAATCCACTAACAATTTCAAGCCTCTGCATACACCTCTCAAACTCTAACCAAACACAACCACAAGCCTACAACACAACAATCCGCACAAACTTCACTACACTGCAACAACAAAACAAACCACACATAGACTCGCACAACAGCACACAACGACTACCGACCATAAAACACCCCAAGCCCAGCCAATGGACCCACCGGGCTGAGGCTGCCAACCGCACATCACTGCTCTCTTGCACATTTCCAGTTTATTCCCATTAACTCACCCCTCTTCCCTTTTTCAGAGCCGGCAGAGTGCGAGGGGACTACTCCGGTGGTGCTAGTGCACGGTCCAAATATCCTTTAACATTAACATAACAAAGGAAGATCGCTGGGTTGGGAAAAGGAAGAAGGGAACTGCTCTGAGTCTGTTGTTCCTTTCCATGTCAGCCAATCATGGAGGGGATGGACGTAGAGATATTGGAGGCTAAGGTGGCATCTGAAGAGGTAAAGAAGGAAGGGAGAGGGTGTGTGGCACTGGTCCGTGCAAGGTAAACGGAGAAGGAGGGGCGCAGGGGTGAGGATAGAGCGAACAGAGATTTGGGGCACGAGGGAGTGGTGAGCGTGGGTAGGAAAATGGAATCTACATGGTTAGGATGATTGGGGATCTTGAAAAGCGGCCTATACCATGATGTATGGCTTGCCTTTACAGACCCCTGATTGGTTGCGACCCCAAGTGACATCAGAGTCCAGATGATAGTTAATCCACCTATTGAGGTGGAAAGTACAAAGGTTAGTCATGCAAGAGAGGATGGTAATCCGCTAGCGTTTGATTAATACATATACATTCATGCTTACCTCTATATATTCTCTTAATGTTGATGATTCTGCAGTGATGTAGTCTCTCGGTCAGGAGTTGTATGCATGGTGTATCCATACCATTTGTTGTAGAGATTTTAACATCACATGCAATAATGTTCATTATCATGATACATTTGCCAGTACTTGGACTGCAGAGATAAAAGCCACTCAGTGAGTGCTCTTAATTTTGACTCATGTACAACAACAACAACTACCAAACCATTAATCCTTACTACACCTGGATAGGCAAGAACATTCATTCATCTTCAATCCATTCCACCATTACTCGAGGATGCATCTAGCTCTTGTTTAAAAGGAATGGATGAACAGTGGTGAGGTTGGGTACCTAGGTATGTTCCGTTATGGACCATTCTCCTTTGTGACTCTCATAACATTTGCAGCCTGTAGTTGAATGGCTGCAAACGCTTATCAGATTAAACATTTTCAATTGAGATGGAAAAAACCTTTATATGTTAATGCACCTAAATGTTTGCCAAGTTTGTGGGGCAGGGTATGGGCTGGTGGCAATTCCATGCTGAATTATACCGGTGCTCTGAGTATCCTCCATTTTGGGATACCCAGGCCCTGCCATTGGAATCAGTTATTTCCTGATAGAAGACAAGATGGCCCCTGTTGCCTCTTGCTTTCTATTGACTGTTACCTTGTTTTTCCCAAAGTCCTGGGAAGCCCTGACTCTGTTCCTTCCCCCTGACTGGCTGTTGGGTGGAAGTTCCATATATGGTATTGTGGGGCAGTCCAGGCCAGACTGCTGGAGCTTTCCCAGTGACTGTATGTTGTGGGTACACCCTTGGGGTGGGACCTGGGTGAATGGAGTGTGTGACCAATATGCACTTCTTGTTATGGGTGTCTCGTTTCTGGTATGTGACACAATGACTGAGACAGCTCTGCCCGAAACTGGTATGATTGCAGTGTGGAGTGCTGAATGGCTGGGTACTTGTCCCAATACACATTCATTTTTGTGAGTATCTGGAGGAAGGAGAATGGCCTGAATGCACTGTGAGCCCGATTGGCTGCCTGCTTGAATGAATGCCCTTCTGAATGATTGGTTGCCTGAGTGTGACCCAGCAGAGTGAATGAGAGACCAAACAGTACATCTGGGGACCTCTCACTGATTGAATTCATTCAGAAGCTGAAGTCGAAACTTGATGCTTACTCTTGATGCCGAGCCGGAAGAAGAAGGTGAACCGGTGTTCCCTTCGACACAATCTGAAAGCTTCTCTGCCTTCAAGAACTTATCCAAGAGAGGACCTGGCTAGGAGACCTATTCCCGAGTTACGAGGGACCATTGTGCACCACTAACCTTAGCCGAAGCACCCTGGAAGTCAGCCTTCAAAAGACTGTCAACTGGAGACGGGGACCGCTAAGGAGAATGAAGAGAAGCACTGAACAGCCGTCCAACGTGGTCAGGCAGGGTTCGCAGATTTGCTATAACCGCTGGAGGCCCGTCAAAGCTGTGTTGCCCAGAAGCGGGAACCACTTCACACAGAGCTGCTAATGACCGGAGCAGCAATGCTCAAGTGATTAAGACACTTTAAATTCAAGAAGGCTCTCGCCAGCACTGCCGACCGCTTTGTCCCGCCAGAGAAAGTCAAGGCTGCTGATGTGCTGAGTAGCATCTGCTGGTGGGTTTCCCACCACCCGAAGACCAAAGAGACGCTGACGACTCAACACCCTTGCTGGGCCAAATTTCTTCATAAACTCTTTGCTCTTTGCGGCAACAAACTATCGTTGGTGCCCTGCATGCCTCATCTTCACAGGATGTCCACGACTAATCGACGATGAGCACCACTACCGAAGCTGCTGCCTTGATGTCTTTGTTCATCATTTCTTTGAGGGATCTCGACAATCCGTGGCTCCTGCCTTAAAGGGAGCCGCTCAAGAAGGATCTGTCGACGACCCAACGTCGAGCTATGCTTAACCAGGTACATTGGGGTGGTAGAACCTTTTTAGACGGAAATAAGACCCATATAACCAATATATGGACTATTACTATTTACAGGTTACCCAGGTGGAGGGATCCTCACACAGGACTGTGTCTCGGTAACAGGGCCAGTATTCTGCCTATTGTTTAAACAATTGCGATTCCTCCTAACTCTATTGTTGGTTCACATTATTTACTGATTTGTATCAAATTTGAACTGAGTACCGTGATTGCATTTTAACGGAATCAAAGAGTACTTTTTGTACCACATAGAAACTGTATATATTTACCATTTTAGATTATCTTGAGCACAAAGTGCATTATTGTGATTGTGTCATAACTTGAACCTAGTTATATAAAGAACTGTGTTTTCACTAACATAGTGTGTGGACATTCCTTTGTGGTTGCTTGGGGACTACACTGTACTTAATAACCAGTCCACATCACCTCCTGAGAGCGTCAGCCTTGATTGCTTGTCCATAGCTACCCTATAGGGAATCTTGGCTGGGGTGCTCTGTGCTGCCACCCAGTCATATAGAAAGCAGGCTTTACATCTATGACCTATGTTGAATCATGTCCAACAGCCCCAGTCTTTATTTTTCAACTTGCCTCTTCTTGCTTTCTTTGATGTGAGTGCTGGCCTCGTTTTAGCGCCAGTGTTTATTCAGTGGTTACAGAGGCAATTGTTACATTTAATCAGTGCAGTTTGCAACCATATAGTAGTCTGCTATCACCCTCATTGGCCCTGTGGTTACCCACGACCCCCAACCTCTTGACCCTTCCGACACACCTGACACTCCTATTGTCCTTCACTATTTGTTTAACAATGATACGCAGAGTCTTATCAGATCTGTCTTTTCAGTCCCGTACAGTCTAATGTTCAGAGGTAAAGCCAAGATGCACTTGGGCGTGGGGAAGAGCGGGGTAGAAGGGTTCAAAATATGGGGGCATGGGAGGGCACAGGATTCTAGAGCAGTTTGGACTAAATTGTTTTCAATTTTCAAGGGTGTTGCACCCTACTTTACACATATGGCTTATATACCTGTTTGCTCTTGCATTCACAACTCTACCAATGTTAGCCCTTCTGCACATGTACAATTTTATTGTATTTATATTGCACTTATATCCTTCTTTATTTCCACTTCAAAACTCTTGCTGTTACCAAAGATATTCTCCTTGTAAAAACTAAGAATGAAAAGAAAGGGCTAACAATGCAAAAAAAAGGCCACTTCAAATATCCGTTCACAACGCAGAAGATTACATGGAGGAAGATTTCATAGCTTTATAACAATGAATTTCTCTGCAAATATATGGGGGTTTTGTGTTAGGGTAATGATGAATGTACATGGATATAAGAGAGCCTGTAGGGGCTCTGCCCCGGCATATATTTGCAGTGAAATGTAGCTAAAATAAAAAAAGTGATGTAAACAACTATGTGAAATCAAATAAATTCCAAATATCATGTATGAAGGTAACATCAATCTACAAAAAGAAACATGGAAGAAACGGTCCCGGATTGGTGATCGGTCCCTCCTGAGTTTTATACTGATGAGAAGTGTGTCACATCCTAATCAGTTCACAGGAAGCAACGATGCAAAGGGGGTGGAAGTTTCCTCAAACTCAGATAACCTCTCAGATTCAGTGGCTGTAACACCTGAAGCTGAAGATTAATTAGTAGATGGCTGATCAATATTCGATCTGAAAGACCATTCAGAAAATGGCAGGCTGAGAACTGAGCCACATTTCTTTGGGAAGGAACTGGTCCTGACTCTTGAGAGAAATATGCTAAATCTGATTGCAAATCTCCAAAAAACATTTACCTTAATGAGACCCACCACAATACCAGATTATACATTGGTGGATGGTTCAGTGATAATCAATCATTCAAAAGTGGAATCTACTTGTAAAGATCTGGATGATGCAAATGTTTGATAGCAGAATTGATTAAAAAGAAGGCAAAACCCTGACCACGTGTGTCATAAATTGCTGACCTAGAATTCAGCTTGAGGACAATTTTTTGGTTCCAATCAGTAAATCCGTTATTTAAGTAAGACTCTTAGGACAGGTTCAGAGTGAGAAAAAATAACAAGGGGAGTTTCCAATTCCAATGATTTCCAATTGAACAAAACATAAAACACTTGAATATGGGCCAAAGCAGGAAGAACCAGAAAATAGAAAATCAGTCCTTCCTGACCAAGGACTAATCCCAGTGGACAAACAGACCACAACTCACAGGACTGCACTATTGCTAAAATATGTTAGCACATATGGGGGGTACCCACACCATGCTTTAAATAATAAAATATAATTACAATAAAAAATGCTACTGAACTTGATTGGAGGTTGTGCTAATTAAATTGAGATGTCATATATCTTGGGGAAACAAGATAGAAGGTTAAATCCTGTTGGAAAAAATATTTGAATCAATGACAGGTGTGTTGCTTGAGAGGGGAAGAAAAGTGAATAGGTTTGGTGCTAGAGAAGACCCAGATATGAATGGAAAAGACAATTCTGACCCTCATTACAAGTTTCCCAGTCTGGGAACATTTCCAGTAAAATTGACTGTGATTCTGTGACCAGCAATTTTTCAATCCAGCAAACTACAAGTTTGCTTGTGGGGGTTCACTGATTTACCTCCAGCCAAGAGCTGGAGTTAAATCAGGCCCCCAGTTGCAAAAAACAGCCAGTATTTTCGGCACTGGTATTACCAGTTGCCGGTACCTGGAATATCCTAGTAATATTGGGAAATCAGGTGCCGGTAACAGTAGGGTCAGTTTCCTGGTATCCCAACACAATTACGGGTGGGATACTGGGAAATTCGTAATGACCCCCAATGGCTACAGATATAAATGAAAAATGTCACTTGCACACTTTTTGCTGAAGGATGCCACCTCCCAAAAACAGTTAAATGTCTCAAGAGGCTGTGTAGAAGCTGCCCACAATTGGATGAGAGTTGAAGGATGTTGCAGACACACCAATGATTCTGGCTGATAATGCAGTAGTGTAGCCAGTAGCACGACAGACCATACCAAAGGGAATTACTTCAACACAGAAAAATGTGCTGAATAAGTCAATGTCTGATGGGGTAGCATCGATAGACTGGAAAGAAAAAGTTTGACTTCTACTTTGAAAAGCTGATTCTGCAGAAATAAACACTGTTACCGAATTGTTGTAACAGAACATTTTGCTGAGATTCTAGGTGTAAAAGGGGCACTTGTGATGCCTTTTCAGCATTAATGCTCTTACTTCACTGCATGTGCTTTGTGGGGTGCAGCATTGTAATTTTCTTTGCAGATCCATATAATCGTGTGTCTGAGAAAAGAGATCAATATGACATAGGTGGAGCACACATGTAGCCCAATAATGTAGGTCGCTATAGCTTGTCATCTTCACAGGCCTTGAATACATCGAGAATGGTGCAGTACTTGAAACATGGCAGAGAGCCAGTGCCTGAGGTCACACTTAAAATTGGAGAGTGAGCTGATTCTATGCATGAAGCAACTATTCTGGGTTTACATCTAAGAGTTTTGGCAGTGCTCCTGGATCCCCCTGTGGGTTAGGGAATGGAACTCCCAAATCACGCAAAGGTCTACAATGCATTCACTGTATAAGGTCTTAGCAGGTTTATTTAAGCCTCAGTGCTGCCAAGACCGTTGCAATGCTGAAAATAATATCTTTAAATAGTGCCGATTTGGCAGGGAAAATTGGTACAAAGAACAGGAAGAGCTTATATTGGCCTCATTTGTGTATTGCCCATTAAATAGCACGTAGCAGACTGTTTATGAATACATCTATATGTAATGTTTTCAAACTTTTTTGGAACATTTCACTTTATTACAAGTATTTTTTTTTTATTAATCTTTTTATTAATTTTCAAAACCATAACAACATAAAATAACGGCCATGGGCCCAATCGACCCAAGCAAGAAGAATTAGAATACAGAGCCATTCTAGAACAAAAAAGCCTGATTAAAATGATAAGGCCAAACTACCCCCACCCCAGCCCGAACTCCCTAAGATCCACCTTCCCTTCCACCGCATATCAACATCAGTCAGTGAACAAAATAGAGCAAACAGACCCGAGAGAGAAAGAAAATATGGACAAAGTGGTCACTGAGGTTACTAGGGGTACTGCGCAGCCTCCATCAGCTATATAGGTTAAACTATATAGGGTCCCATTCCTGCCTTCAAGCGTCTCCAGGAAATGTGATGGATTAAGTCATCATTACAAGTCGATGGCCGGGTCTTGAAGAACTAATACCTCGCAAGGAGAGACCTGGCTTATCGTTGCGGCGCCCAGACAGGGTGGGCATACATAAGTGCAGGGGAAGACAGGAGAGGAGTGAGATTGAGGCAAACCTAAATCGATAGTGGTGGCCCTCCTGTTCAGATCCCCCAATGAACTGAAACATACAACAAACACGTCATGCCCACCATTATCCCGTCACTCTACAACCACCCTGGAAGTACTCGCACTGGGAGTGATTATACATAGAAGTCAGTGATTTGCCAGAACCTACCGGCCTGTGCAGATCCTGATAGGTGTCTGAAAGTGTCATGCTCCAATGAGCATAGTTTGGCCAATAGGGAGCTCCCAGCAGATTTGGTAGGAACAATGACTGCCAATTAAGGAGCTTGCAGGCTGAAAATAGCATGACATGCATACGTTTGCAAACCATGGGCTCTTTGTGCCATGCCTCCCGCCCAACCCCGAATAGCAGAGTCCCAGGGGCCATCTCAAGCCACCACCATGCGTGCGTGCATCTGTCTATGCACTGTGAGCCAATACGCATTGATCGCTGGGCAGGACCGTATAATATGCCCCATGGTGCCCAACCCCCACAATGCCGCCAGCAAGCGACTCTGCTAATAAGACCCATTTTATAGAGTTTTCTAGGTGTGTAATAAAGTCTCTGGATCATTTTATATTGAATCTCTCTGTTTTAACATTAAAAGAGACCGCAGGGATAGCATCATTAGACCATTTTGCCGCCAATATGTGGTTGTGTCTAACATTATTGGGGGTGCAGATAGTGTAAAATGTAAGCATGTGCGGGAAGTCTGTCATATTCTGCTCCATTTTGAGCTTGTCTGCTGTCGGCACAGCTTGCCAGATCACCGCTCAGAGGGTCCTGTACAGGAGCCATTCAGTTTCTGCTAAGTGCAGCACCTACCTGACTTCATTACAAGTTTTAAACACCAGAAATTACAAAGCAATCCTGTAAAGCAACACCATAATAATATACCCCCACCAACCCCGAATTCAGCTGAACCAATAACCTCACAATGTGGTTTGAAGTCTCAGTACCTATAACTGTACATAGAGTGGTCACAGTTTCAGCTCATCCATAGATTCCCTAGCCAAGTCTCTGGGGGAGGTCTGGGGGAGTCCTGTTCGATACCACACTTAATGTATAGAGAGCCAAAGCCAACACAGTAGCTTAGGACAACAGAAGAGCTTCTGAGTGGATACCTTCAGGATGCAGCAGCACAGGACTAGGTCCCTGGATTCTTGGTCTGTAGACTGAATAAATGGGCACTGGATGGGAACTTGCAGCAGCAGTCACCACAGAAGGCTTCCAGCAAATGATTATTCCTGGTTTCTCGTGGCTCTGTGTATTTGGCACCTTTTACAGGAGCCAGATAAAGAAGGAATATTGCTGGTCATATTCTCTTGACTCTCTAGGTCCTGCACTCTGGTGAGGGAACTTCAGGGATTCAAATAATTTCTTTAGAGGTCCAGCAGGAGTTCAACAAAGTTTCAGTGGGATTCTGACTTTGGAAGACCATGTAATGCACTCAGACTTGAAGTTAGCTTGTATTGGCGGTTTGCAGCCCAAGAAGGTCACAGCATGTCAATGGATGACTCATTATGCAGGTCTTCTTGAGGCTAATGGGTCTCACCAGTCTCTGGGAAGGAGTCATTATTTTCGGGACCTCCAGGTCACTGGAAATCATTGCAGCCATCTTTTCTTCATCTTCCTTCAGATTTGGTTCCAGTGGTTGACTTGTCCACATCTTCCAGGTTCGTTATATTTATCGGGAAATACAGCACAACTTCTGAAATCTCTCCCTGCAGTTCACAGAAAGGGGAGGTCTGGCTGTCCAATCAGAACAGCCAGCCCCCCGGTGGGAACTGGTTCCTTTCAGGCGAGGTCAAAGACAAAGGGCTTTAGAGTTTTGGACCCCTTCCTCGCTTCCTGCCTTCTAAGGCACTCTGGAGCCACTGCAGGGAGAACAAAGGATTCCCACCAAAGACAAAACTTCAACCAAAGTCTTTTCCACCTAAAATGGCAGATGAAGACCTAGGAACCAAAAAGCAAACGAGAAATGGTGAAAAAAGGAGCCAACCATTCTAGTAGAATTGTCACCCTCCTGTGCATTACCAAGGCTGATTTGACAGCCTCTAGTGATAATAACTAAAAGTCATAAAAGTAGTTTCACTGCCACAAGCCCATTCAGTAAAATTGCAATTGTAACACATACTTTAGCAGGTAAGAAAGAAAGGGGATACATTGTATATGCCTAGCACTGAACATAAGTTTGGGTGTGCTGCTCAATAAAATATATGTAAAGGAGATGGGAATCCCACTTTACTACTTGGGAACAGTAGTTCACTCAAGCAGTAATAAGAGAAATTAAAAGGAAGCCACTGGATTTCAAATGCTGTGTGCTGCCATAGTACATTACAGTCCATCCAAAGTTATAGGAAACTATAACTCCGATAACAAACTATGGAAGGACATGAAAAGGTCACCCATAAAATGAAAGACTAGGTGAGAAGGGAAAAATATTCCCACTCAAATAGGGATAAGGGAAAAAGTATCACAAAATCCAGGAAAAAATCCTGGGGTTGACACAGGTAAGGAAGATGTATCACTGAAATGAAAATCTTACCTAACAGAAGGTACCACCAACAAGCAATTGCAGACCCAGCAAGACAAAGGGTTGTCCATAGACAATGATGCTGGACCCGGCTCGCAAGCACTGACCATAATGTCTAGGATGTAGTGCTAGGACCAAATTAACTGAGTTGGATGCAGCGGTACGCCAATAAGCAATGGCAGACCCAACAAGACACAGAAATGACCTTAGCTCGAACTCCAAAGGTAGATACTGTCCCCTCGACAGGCGTTGGAAGATCATTAGGAACAGTGTCTCCCTCCAGTCCAAACACACACACACACACTCACAACACACACAAACACACACACACTGAAACACACAATATGCTAACTCTCGCCTCTGAACCTGCAAACAATAGAATGCAGCAATATACACCTTGATTAATTCGGCCTAGCAACACACATACTGATACAGCTCCATGATCCCCTCAACAATCTTCAGAACGCAGCTATACCCCACGAAAATCAGCCTAGCTGCACACATAATCCCATTCACAAACCCCACCGACACCAGAATGAAGCTAACCAAGTCTAATTGGCCTTGCTGCACACATTCTACTGATCCCACACAACCACTGCACCACGCCTATTACTACAATACAGCTACACACCACTTAATCTGCCTTGGCTGCATGCATACCGAGTGCACCCATGCACTGTTTACTACACTACTCCCTCCACTGACCTGGACTACGGTCCCAGAGGGCGTTCAACCCAAAGTGCTTTGGAATCATACCAAAATGGTAAAAGGCGCTATACAAATGCCCAATAACATAACATAGCAATTCCTATTAAAGCCTTGTTCCCACCTGTTTTTCAAACCTGCAGCCTCTCTTACCTTAGCCACTATCAGTGACCGGTGAAGACAGGAAATCAGCCCCCTCAATGAATGGGACATATTTAGCATGTTCTCCAAAGGAGTCAACTCTCTTCCACTAATTTGCCATAAGCACTCCCTTGAGATGTAAATACATAAAAACGGATGGGCTGTTAAGTTATTTCTTCAACTCCTGAATGGACATAAAAACTCCACCCACCCACAATTGCCCCAACCTCTCCAAACCCACCTCAAACTATGGTCGGAATCAGAGAGCATCCGGTATGGTGTCTTGTATAGGATGAGGGGGGGGGCATATGTGACTCAGGGGAGATGGCCAAATAGTCACCCCCAGCATTAACCTATGATTCTTCCAAATGTCCCAGTATATAATAGAGTGTTTGACAATCCGACTCAGTATAATTATAAGTATATATTCCTTGAGGGCCCAAAACCATTTCCCAATGTTCGCTGGCCTCAATAAAGAATCCTCAAGACCCACCCATTTCTTTTCCACAAGCACTCTTAAATGTGGTAAAATCTCTCTAATTTGCAACACGTTGTAATAACATTCTAGGTCAAGCAGACCCACAGTCCCATGTTCCTTTGGCAAAATCAGTGTACTCACTGGAGGGAAGGAAATGCAGAATCTTGAACATCATTTCCTGGAACACCCTCTACGACCCTGACCGGGAGCTTCTGAAACAAATATATATTTTCAGGAGGAAAGTCATCTTTACATCGTTCACTCTCCACCATCCACGAAAGACTGAGATTAGCCCAGGAACCTAAACCATCATAAAGGCTAGTCAATAGGGCAATGTAAGTGGCCTCATATAATTCCTCCATTGTCCTTGTAATCTCCACACCCAAATACCAGAGGCTTTAACCATGGATCTCAACCCTCAGCGAAGTTTCCCATCCTCTCCTGCACCCCAATCATAGGGAAAAGGAATAGATTTTCTGGTATTTACCTTAAACCCGGATAGGATCCCATACTACCAAATAATCCTAAATACCCCTGGAACTAATTTAACGGGTTACATGAATGCAATAAAACTGCATCCACATGTAAGATCAACTTGAAGTCCCTGTCCCCGACTTTAATTCCCTCAATAATCGTGTTGTCTCTTATCTTCACAACTAAAGGCTCCAACGATAAAGCAAACAAAAGCAGCAACAGGGGACAATCCTGTCTCGCACCTCTCCTCAAATTGAAAGAGTACAAACACTTACCTTTCACTAGCACCTGTGCCATAGGTTCCAAATACAATCCCCGGATCCCATTCAAAATCCTACCCCAAAATCAAACCTTTGCAAGACTTCAAAAAGAAACATCAAATCCACCCATCAAAAGCCTTCTCGGCATCAAGGACAGAAGTACCCGATCTTCTTCCTCGCATGCTCAACTAAATTCAATGTTTTCCTTAACATATCTCCCCCCGGGTGACACTGAATAAGCCCCACTTGATCTTTATGCACCAAGATCATCAACAATCCCTTCATCATTGAAGCCAGTGTTTGTGTGAACATTTTCTCATCCACATTCAGAAGGGAAATTGGGCGATGCAAAGTTTACCTGCTGGTATTCTGCCAATTGCTAACCTAACCTCCTCAATGGAAATCATGGGAATCAAGCTGCAATATGTTCTCCCTCTTCACAACTGGGAGAAAAAGCCCATCCACGTATTCTCTGCACCACTTCCAATCTCCCCCGTACTACACTATCACACAACTCTTTATAAAACTTAGCACAATTTCCCACATTCCTCTACGGGAGGGGTCTGGAAACTTTGTCTCTTCAGATGTTTTGGACTACAACTTAATGAGCACTAGCCAGCATAGTCAACGTGGAGGAATAAGGGGAGTTGTAGTCCAAAACATCTGGAGAGCCACAGGTTGCAGACCACTATCCTATGGAGTAACAAACACTGAACCCTTCCGCTCATGTACCCTTACCACCCATTTCTCAAACCGTTGAATCTGCAGTATGGAAACAAGCATCTCATCCACATTGTCCCCTTTCTCATACGTTTCTGCCTAAGAAACTTCTGTTTCCTAACTGTGTCAACTACATACAATAATTTAAGTTCCAAACTTTTTTGCTTAAATTCCAATGGCATATCATCCCCGCCACTTTGGATCCTTTCCTCCAGCTCACATATCTCCCTATGCAGAGAGTCTTCCAACCCATCCAAGTCTTGTCTTTTTGTTCTAGCTCCTTCCCTAAAGAGCAAACCCCTCCATGTCGATTTAGCTGCCTCCCACACCAAAAGAGTCTCAATTTCCCCTGTGTCGTTCATGACAAAATATTCTCTAATCCCCTTGTCCAATGGCTCCCGACAGACCTGCTCACTCCAGAGGGACTCATTCCACCTCCACCTACTATCACGACAATTAAGGCCAGAAATTCAGATAGCCATAACTACCATGTTGTGGTCTGACTGCCCAACCTGTCTAATCTCACTGCCCAGTATTTTACCTCAATTCCCTCCCCAACAACAGATATTCAGTCCTTGTATATAGACGATGAGGGTTAGAGAAAAATGAGAAGCCTCTTTGCTGGTGGAGCACATTCCTCCACACATCTGTAAGACCCTTAGCATCTAAGACCGTCTAGAAACATTCCCTGAACCGTGAAGCTCCCTAGCCACTTGGCTCACTCAGCGCAGGCCTATCCATACTTGGAACCACCCATGAGTTAAAATCTCCACTAATTGTTGTCATTTCTCTGTTTACACCCAAGTTCTGATCCAAAGCATGCCTACAAAAGATGATCTGCCCCTGTTTTGGGCCATGCGCCGATGGCACCAACACACCGATCCACCCAAGTTAACCTTGCACAATGAGCAATCTCCCCTCCATGGATTAGATCACCTTTCGGTTCATGAACTTCAATGTCTTATGTAGTAATACACCAACTCCTACCTTATTAGTGACCCCAGAAGCCTAGAGGGACTCCACCACCCATCCACCAATTACCCTATGCTCCTTACTCACCTTCATTTGAGTTTCTTGTAATAATAGAATATCCACACCCCTCCTCGAGAACTCAGGTGAAACCAATGATTGTGGGAGAATTCATACCTTAAAATTCGGAAAGCCCATCTGTAGACTCGCCTCTTTAGATCCACCTAAGAAATACATCTATCCTTTCCCAAGCGAGGGAGTACCCAGTGCAAAGATGCAGTCCCCCAAGGTAATCCAGAAAAATAACACAAAAGTAATCAAAAATGGAGTGCACAGCTTGCAAGAAAAAAACTGCTTTCCTTTTCAAATAGGTCCTGGAGAATGTCAGACAGACAGTGGAATTGAACTGAAATAACTCAATACACCCATTCCGGGATACAACCATGAATTAAGATATTCTCTAAAGGCAACATTAATTCTTATTCCAACATTTCGATTGGCTTTTGTCATCAAGCCTCTAAAGAACACTATACATTTTACACTGTGATTCGATGTTTGCTTTCACATGACCATTGAAAATCCCACCCCTCAAACATGACATCATTTAATAGTCAGCTGAAAATGTTGTGCCCTCATTGGTTGGCACTGTTCACGGTACAATTGATAAAAAAGCTCTGCCCTAATTGGACAGTGACATCTGATACAGCTCGGGCTGTAGCATCCAACCGAGATGGACCAATGATGTTGTGAGTGGAAGTCAGTGAGGTCAAAACTTTGTTGAATCCCATGAAACACCAAACTCCCTTCCCCATGATTGGTCATTTAACCTTCCTCCCCTTGCACCTCCAATCCCCATCTCGAGACATGTTGACAAATATGGATGTGACCTTGTAGTTATCTTCTGACAAAGAATAGCTGTATGAATAAACGTGTGTGCGGCCATGCTCCAGGAAATTAATTTCTTTTATATATCTGTTTTACCAAGGCACTTTTACCTTTGGACCAAATGCCCTGCTCTCAATGGGGGCACTGTTTTTCCAATTCTAGTTCTTCATTTTGGCCATGCTGCTGTCTGCCTGTATCTCACTGTGTCATTCACAACCATTATGTATTCATTTGTTCAGCATCGGGGAAGGCACCTGCTGTATCGAGCCCCATTTCAGGCCCTGAGAAGTTTCTCCCTTGCAACAATTAGCTGACCACTGTTTGGCAGCTCTTTCCATACAGACCTTGGCTGCTTGGAGCTTTCTGTCCATCAGCAAAACAAAATTCAACTAAATGTCTGTAGCTCAGAAATGCGGCCTAGCACACCAGAATGGCAAAATTGATAGCCCTTAGCTGTGGTGTGTTTTAACATGGTAGACATCTTGTTCAATACAACAACTAACAAATACACCATTCTAATGCTCCATCTACACAATCAAAATAAATCCATACTATTTACGTGTATCTAATACTATAAGTGTGGTGAAAAGAATACAGAGAAAGGCTTTGCTGCACATATGTTTTTCTATGCAGCACATAGCCTGAAAGCTCCCTGAAGTGTGGCAAAACTCAATATACTCTATCTACAAGAGCTGGCACTGGACTGGCTGACCTCCTTCCGCACCGGCCTTCCCTCCCAGGTTATCCTCTGCCACATCCGCCTCTACCTGTGGTGTCTTCCAGGACTCCAACCTAGCCCCATGGCTCTTTAACATCTATCTTGCTCCACCAGCTCACCTTATTTCCACTTTCTCTCCCCACTTACAGTGTTATGCAGATGACAGCCAACTCTTCTTCAGAATTCCCTCTGACCCTCTTGCTACTTTCTCTACCATTCCTGACTGCCTTTCTGCTATCTGGTCCTGGTGTGTATCTAACAATCTCTGCCTCAATGCCAGCAAGATTGAGATCCTTCCTATCGGGATTCCTGCTCCTTCATCCTCCCTTCTCTCTGGCGACCATCTATGGGCTCCTTGCCCCTCCCTCATCTGAAGCCAGAAACCTCAGAATCATCTTCAACTCCTCTCTTTCTTTCCTCCCTCAAATCACGGACCTTGCCAAGAAGTCCCACTTCCAACTCCCCCTCCTCAGAGGCATGCTTTCTCTACCTTTCCCCAGAAGATCAATGTATCTAGAGCCCTGGTACTCACTTGGCAGGACTATTACAATAGCCTCTTCTGTAATCTATCCTCTTTCTCTCTCCGCCCCTTCCAGCATATCCAGAATAGGGCTGCAAGACTTATCCTTGGTCTCAAGCACTAGGACTTTATCGCTACAGCCCTAAATTCGCTCCACTGGCTCCTGGTTGCTGCAAGGATCAAATTCAATTCCCTCTGCATCATCCATGAGGCTATCTGGGCGAGGGACAAGGCTATCTACAACTTTCTCTCAGCAAATACTCTCCCTGCAGGTTTTTACTTTCCTCTGCTTCCAACTCTCTGTGTGTCAAGCGCTTTTCTAAGCTGCAAGCTGGAAGCTAATCACTTTCCTTGACTGGCTCCCTCCCTCTCCATCTTGAGCCGGATCACCTCAAATTCCGGAAGTGCCTTAAGACTTTCCTCTTCAACCTCCTCCTTCCACCATTCCCTCCCGTGCTAAACACCTCAGTCGCTGAGATTGGCGACCTTGGCCCTTATGTGTCCTTCTGTGTCCTAGCCTTCCTCCCAATCACCTTCTGCCACCCCGACCATCCCCCCACTCCCAGCACTTGGACCTGGGCACCCACTGGCCTGTGTTCCCTAACAGGACTGCACTTATTGTATTGGAAGATGACTCCTAACAATGGACCTCTGCCAAGCACTTACCGCTTCCCAGGAACGTAATCCCTGGCACTTCCTGCTCTGGGGAATTTCTTAGCACTTAACCCCCTTCCCCTTTCCCTTCTCTGTCTCTGCACTTGTGCAATCCAAATGCTCAAAAGGCCTAGTAGGACCACTTCTATCCTGTTGATTGTTGCATTATATTGCCTTTGTCCCATGTTCCCTCCCCTGCCCTGTGGGTGCTTTGAAACAAAATTTCTTGCTGTGTGAGCAGCTTACAAATGACAATAAAATAAAATAAACTAAATACATATATTATTATATATATAATATAAATACATATGTCACATCATGGAAAGCACATGATCTCTACATCGTTACCAGGAGGTTGAAGCCTGTCTAGAGGAGTTTTTTCATGATGTACTTGCACAAACATTTAGGACGTTGGACTTGTGTGTTTACACTCCACTTTGGGTGATTTATTAACTAACTAGCAGGTATACCCATGCTTTGCATGGTAATTCCTACTTCAGTCCTAGTTTTAAGTTTAGTTGATTAACTAAACCAATGCTTCTTTGTATACAATATTGCTAGTCTTTCTGTTTCCAACTCTGGAGCCAGCTACATAAAGAGGACCATGAGAAAAGTATGAACCCCATAAATCGGTTACAGCTACTTTGAAAGAGAGCATTGAGATTGCACAGCAACATTATGGGCGATCTGCAGACGAAGCAGCAGCACACTCAACATAAGTGCTGTGGTGTAGGGATGGGGCTTGTAAGTTTGAAGTGGCATACCTGTACGTGTATGACTGAAGCATGTAAGCTTTGTACTGTTGAGATGGCATACATTCAGCAACTCTGTGGAAAATTATGTTTCTGTAATTATCATGAGAGAATTGCCATGATGTAACAGACACCGTAAATGAAGAGACATGCACAGATTCCTGTCACCCCCATTACTACAAAATCATTGTTTTGTGTCACCCGCATGACTTCAATACTGTGTGCCGCTAATGTCAGCTAGAATGCTGATATTGTGGAAAGTTTAGTAACAATGTACTGCTGAAGCTTTCATGACCTGCTGAACTTTAGGAACAATGAACGTAGAACTACAGCACAACTACGACACAAAAAGCCATATGACCGGGGTACGCCTTGCAGACCGCTTAAAAAATAAATACATCCTTAAAATATATATTGTATACTTTTTACATTGTTCACACCATTGCACATACCCACATGCCAAATTTCAGGTTTATGGCATGTGGGGAAGTATGCTGAACATTTGCCACAGACACACACACACACACACACAAACACACATAGCCAAGAATTGCAGACCGCTTAAAAAAGGAAAATATGTTATACTTTTTACATTGTCTACACCATCAAACCTACCGATATGCCAAATTTCAGGTTTGGAGCATGTATGCTGAACATTTTGAAAAGACACACACACACATATCCAAGCATTGCAGACCGCAAAAATTAGACAAATGTATATGTTATACTTTTTACATTGTCTGCACCATGAATCCTACCCACATGCCAAATTACAGGTTTGTAGCATATTGGGAAGTATGCTGAACTTTTCAAACAGACACACACACATATCCAAGCATTGCAGACTGCTTAAAAATAAATCACTTTAAAGAAATAATTTAAAAAATATATATTTTATACTTTTTATATTTCTACACCATGGAACCTACCCACATGTCATATTTCTGGTTTGTAGCATGTTGGGAAGTATGCTGAACATTTCAAATGGGCACAAACACATATCCACACATTTCCCTTGTTTATCTATAGAGATAACGCCTCCTTCTTCTTTCTATCCCAATTGTCCTTTGTAATCCATATCTTGCAAACACTACATAAGCTTTCTCCTTGTGCTGCATACTCCTCAGGGCATAAAAAAACAATCACCATTGCCATTACAATATATCGAATGGTCAGTATAATTCTCAGGTTCTGGAGGTGGATCAGAGAGCATCTCTGGGGGACGAATTGGATTAGTTACCTGAACCATCTGGTATTTAACCTCACCATTCCATTGATTGTCTGTGTATGAGCATGGTTCAAGTGGGTGAGGCAGCTTCATAGGGATTCTTCAGTGTAACTGTTATCCTAGATGTCCCCTTAGCTCCACCCCCAACCAGCAACCCAAAACAATTTTAAATGAACAAAGAGCAACTAGCACCACTACGAGGATAGGGACTAACACTCTCATGCCACTACTCAACTACATGGGCACACAAGAAAAAATGTTTCAATACCTGTAAATACCTGCTGCTTTCCTTTTCCATATTAGCATGGAGAGTGTGCAGTACACTGATAGCTTCAGTCAAGCTTCCATTCTCAGCACCAAAAGTGCAGCAGGAGCAGCTGATTTTGGCACATACTCCTCCTTCCATATATGTTATGAGTTCGAGGACATACCAGTTCTGCAGGGTGGTCAACTAAACAACCCTTAATTCTTCCCTTTTTGCATCTAAACCCAGCTCAGTACCATTTTCCAGTTGCAACAGATCCCAGCGGGCGAGCTGCAACCATTTGGCATTAGCTGCAGTCTGTATACCTGTTGCAAGAAGTGACGTAAAAGACACAGCAGATTTGGAAAAAAGGTGACAATCAGCGGGTATTTCAGCCAGTCTGTCAGAGGATTCCTACGAGAAGTAATTACTGTTGGGACATATTTTTTGTAAGTTCAAGGACCTTTTAGTCTGTTTATGATACACATTTTGAAGAACAGGATGGTGTGAAATGACACAAGAACAGAATGTGTTGCTACCAGTGCTAATGAGTGCAAGGTAACAAGGAAGCAAATACGGGCCCAACGTGGTGGAAGTTGGGTGTTGGCCAGGGTGCTGCATGCCCAATAGGTGTCCATTAGTTCAGCCGTTCTTCCTCGTAGGCTCGAGAGCTCCATGGTTCTTGTGCATTTCCTGTTAACTCACATTTTAACGCTGCCCTTGGATCTGAAACACAAAGATTATTATGTAAGTTCCTGTATTTTAACAGTGTCTGTGCATTATATTCCCAAATACTAAGAAAAGACTTGTTCATATGCATTGCCACTTCTTCTGAAAATCCCTCCAATCCTTCTGCACTACACCCAATGAGCCCTTCCACCCACTTGTCCCGGTAGAAAACAGCACCCTCTATATCTAATCAGTGTCTCGTCCTACACCATGGCAACGTATGTCCTGCTACATATTGAAAGGAAAGTGTATGTTGTGTTGAAAATGATAGCTTGTCTTCCTTGGTTCCTTTGTTTCATAATGTAATACTTGATCTTTAGTGTCTTTCTTTTCTGCCATTTTCCTTAGCCTGATATAATTGTCTTTATAAACAACACTTCCCTCATTCACCCACTCTACCCACACTCTGTGTCCCTGGAACAATGCCCTAACCCTGCATAAAGCCAGGTGAACCAAACATTGTGCTCTCTGCACTGATACTTTCTGTGGATAAAGGGCTTTTTTGTGCCTGTCACATGTGAAATCAGGGAGCATAAGTAACATGTCATTTGACCTCTCTCTTCTGACTGTGCACATGTGGTAATACCACATATTGTCGGTGTCTGTTAGATGCTCATCCCTAATGCTGCCCAAAATCAATTCTAAATTGAAAACATTCATTTTATTTCTGGTCAACAACACATTTCTGTTCCTATTATCTCTTCATCAATAACACTAACAGCCTCATAACAATCTTGGCAGTATCCCAGTGTTAGATCCGCCAGAATACCGCCATCCCAAATTGTGGTAAGGCTGTTACTCACCATTTTTTGAAGAGTCCATAGGACTCTAATGGGTAGTAATTGCGCTATTAGCTCCGGCAGTATTAGCGCAGCTGTAATTGCACTGCAAATCGGCAGAAAGTGGAGGTAAACCTCCTCCTTTCTGCCCAAACTTCTGATTGGGGGAGCAGTAATGAGGCGGTAATAGCATTACTGCTGGATTTTGTCTGCTCCGCCCAACCCCTGATTAATCAACCCCTTATTAATCAAAGTACTACAGTCTTCTTTAACCCAGACTTCAGAGGCGGTATATTCAAAATCACACCCACCAAAGGCAGTGCTTCAGGAGGCAGCTGAAAAAAGTTCTGGCTCTTGGTCTCTTTCCATGATACCGGTGCCTTTCTGGGTGGTAGCTGAGCCATATTTGAAAATAACAAGAGCCTCATTGGTGCAGGTAGCGGAGAGAGCTGGCCGGCCAATGAGGATGGGAGGCATTAGCGCAATTGTTAATCAGATGAGACATGTATATCAGCTACAATGTTAGAAGTCTGTGTCATAACCCCATCATTTACAGGCACCCAATCTCCCTTATTTAGGCTTATGAGACGACTAAGAACGCTATGGGTCCCTAAACCAGTTGGAATACCAGAAGGAACACAATTCGGCAGGACCTATCCGAAGCACTTAAAAGTTTAAAATCCTTTTTTAGTGATCTCAATAAATAATTCAAAATTAGCAGTGTATAAAACACTCACGATTTAAAGATCTTCATAAAATTCATAAATTGAGACAGGGGGTCTTCAATTCGACCTTCCCAGGGTAATAGAAACAAGGGGCTTGTTAGAGCCAAGTAGCAGCGAGGAAGAAAGAGACAACAGCCCACATGGGCTACGGACAGAATTATCCACAGCTAGGTCCACAGCCAGTAAGACAAAGGACTCAAGACCCTTAAGCTTGTGTGCCATGTCCCCAATAATGGGCTGGACAACGGCCTCACAGGTTGGGACACCAGCTGTCATATTTGCAGCACCTGAGCCCACACAGACTCTCATAATATCTTGATTAGTGGACAAAGGCACAGCTAAGGAGGAAGGGGCAGGACCCTGAGCTCCTTGGCTTGATAAGGCAGCCAATGTGGGTATAGCAGTGTTAACACTAGTACTAAGTGCTAATGGGGCCGGGAGCCCCAGCAGTGATGAAGTAGGTGAATTTGCATTCCTTATAGTGGATGAAATAGCCAATTCTGTCATTCTAATCTGCTCCTCAATCTCCCTGACCACCTTTTGCATGTAGATGTTCAATGACCCCCTCCCTGTCGGATCTTTATTACTCCAGTTGGTCTTCTCATTGGTTAGAGGATTCTAAGGGGCAGAGATGTTTGCCTTCTCCCTAGCCTTTTTGTGTTTCTTCAGGCCCTGGGTGACAGTGGGTCTAGAGGTAGCCTTACTTTTATTCATACTGGGCCTTGATCCTGATTTAATAAAGCAGAACAAGACCTACTTGACCACAGGAAATACACTTAACCACAGAAAAGTAACAAAGCCACCCACCACTGCCCAGCATAGGTCAATAACAGCCCTGATGCAATGGGTTTACTCCTCTGAGCTACAATTCAGTTATTAGTAGAAAGCAAAATAATACAATGGGCCTCATTACAACCCAGGCGGTAAGTTCCCTACTTTACCACCATGGTGTAAACTCTGTTTACACCATGGTGGATGGCGGATTTACCGCCCCATTCCAAGGTGAGTGGGGCGGTAAATCCCCATTCCCCATTTACCCTTCCCCATTCCCATTTTTGCCCCATAGGGCATAATGGGAGTGGGGAAGGCGCTAATTACGGCACCGTAAATTACGGTGCCGTAATTAGAACCAAGGCGGGTTAGCGCCTTGCATTTTAACGCCTGCTAAAAGCAGGCGTTAAAATGGTAATCAGGCGTTAAACCCTTAACGCCTGGGTTGTAATGAGGCCCAATATGACAAAATATAAAATGAGAGGTAGAACTCCTAAAAACCATTAAAAATATCTTACGAAAATCTAAAAATAATCCAAATGCTATGCGCAAGCAAGCGAATTGTCCATTAAAATACCAAGAACGTCTGGACTATTAAAGTATCTGAGTTCCGATGGCCTGTTTCATATATCCAGTGTGGAAAATCCAAACGATGCGCCTGTTCTGAAGTAGCAGCCAAAGGGACTCACAAGGCTGGCATAGTCCGGTTCCCCATCTGCTAAGACTTTTGGAGACCAACTCTATTCTACTTATGACATAATCTTCAAAAGTTCCCTTCAATATCTCGTTAAAACCGCATGCAATTCTACATGGTGTCGTCTTTGCCCCCAAACGGAGGAGTTCCCTTTCACTTATTCTACTAATCAATATAATAACAAATTTGGACAACAAAACATCCACAATACTGCGTTTTTATTCAAGAGTACACTCACATAATATGGACTGCCTGCACCACATTGGTGAGTGGCTCGTCTAAGGGTTCAGGCACACCTTCACGTAAATCGATGTCTGCTCGCCTCCTCGCTTGTGCACACAGAAACTGGTATCCACAGGATGGTGCCATGCCGCCAAGTTATTCCAGCCCTTCATGGGCATTGGAGATCTTGCTGGGGCCTCCAAATGTAAAGGTGTAGTCCCCCTCCAGAATAAAGACAACCCGCCAGGAGATAGCTTTGCAGGGATAACAAGGTTTAATTGTACAGAATACAAATATCAGCCAAGGACTCTGCTGAGCGCTCAAACTCTTACAGTCACAAACATGGGCTTGAAAATCCCAAACGCGTCATACATATGGTACATAATGGGTGCCACTGATTGGAGGCACCCTACACATGAGCCTATCCATAGGGGATGCCAGGCAGTAATTGGTTGGTTCTTCCCCGTCGATCTGGTTCCACGTATATCAGCGGGGCTCATACTCAGGGTGAAGGTCGGGTTGCACATTAATACAATGTTTCTATCTAAAATAAACATGCTAATCCTGAATATTAACTCATTGTGGCAGGCACCTGGGCGGCACGGAAAATGGTGCCTGAGAGAAGGGAGGATAAAACACAGTCATGCTGACCCACACATTCAGGATCTCAGTGATACTGCAGTTCCCGCACTCAAGATCTCCACCCTGGGGTTTGATCTTTAATTTATCCTTCTTGGTACCTTGTATTACAAGGGATGTGTTGCTGCTAGGAAGAAATACAGCCGCGCCTGCTTAGATCTGATGTGGACACTTGATGGGTCTTAGGACCTGAAGGTTGCATGCTTATCAAGGAATGCAAAGGTGTAGGGGTCAAGCCACTGGTGTGAGGCTGGTTTCGGCCTGGCTGGGTGTGGGTTAGATGCCAAATGGCAGTTTAGTGGAGATGAATGAACACAGCACGGAGCCTGGTGTTGTCTCATGCTCTTGCAGGGAGCATTCCCTTGGAAGATACTAAATATTCACAACACAACACTGGAAGGACGAGGGGGAAGTGGACATCCGTGGGAACAGAGCTCTTGTGAAGCTGGTGTGTTGTACAAAAATTGGGCCTTGTGAACCAAGATCCCTTGTGGGCCTAATACAAAATGCAGTTGAGGGCTATGAGCTTTTCTAGTGTCATGCATCTACTTCAAAGTGCTGTAGGGCTCTTACACGTTGTGTGATAATACGTATTGCTCCCCCTTGTATTTTATATCACCTCATATGGTGTTCGCCTTATTTGGAAGTGTCTAGGGGGTGGGATAGGCTAATTTCCACCCCAGCAGCCTGAACTACAAAAAACTCAACAGACCCATTCTGGGCTACAATATTTAAGGTGGAAAACTGCAAATCATATTCCTTAAAGTCAACTTTAATTCTAATTCCAACATTTCAATTGTCTGTTCATCATCAAGCCCCTAAAGAACATTACACATATATATTTGAGGTTTGCCTTCTCGTGACCATTGACAATACCACCCCTCAAACATGACATAAATTAATAGTTAGCTGAAAATGTCACTTGGCACTCTTCATGGTACAATTGATATAAAAGCTCTGCTCTAATTTGACAGCAACACCTGAGAAAAGCTTGTACTGTAGCATTCCACCGAGATGGACCAATGGTGTAGTGAGTGTAAATCAGTGAGGTCAACACTTTGTGGCATCTGTAGGGAAGGCATGTTATCACAAGTATGACACTGACACAATGGGTACAATTTGAAAAACATTTATTATAGTTTCTAGGGTTGCAAAAACTCCTATTCTGCCCATTAACTAAGATGGGAGTAGTCCTAGTAGAGTTTGTCAAATCAAAATGGCCTATGCTAATAAAACCTAATGCCTCCCGTATCTCTTGTACGAACAAGTGTATAAAGGGGAAATGTATGCAAAGGAAAAATCAGTGTTCAAATGAATATAGGTAGCTTAATCAGCTCTGCTCCCACGTTAAACCACACAGAGTAAGGTGGTCCTTGTATACAGGATGACACACTCTGGCTCAGATTCTCAGTACAGCAAACAGTTGGAAAAAGTGGATGGAGGCGCGCCCTGACCTCCAAATAATGTTTCAACACAAAGTTCACGTAGGTCTCCCTCTGTCGGGCTCAGACCTCTTCACACACAGTTCATATGGGTCCCCCTCTGTCGGGCTCAGACATCTTCAAACACAAAGTTCACGTATGTCCCCCTCTGTCAGGCTCAGACCTCTTCAGCACACAGTTCAACAAAACTTGCAAAGGGACTCCCTTCCCCAAGCGTATTACACTTTTGGTCTCCATCAGGCGGGCTCAGAGCTCTTTCAGGTGTCGAAGACATTCAAACGTGCGTGACTTTCCTTACAGACCTCCGCAGGACCACTTCGACTTATAGTTCAAGCTTAAACTTCCACTCTCCCCTCCTGTAGGAGATAATTCTGCTTATTTTGCTTTTTAACTTCATTCGCTTTATCGTCTCAAACAATCCACCTTTCACAGAGACGTTCCAGCGGGCTACTTCCTTTCGCCGGACCACTCCATTACTCAGTATTGCTGATTCCACAGCAGTTTTTACCTCAAATTTGATCCACAGGTCTGCCTTTCTTCTCGTCTCATCTACATACGTGCAGCCTTCACTTGCAATATAATGTTGACACTTCAAACTTTCTTTAACACACACCAGTCTCTCAGGTCACATGCCAACTCACTGGCTGTGTGCATTTCTTTCTTGGTTTTACGATTTCCAATTCATGAGTCAAGGTTAGTACCACAGGCTTAGCCTCGCCTCTCCAAATCTGCTGCTCCCCGGGGAGGGTTGCTGGTGTCCTTGAAATACAAGGCAGTCTTCACTGGCGGGTTCCGGCCTTCTCCACGTGTGTTTTGCAGCCTGTCAGTGGCAACAACCTCCAGTAGGGAACTCTTGGGGTTTTCAACATGCTGCTCTCGTCCATTGGTCCACTCTGCTCCAGTAGGTATGCCTATGCCTAGGAAGTCCTGCTCGTACTCATGTTCTGCCTTGCTCAGGGTGTGTCTTTAGGTGTTGCCTTTTATCCATGTGAGGAGAGCTAATTGGTATCAGGTGTATGCACTTTAAGTCAAGTGCCTGACTTCGCCATACCCGATTAAGGGGACATGTCCAGTACGATGTATGAGATTTAGTCTTGTAACTCTCAGTCACCCTCTTCCTCGGCCCAGTGTTTGTGTAAAAAGGAGGGGTTTGGTACCTCGGAGAATCCTACAAAATAGGCTGGTGTAGATTAACTAAAAAGGGGGGAGTACCGCACCTCGAAATCGGCTGCCATGCCCCTACTCGCCGAAGACCCCTCAGCCAGGTGATCCTCCTTCACTGGCCCACCCTCAGGAACTGGATCCAAAAACGATGGCCTTGTCCTTGCCACCTGGACGACAAGTCCCTGAGGACTAGCGAGTGATACATCCTTCGGTTTCTCACATATCCGATGGAACCCCACAATCCGTTCCCCATGATTGGCCCTTTGGCCTTCCTCCCCTTGCACCTGCAACTCCTGTCTTAAGATATTCTGCCAATACTGGATGTTACCCTCTACTTAACTTCTTATAATGAATAGCGGTATGACAAAACATGTGTGTGGTCCCGGCTCCTGGAAATTAATTTCTTCTATTTATCCATTTTTCCAAGGCACTTTTACCTCCAGACCAAATGCCCTGCTCTCAGTGGGGGCACTGTATTCACATTCAAGTTCTTCATTTTGGCCATGCTGCTGCCTGGCCCTGTTCATGTATCTCACTGTGTCCTTCACAGCCATTATGTATGTATTTGATTATCGCCTGGGAAGGCACCTGTTGTCTCGAGCCCCATTTCAGACCCCTTAGAATTTTCTCCCTTGCAACAATTAGCTCAACACTCTTTGGCATCTCTTGGCATCCTGACCTTGGCTGCTTGGAGCTTTTTGTCCGTCAGCAAAACAAAATTCAACTAAATGTCCATAGCTCAGAAATGTATCTAGCACACTAGAACGGCAAAAGCTGCAGCCTTTAGCAATGGGGTATTTTAACATGGAAGACCTCTTGTTCAGTACAACAACTAATGACTACACCTACTAAAGCTCACTCTACATGATCCAAATAAATCCAAACTATTTACCTTGATCTAATAATATAAATGTTGTTAAAAGTATACAGAGAAATGCTTTGCTGCACATTTGATTTTCTATGTAGCACATAGCCTGAAAGGGGCCTGAAGTGTGGCAAAACTACATATAGTCTAACCACAATGTCACACTATGAAAGCAGGTGACCCCTACATCAATACCTGGGCTCTGATGCCTGTCAAAAGGAGCTGTGCTATCCTGTACTTGCACACATCATTAGAACATTGTACTTGCATGTTTACACTAGCCTCATTCATTTTCTTCCCTTCACCCTCTTTTTCCTTTTCACTAGAATTCTGGGCAGATCACATTTGCCAGCAAAGCCAGAGTGGCTGGACGCCAGAGAATCTAGAATTCTGAAGATGCTCCAACACCTGGGCAGCCTACGCCACTGTCATGATACGATATGCCCATTTACACCAATCTCTTTTGAGGAAAGCAAAGTCTGAGCTGGTAACAGTCCCTCCAAGCAAATGTTAGGCCTGGTTAATCTTGAAACACCTTTAATGCATGGCCCTCATACAAAACCTTACGGTGAGATTTAGCTATGGTCAAGACTGCAGCTTTATCCACATAACGATGGAACCACACCACTACTGACATCAGACCTCTATTGGAGAACTCAGCCCTCTGTTAGTCCTGATTATCTGCACATATTGTCCACCTTCTTCTTTGAAGAGAATGTTGACAATATCCTTAATCCTATCCACATCTGTCAGTGTTTCTCCATCAAGTTCCCTCAGACCTAGGACCCTTGAATTATTCCTTCTCTCTCGGTTCTCCAAATCATCCTTCTTCCATAAAATCACCTCTTCTCTGGCCTCCACATCTGTGAGTCCCACATAAACCTTTATTTCCACCAGATCCCTGCTGAGATGATTATTCTCCATGCCTTCCATTCACAACTCTATATTGTCTACCCTTCCTCTCAAATCTGCAATGGATCCCTGTATATCAGCATGTAATGCCTTAATCTCCTGTAATATACAACCAATATCCTCTTTTGTGGCTAGAGTAGCATGTACATTCTGTTTCAGACCATGCAGTGGGACCTGGGCACCATTGGATTCTATCTCTGTGGTCCTCCTGAAAATCTGATCAGCCACTCTGTGACTCTGGTGTCCCGAGGTTCCAGTGTCTCTCCCTGTTGTACGGGGGCAGTTGCCAGAGGGGCCCCCATTTTGAGAGCTTAACAAAACTGCCAAACTCACCCCACAATACCTCGACATGCAAGACACTGATCCACTCGACGCCGGCCTTACAGGCCCAGCAGCTGACCAACGTACCCCACCAGTGAAGCTTGCCCTCACTCCACTCAGCAGGATTCCAGGTCAGGCCATCGGATTCGCTGAAATATCCATGGGAAGCGCGAGGAAGACACACAACACTTTCTCCAAAGACACTGCATAGCTAGGGCCTCTAACTTCGAGTGCCACCTCAGCCTCCTCTCACCCGCACTGAACTTTGACAGGTGCGGCACACCCAAAACTCTCGAAACCACATCATCCAAGCACCATGCTCTCCAGTCTCCTCCAGACACCAACCAGTAAGTCTGTTGCCCTCAATCTTGGGCAAGTCAGGCACACAACCCCTGCATCAGGTGCATACTCCAACGGCTGAGCACCGGCACTCCTTTGCTCCTCCTCAATGCACATCCACTGCGCCTTGCTGCCTTCATGAAAGGTAGTGCCATTCACTTCTCGGAGTTCAAGCACCGTCCACAGAAGGACTTTATTGCCATCATCAAGAAATCCTATGTCACAGAGGACCACAAGCGCTCTTCCACCTTGTACAGTTGATAAACAGAAAGTTAATCAAAGCACCATCTCAATATTCAGCGAGGGGGTTCAGGATCTATGGATTACAAAGTCATTGCAGTTCCGCCCCACCCATGGCAGTCTCTTTCCAACTTTTTAACACAGATAACTATGTGGACCCAGGTTTCTGTGGTAGAACTGCACCTGTGTCACATACATTCATATTTTGTATTTGTATTTTATTGTATTTTATAGAGCGCCTTAAGCCAAAGCGCTGAACATTTAAACAGGATATGTTACAATGAAAATGGATAAGCAATCAAACAATCAAATCCAGATAACAATCAGTCAGGGATGTTGAAGTAGGTATTTTTTTAAAGAGGCACGAAAAAGAGAGTAGACAGTGATACAACAAAGTGAAAGTGGGACAGCGTTCCAGTTCAAATGAGCAAGAAGCTCAAAGTATCGGAAACAAGACTGGGCACATGGGGGACGAGGAACCAAAAGTCTAAAGAGAGAGGAACATCCGAGAGAACGAGATGGGGTATACAAGGATAAGAGCACAGCAAGGTAGCTTGGAGCAAGTCCATAGAGGGATTTCAAAACGAGACAAAGGCAGTGAAATTTAATTTGAGAGTGGAAAGGCAGCCAACCAAGTTTAGCAAGAGAAGAGGAAATAGAATCTCGATAGGGAAGAAGACAGTAGGGAGTAGACGGATGTAAGAGTTAAAGACTGATCTTAAAGGGGCAAGACGGGAACTTGGAAGACCAAACAGAGTAGTGGAACAGTAGAAGAGTCAGGAAAAGATCAGTGAGGAAATTAAGAGTTTAGATGCTTGGAAGTGAGGAAGGGACAAGCCTTGCGGATATTGTGAAGATGGAAATTACAGGAACGAGAGGTGAGAGAAATATGATGAGAAAAAGAAAGATTTGAGTCAAAGCAGTGACCAAGATTAAGAGCTGTAGTAGAAATTGGAAGGTTAGAGGGTGGGAAGGAAATGACGGGGGTGGAAGAGGAGGAGGAAGAAGGACCCCCGTCTTCCCTGCATTAAGGGTGAGAAAATTAGAAGACATCCCAGATTTGATGGCGGTGAGATAAGCTGTGAGGGTATGATGACTATATGGAGTGAAAGAAGAAAAGGATAGAAATAGTTGAGTATCATTTGCATAGAAATAATGTGAAAGACCAGAAGAGGAGATAGTAGCAGCAAGCTGTGATGTGTATAATGAGAAAAGTAAGGGGCCTAGGACTGACCCCCTGAGGTACCCTTTGATCAAGGGGGAAAGACTTAAAGGTCTTGCTGGCCCACGAAACAGAGAAAGTTTGATTAGTCAAATAGGAGTTAAACCAAGATAGAACAGAACCCTTAAGACCAAAAGTAGAAATTGACTACAGGAGCAAAGAGTGATCCACAGTGTCGAATGCAGCAGATAAATCAAGAAGAATAAGAAAAGAAGAGTGTTTGGAGTAACAAGCTGAGAGAAGCGAATTGAGCACCGAGAACAAGGCAGTTTCAGTAGAGTGGAGTGGACGAAAACCAAACTGAATTCGAGGAAGAAGAGAAATATCACAGATAAATGACGAGATCTGAGAATAAACAAGTTGCTCTAAGAATTTACAGGGTAATTCATGGAAATTCGCACACAAGTGTCGCCCGCTGCTGGCACACAGCGTGCCCGGGCGAATGTCTGCGCCAGCCGCGTGCGATAAAATCAATTAACGTGCACAGCGTATTCATGGATTCTCGCCTCCAAAAGCAGACGTGGCACAGAGTGGCACAGCAACCCTGCAGCAGCGCCAGTTACGCGCCCAAGAACGCCCTCGCACAAGGAAAAGCCATCAAGATCGCAAAACCATCGCAAAGGGCTGCGCCAACCCTGTACCAGTTTACCGGACTGGCAAACAGCAAACGCAAAGCGGGGAACGTGTATTACGAGTTTCGGGAACACGCGTGCGCGAGAAGTTTCACACGCGATCTGGCCTGCGGGAGCGTGTGCGTGTATTTCAGAGGTGCGCGAGAAGTTTCACACGCGAACGGGCTGGGTGCGTGTATTTCAGGGGTGCGCGAGAAGTACCACACGCGATTGGCCTGGGCGCGTGTATTTCAGAGGTGCGCGAGAAGTTCCACACGCGATCGTGCCTGGGGGAGCGTGTGCGTGTATTTCAGGGGTGCGCAAGAAGTATTACACGCGAATGGCCTGGGTGCGTGTATTTCAGGGGTGCGCGAGAAGTTCCACACGCGATTGGCCTGGGTGTGTGTATTTCAGGGGTGCGTGAGAAGTTCCACATGCGATTGGCCTGGGCGCGTGTATTCCAGAGGTGCGCGAGAAGTTCCACACGCGATCGGGCCTGGGGGAGCATGTGCGTGTATTTCAGGGGTGCGCGAGAAGTTCCACACGTGATTGGCCTGGGCGCGTGTATTTCAGAGGTGCGTGAGAAGTTCCACACGTGATCGGGCCTGGGGGAGCGTGTGCGTGTATTTCAGGGGTGCGCAAGAAGTTCCACATGCGATCGGGCCTGGGGGAGCGTGTATTCCAGAGGTGTGCGAGAAGTTTCACACGCGATTGGCCTGTGCGCGTGTATTTCAGGGGTGCGCGAGAAGTCCCACACGCGATTGGCCTGGGCGCGTGTATTCCAGAGGTGCGCGAGAAGTTTCACACGCGATTGGCCTGTGCGCGTGTATTTTAGGGGTGCGCGAGAAGTTCCACATGCGATCGGGCCTGGGGGAGCGTGTGCGTGTATTTCAGAGGTGCGCGAGAAGTTCCACACACGATTGTCCTGGGCGCGTGTATTCCAGAGGTGCGCGAGAAGTTTCACACGCTATTGGTCTGTGCGCGTGTAATTCAGGGGTGCGCGAGAAATTCCACACGCGATTGGCCTGGGCGTGTGTATTCCAGAGGTGCGCGAGAAGTTTCACACGCGATTGGCCTGTGCGCGTGTATTTCAAGGGTGCGCGAGAAGTTCCACACGCGATCGGGCTTGGGGGAGCGTGTGCATGTATTTCAGAGGTGCGCGAGAAGTTCCACACGCGATGGGCCTGGGCGCGTGTATTCCAGAGGTGCACGAGAAGTTTCACACGCGATTGGCCTGTGCGCGTGTATTTCAGGGGTGCGCGAGAAGTTCCACACGCGATCGGGCCTGGGGGAGCGTGTGCGTGTATTCCAGAGGTGCGCGAGAACTTTCACACGCGATTTCAGCAGGGTACGTGTATTTCAGGGGTGCGCGAGAATTTTCACATGCGATTTCAGCAGGGTACGTGTATTTCAGGGGTGCGCGAGAATTTTCACACGCGATTTCAGCAGGGTACGTTTATTTCAGGGGTGCCGGGGAGTCCTACATGTGATTTGGCAGTGTGGGTCCTCCCAGGTGTTCCCTGTACACCCTCCACGGCCCCTGCAGGCAGCCCACACCACAGGGGACTACGCTGCATCCCTGGTCATGTCCCGCAGGCAGCCCACCCAACATGGGCATGCCCCCCAGCAAAGGCACATGTCTCCTTGCACTACTGATCACCAGCTCATGTCCCCGTGCACCCCCACCCCCAGCATTGCGGGGCACCTGCCAGCAGGCCCCCACTCATGTCCCACTCATGTCTCCCTGCACCCCCACCCCCCAGCATTGCGGGGCACCTGCCAGCAGGCCCCCACTCATGTCCCACTCTTGTCCCCCTGCACCCCCACCCCCCAGCATTGCGGGGCATCTGCCAGCAGGCTCCCACTCATGTCCCACTCATGTCCCCCTGCACCCCCACCCCCCAGCATTGCGAGGCACCTGCCAGCAGGCCCCCACTCATGTCCCACTCATGTCCCCCTGCACCCCCACCCCCCAGCATTGCGGGGCACCTGCCAGCAGGCCCCCACTCATGTCCCACTCATGTCCCCCTGCACCCCCACCCCCAGCATTGCGGGGCACCTGCCAGCAGGCCCCCACTCATGCCCCACTCATGTCCCCCTGCACCCCCACCCCCCAGCATTGCGGGGCACCTGCCAGCAGGCCCCCACTCATGTCCCACTCATGTCCCCCTGCACCCCCACCCCCCAGCATTGCGGGGCACCTGCCAGCAGGCCCCCACACATGTCCCCCAGCCAACATGTCATCACAATCTAGATCCCTGGCCCTTATGGTCAGCCTCCAAATGCCAAACACCCACCCGAGTATTGCATCCCCCCACTTAGAAATGGCAATGAAATGATAGAACCCCAATTGCAAGTTTTTAAATGAACACATGGCCCTCACATACACCCAATGGGTGTCAGTGAATCTCAAAACCCATATCATGATATGCATGATACCAATGAGATGGTACTACACATTGAAGTTTGATGAAAAAAATGTATTATAAACAGCATAAATGGAATTAAAAATAAACAAATGACAATGAGAATCAAAAACCAAAAGCAGCATGTCCGTAAAATAATGAAAAACGACAAATCATAATCCAAAGGAAAGGTTCCAAAGTCACAGTTCAAGAAAGTAAATCCAAGGTAAAAACAAAACTGAAAACCATTGCTCCATGGGTAAATAAAAAAAATAAAAAAAATCCAACAGTCAACTATATACAGATAAACAAACCAGGGTCCATGATCCCAACTGAAGAAATGAAACCTACATAAAAATACTACCTAATAAAAAAAAACTATATACAAAAATGTGGCCCATTGTCCAAAAGGTCCAAAATAAATAAACAAGCAAAGGAAACCTAACATTAACTACATAACTATTTACAAAGGCAGCGGGCTAGTCCGACGGCTCACTGGTTGTTGTCATGGGCCAGGGCATCATTGAACTCCTGTTCAATGGCTTGTAGGCGGGCATGTTCCCTGGCCCCGAGTTCCCGCAGGGATAATGCAGTGTCCAGCTCCAACTCCCTGCGAAGACCCTCGAGGCACTCAGCCCGCCTCAGCGCCCTCCGCATGGAGTTCTCCGCCCTGACCATTGTGAGCCGTTCCTCCTCTGCCCGCTGCTGCTCCGCACCTATCTCCTGGCCCAACCGCTCCCACACGGAAGCCACTCCCATTCCAGGGTTCTCCTGCCCTCTGGCCGATGCCTGCACCCCTGATGTTGATGGCCCCGAGCCATGATGCCTCCCACGTCGAGCCTGCCGCTGCCTCTGACGCAACTGCCTGTGCCAGCACGACGGCATCCAGGCTGATGGAATCCACCGACGCTGTCGTGCCTGTGCCCTGCCCGATGATGCCGTCACATCCTCCATCTGCTGGGGTCCAGTTGCTGGTGTGTCCACCCCTGCTGGACCTCCGATTCCCGACTGTGGCAGGGATGGGATCCCCACCGAGGTGGCTGCATTGGTCGGGGCAGGTCCACAGGGGGCCCTGGTGGCATCTGGGCCGGAAGACGGCATGGAGTACGACTGGCGCATAGCCTCCACAGAGGAGGAGAGGGTCACCAGAGTGCCCGACACATGTACGAGACCCCCGACCATGACCGCTCCCAACTGGGCCACGTTGCCATGGTGCTCTTCGTGATGACGTGCGTGCTCCCCCCGGGAAGCACGCACCTCATCACGAATGACAGCCGTGCATAACGCGACACCAATCAGGACCTTCTCCATACGGCCAGGGGTCCCCTCGTCCGCAGGTGGAGGGGAGTCAGATGACATGGACATCCCCCCTACCTGCGGACGGGCTTGGGATGGGGCATCCCTGCTGGTGCATGGTGGTGCAGTCACAGTGTCAGGGACAGTGACATGCACAGGCACCTCCACGGCGACCTGTGCTGCCTCCTGCCCCTGCCCCTGGACTGCACCACTTGCACCAGCAGGGATGCCCCCACCAGGCCCCATGTGCGGCTCAGTAGCGGCCTCCTCCTCCTCTCTGGAAACCACCAACCTGGATGGCTCCACACCGTCTTCCGCCATTGCAAGCCCCTGTGGGGGCTCACCCACCCCTTCTGCTGCAGCCGTGGGGGCATCCCCGCCGCGTAGCTCCACAGCGCCGTCTCCACCCTCTTCTTCACTTTGCACTGTGTAGAGGGAGACATAGAGCACAAGCATCAGGGTACTGTACAATGGTCCCCTAGACAGGAAGCAACAGCAGATGAGTGGCACTGTCAAAGATCACTTCCATCATGTCCCTCCACAACACATGGGTCAGTGCAGGCAAAACACATGCAGTAACAGGCATGGCGCATGCTATGGACATAAGCAAACATGTCCAAGGGACTCTTGAAGCATACAATGTTGATTTTGGACTCACATGCATCATGGGTCATGCCTATCACATGCACACACTTCAACGTACTTTCATCCATCTGGACTCGTACACCCCAGACACAGTGGATGCAAGGATAACTAGGCTGCATCAGTGATTCTGAACATTGTCACAGACATGTGTCATGCATCCATGGCATTCACAAGTCACAGACACGCAGGTCAGAAATACAGACATGGACACCATACATGTACATGGCATCAGCACACATCCCTCACCCCCACCCATGTCCAGGAACAGAGACTGGCATGATCTCATGTGTCCATTCCGCATAGGGCTCCCCATGTTGCATTTAAACACAAACACCAACCGTGTGCTTCACACATTACTGGTCTCACATGCATGACCATGATGTCCCTGCACACACACGTGTACATGGCCTATGTCACACATACAGGCAAGTATCAGACAACCAGCACACTGCAACATGCCCTGTCTCACACAGCAATGCTTGGCCACTTACCGCTCGACTCCAGACAGGTCTGCCTCTCAAGGATCTGGGCATGGAGCGCTGGGCGTACGCATTCCAGGACCCTCAGCTGGATGGTACTCATGCTGCCCCGGCCCCCCGCCACGAGACGCCGGGCCTTTATGAGGGTCCTGGACCTGATGTCCTCCCAGTGCTTCTTGACTTGCTTGATGTTGCGGGTTGCCACCCCCTCCGCATTGATGGCAACCACAAAGTCGTCCCAGATCCTGTCCCGTCCTTCCTTGTCGGCACGTGGTGATCCAAAGAGGGCATCATAATGCCCCAGGACAAGCTCCACCAGGACACCAACTTCCTTCTCACTGAAGCTGGTGGCCCTCTGCCCCTCTGGCTGTGGGTCGCCAGTGGTCTCGGATGGTGTTTGCCCCGACATGGTGACCCCCGAGGCAGGCGTGGGTGGGCAACTGGGTCCTGGGGCTGGGCTGTGGAGCGATGGTATATCCCAGTCGGGAGTGTTCTGTTCCAGCAGGGGTGGACCCCTGCAGATGGCTGATGTGCAGGCACCAAATGGCAGGGCACGGTGGCAGCAGGCAGGCAGGCAGCAGCAGATGGTTCGTGGGAGGCTGCTCGGGACTCTGGGGGGCAGTAATTCGGCCTTTTGGGCAGGAGCGTGGTCTTCCGTGTGCTTACGCGTGGCCAGCTTGATACGGAGTGATTTGGCACGTGAAAATTCTGCATGTCAGCGTGTAAATCGAGCAAAGGCCCTTAGCGCGTAAGCGCGTCAGCACGCATACGCGATTCCATTGGACCAAAGGCCCTTAGCGCGTATGCGCGTCTGTGACGTATCGCGCACGGGCGTTGCTTTTCGTGGGGTGCGGTGAGTGTGTTTTGCAGGCGTTGGGGTTTACACGCTATTACTTCACAGCGGGTGGGTGTTGGCTACGCGTTCTTCTACACGAAGGCAGACGGTGAGTGGTACCCTGCTCCCCCAGGCCCGATCGTGTGTAAAACCACCCGCGAGCCTCTGAAATACATGTACCCCGCTCCCCCAGGCCCGATCGCCTGTAAAACCACCCGCGAGCCCCTGAAATACACATACCCCGCTCCCCCAGGCCCGATCGCATGTAAAACCACCCGCGAGCCCCTGAAATACACGTACCCCGCTCCCCCAGGCCCGATCGCGTGTAAAACCACCTGTGAGCCCCTGAAATACACGTACCCCGCTCCCCCAGGCCCGATCGCGTGTGAAACCACCCGCGAGCCCCTGAAATAGACGTACCCCGCTCCCCCAGGCCAGATCGCGTGTAAAACCACCCGCGAGCCGCTGAAATACACATACCCCGCTCCCCCAGCCCCGATCGCGTGTAAAACCACCCGCGAGCCCCTGAAATACACGTACCCCGCTCCCCCAGGCCCGATCGCGTGTGAAACCACCCGCGAGCCCCTGAAATACACGTACCCCGCTCCCCCAGGCCCGATCGCATGTGAAACACACACGCCCAGGCCAATCGCATGTGAAACTTCTCGTGCACCTCTGAGCTGCACGCACACGCTCCCCCAGGCCCGATCGCGTGTGTGACTTCTCGCGCACCTCTGAAATACACGCGCCCAGGCCAATCGCGTGTGAAACTTCTCGCGCACCTCTGAAATACATGCACACGCTCCCCCAGGCCCGATCGCGTGTGAAACTTCTGGCGCACTTCTGAGATACACGCGCCCAGGCCAATCGCGTGTGGAACTTCTCGCGCACCCCTGAAATACACGCGCACAGGCCAATCGCATGTGGAACTTCTCGCGCACCTCTGAAATACACGCACACGCTCCCCCAGGCCCGATCGCGTGTGGTACTTCTCGCGCACCCCTGAAATACACGCACACGCTCCCCCAGGCCCGATCGCGTGTGGAACTTCTTGCGCGTGTAGAACTTTGGCGCACATTTTTTGCCTGCACAGGGACGCTACCGCCTGCTTTCATGTGGCGGACATGTATGGGCCTGTGCGCATCTTTGACCGTGCGCTGTTTTTCCCTATTCCATTCCATGAATACGTGTTGTAGGCGAGTGTGTGTGCGTTCCGCGCACTTGCCTCCTGTACTTCCCCCGTGACGCCCACATTTTCACGAGTTGTTCCCCATTCTGCGTGTAACGCCCTGTGTTACGCCTTCTTTTGTTATGTGCGCCGCGCTATGTGCGAATTCGCTGTGGGCTTATCGCACGGCGTTCGGTGACTTGTGCGCCAGCGTGCGCTGCGCACTTTTTCAGCGCACATCCCACATTTTGCGCGTGCACGGACTTCCATGAATAGATGTGCGCTGTTTTCTGTGCGATAATCGCACTTGCACTGCGATTTTCGCTCTTTCACTGTGAATCGCACGTTTGAGCCGAAATTTTCGGCGCACATTAATTCCATGAATCGGCCTGTTAGAAAGACAGGGTAGGAGAGAAATAGGAAAAAATACATAACTTTGGAATCAGTCTGCATTTTGCAGGTGCAAAGGGCATGCAAATTCCATAGTAATCAACAACCTCTCTGCCAATATCAAAATCGAATGTACACAGAAATGCTGACAGTTTTGTTCGGTAGAGCAGATGGGGTTGGCAATTTTGGCAAATTTGGTGAAAATCCGTCCGGCGGTTTAGACTGTGAGCATGAGCAAAATATTTTTTCCATTGCGTCTATGGAAAAAAACATTGTTTGGCCCCCCCTATAACTTTGCCCTCCCTTGAAGAAACCCCACCAAACTTACCAAACAAATGCAGAGTGGGCCATATACTTTTTTGCAAAATGTATTAAGGATTCATTCCTGCAGGACATGCAGTGGCAATGTATGAGGCCTAATAACAGGCTTGTCCCCTCCTCAGAGAATGGCAGCTCTAGCAAATGCGCAACTTACAACTTGATTCTTGCCCATACAGAGAGAGAGAGAGAGAGAGAGAGAGAGAGGGAGAGAGAGAGAGAGAGAGAGAGAGAGAGAGAGAGAGAGAGACTTAGAGTTAAGCAAAGAGGGAATGTTAGAAATAGAGAGGAAGAGAGATTGGCGTATGATACAGCAGGTACACCAACTTCATAATTATTTTAGAAAAGCAATGCTTTAAGTGCATGCTCAAGTCACTTTTGGACTATTCTTTTTTCAAAAAACAGTGTTTCAGAAAATTGTTCGTTTCATCCTAAAATACGGAATTATGGCAATTTACTGCTCAGTGTTGTGAATCAGTTTAATGTAAGTGGATAATTTAGAGTTCATTGGAGGAGATGGAGTGCATTGTCTAGTTGATTCTTCAGCTTTATGATAGGGTGGGCCATCAAAGTCAACCGAAAAGGACAGGGCTTCGCGATCACTCAATCAGCACTGAAATAGGCCTACAAGGTTTTGTTTTTGCATTAATCTGGTCCACTATGGCCATCCAAAAATCATTATCAATTTATAAATGTATTTTTAGAATGGCAACAATTTGCACAATTTGTATTGAAATCGAAAGACACCACCTTTACGCTCTTGTGAGTTTGTGGTAGGCTGATCTCATTGAGGTTATAATCCTTGAAGTATGTGTAACGGCTGATATCCATTACAAGAACCACTTGGAGAAATATTGGGGATGGTTCTTTTTTTTTTAAATACATAATTTAATGCTATAACAAAATGTTGTAATTAGCAAACTTGTGTCATGAATAGCTCAGACTGTGATATATTGCCAGCTGAAATAATTATTTTATTGGGATCTCCATATGAGTTTATTCCAAGAAAATAAAAGGCTGACATCCTCATATTTTCTATGTGTTGAAAACAATATAGTCCTAGATGCCTCTGGTATGGCTGAAGCCTCGCAGGCTTTACAATCCACTAATTGAGCATAAACCTGCATATCGACTGTGTTCTCGGGGTTCCAAATGAGGCACAGGTACATTTTTAATGAGGATACCTATATATCAAAAAGCGAAGATGGTACAGACATGAACATTGGTATTTAGATTCTTCTTCAAAAATAGAGAAACACGTGTTTTTCCATTTTCTTAAAATCCAGTTAACGGGAGGTGGAAAATCGGGGTGTGTTTTTTAAGGATACCCATAGCTCACGGACCAACGATGTTAGAAAAGTCAAAATTCACATTTTAAATCTTCATTATAAAGTACATTTCTGACCTGCTTCTTAAAATTAATAATGGAGAGTATCCCGTATTTGACAGCAAAATTGTCATCCCTTCTGACCTAGGCACAGTCGTCAACTCGCTAGCAGACCTCACATCCAAAATGCACCCTGACATAAAAAGAATCGAGTGGAGAAATCTACAGAATTGTTATGTGAGCATACCGTTTTAACGCCAAAGAACAGCATGGCTGCCGTAATCAAAAAGATATTTATGCATTATTGTGGAGGAATCCAAATGGAGCACAAACCTGTAAACTCAGTGGTTCAAAGTGATGACCCAGTCCTCAACCCTGTTGAGTTCTTGAACATTTTAAATCCTCCTGGTCTTCCTGAACAGAAACATCTTCTCAAAGTATGAGCACCTATAATATTATTGCGGAACCTCAACGTTTCGAAGCTCTCTAATAGCACCAGATTGCGAGTGAAAGCTTGCTGCAGAAATGTAACTGAAGCTGCCGTGCTAACCGGTTCTGGCCATGGGGAGTCAGGGTTCATACCACAAATACCTCCAGAATATCTGTTTGAATTCAAAAGACTTCAGTTCGCCTTAAAAGTTTTTTTTCGACATGACCATCAACAAATCTCAAGGGAAGACTTAAAGGTAGCGGGGATTGACCAAAGGGAAGACTGCTTCTCACATGGGCAGTTTTACGGGCCTGTTCCAGAGTAAGCTCATCTAACTCTGGTAATCTTAGCACCTGAAGGGAGAATCACTAATGTAGTTTACAACAGTTTTACCAAATCCCAAAATCCACATGGGTGAAGCCACGGGCAACAGCTAGTCTATATATATTAAAGACAAAGGGCCTCATTACGAGTAGTCCGGCAAAAACGGGTTCATTACCGGCATGCGGGTCCGCCAATAGTGGGTGATTACGAGCGCGCAAGCACGCGCGACCCCTCATGCGGTAATGGCAATACCGACATGCCACTAAAGGCCCTCTAACCCCCCTATTACGTCATCGTGCAGGAACTGGAAATGGGCTGGCGGCCATCTTTAAAAACACAATCCATTGCCATCCTCCCTAGCCACCAGTCTTTTCGTGTCGTGCTGCATCAGAAAACCCTGAGGATGTACAAGGCCACCCGTAAGACGACCCCCCGGAAGCAGAAACAGCGTTTCTCTGACGCTGAGCTCATCATGCTGGCGGACACTCTGGCTGCACATGCAGACATAATCAAGTCAAATGACATGAAGCATGCTGCCCAGATGAAGAAAAAGCAAATCTGGCAGCAGGTTGCCCAGAGGGTGTCGGCCGTGGGGACCCCACGTACTGTGCGTGACTGCCGCAAGAGGTGTGGCGACCTCCGCTTGAGGGTGAGGAACATCCAGGCAGTCAACAGGAGGGTGGCCATGGCGACAGGCGGGGGCCACACTCACCAGCAGAGCTGATGCCCTGGGAAGAGACTGCCAGCTCATTCATTGATCCTGAGTCAATAGAGGGATTTGGAGAGATGGAGATGGGCGCTGCATCATCCCCAGAAGGAGGTGAGTGACCCTGCACATGCCTGTAGGGGAAACCATGACGTAGCACAAGTGATGTGGAAGTGAGACTAGGCAAGCCAATGCATGTCCCAGACCCACATCAACATATCCAGTCAAGAATGCGTGCCACACCCTGCCACACACAAATGCAACATGACACGACCGTGCCCATGTAACCCAACACACAGACCCCATATCAATGGCATGCCACCTGCCATGCATTAATAGCCTACATGCCCCCTCAGAACACCAATTGCCACACCCCTGTAATAAATGGATGCATGAATGTATGAATATATCATAGCGCAATAGTATGTCGCTGGCATGTGACACCATCACTGATGACCTGCATCTCTTCTAACCCCCAGGCACCGATGAGGAAGATGCCAGTCAGGAGAGGGGCGCAAGGGCATCAACATCACGCCATGGGAGAAGGGCCACCGCCACCAACAGCCCCCAGCCAGAGAAACAGGCCAGACCAACAGGCAGTGTGCCAGACCGGGTTGAAACCCAGCAAAAAACACCTGCTGCCAGTGTGGGCACACACATCAAGACCAGCAGCAGCCACCCACAACAGTGGGAGGGGTTTCCGTTCCTGCACCACCAACCACCGCGGACGTTGTGGATTCAAATGTGTACACTGAGGGTGTCACAGTCGTGTCCACTACACCCACCCAAGCCCCCTGACCACCCCCCCACCCCATATGGAGGCCGACAGCAGTGACGATCCGAGCCTCCACGACTCCGACCTCAGAGATTCCGAAATGTGCCTCTTCAAGGAGGACAGCACCCTGGATGTGGGCCCCATGCATGCACCATCCACCACTCCGGCTACCACCACTCCAGCTACCACCACTCCAGCCACCACCACTCCAGCCACCAGCACGCCAGCTACCACCAACACCTTTGAGGCTCGCCTGTCGGGGGTGGAGGCACGACAGGAGTCAATGCTTGATCTCATGAGGCATTATATTGCCGATGGTGAGGACACTAGGAGGGCCATTGCTACTGTCATTGGGGAGACCACAGCGGCCATCGCTGCGAACACTGCTGCCATTAACGCATCTGCAATCCTCATGAGGGACTGTCTGGGGGCAGTAACGCAAGTCCTAACGTCCATCCTGCTCCATATGCAGTGGCCACGCCTTGGAGCAGGCGTGGAACCTGCCTCTGACATGTCCTCCGCTACAACACCTGCAACCTCAGCCCCCACAAGCCATGTGTGGATGACCCGGAGGAGTGCAAGGCACTCTGAGATGCCACCCCTGGATAACAAAAAGGCCAAGAAGTAGAGTGGCCATACAATGGGAGTGGGACACATGGATGTTGGTGAAGGGAACAATCCTTTGAGTACATTTGGGGACATTTGGGGTTTGTAGGGTGGGTTAGGGAGTTCACTGGGGGTTATTGGGGTTTGTATGGTTGGTTAGGGAGTTCACTGGGGGTTGGGGGGGAGTGTTCACATTGTTGCCTGTTTGAAAAATACACCCGTTGTGTGCCAAAAATTCAATGGCTGGACATTCTTCATTTTGTGCATGTTCATTTAATGTGTGAAGGTGTTCAGTGGCCAACTCCCAACAATTCAAGTGTGCATGTCCACATGGAGCCAGTGTGTCACTGACACATGTCTATCATAGTCCCTGTGTTTCAGAAGTATTCGTGAATTAGTGTTTGGAGTACAGCATGGCCATCTCGTGCATCACGTACTGGCAGGGGGGCTATTTCACCTCCGTCTCCATCCTCATCATCCTCACCCGGGCCATGCATGTCAATGTCAGGTGGCAGTGGTACATTTCTCCGGAGGCACATGTTGTGCAGCATGACACAGGCCATGGTGATCTTTGCCACCTTCTCTGGCCTATATAGGAGTGCCCCACCAGACCTGCTGAGGCAGCAGAACCATGCCTTCAACAGGCCAAAGGTCTTCTCAATCACAACACGGGTACGGGTGTGCACACGATTGTACTCCTCTTCATGGCTGTTCTGCGGGTTCTGCACAGGGGTAAGTAGCCACGGCCTCAAGGGATATCCTCCATCACCTGCAAGCAGATACAAATAGGTCTGTGTCTCTCTGAACTGTCACCTTCAGGGAGCACAGTCATAGTGGCAGCTATTTTTTGTACCCATGCAAAAATGTCACGTAGATGCAATCTATACTGTCATGAGGTAGTCTGGATGGCGTTCAATAGATGATGCAGGGTGTAATCATGCATGCTGAGGCAGATGTGCTGTGGTAGTGCAACAATGTTTAGCCTCCAATTCATCCTGTTCATTCTTCATTATGCATGGTCACACTGACCATATTGCCACAGTTGCCATCCTGTTCATTCATGCATTGCTTGCCATCACCATGGTGGCCTGGTTGTGCTTCTTACTTGTTGTCATCGATATGCATCATTTGTGAAATGTGGCCCAGTGATGTGTCATGTTCCGTTTGGCCGGTTCAGGTCAGGAGTGTTTAGCTCTGCATGCATTCTCCAATCACCGGCAATTCCCACCCAGGTGGAGTATGCCCCCCCTTTCCCACCCTTTCCCACCCAGGTGGAGTATGCCCCCCCCCTTTGCCACCCAGGTGGAGTATGCCCCCCCTGTGCAACTCACCAAGCAGCCAGGCACGTGGTCCAGCATGCCGCTCCATGTGACGGGGTAGTGTGGAGTTGCGCAGTACCATGGTATCATGTGGTGATCCGGGAATTCGGGCGCAGCAATGTGTGATGATCTTGCTGGAGTCACATACCATTTGGACGTTGATGAAGTGGTATTGCTTGCGATTGCAGTACACCGCCTCTATGGCATGGGGGACTACCAATTCCACATGGGTGCAGTCAAGGGCACCAACAAAATTGTGCATGCCTGCCAGTGCATGGAAGCCTACTTTGGTGTCGGCTATCTCCTGGGCAGTCCGTGGTAGGGATATGTGGCTGCTTGCGTGCTTCAGGAGGGCATCCAGCACTTGGTTCAACATGCGTGAAAATAGTGGCTGTGAAATGCCATGCAGCTGGCCCACTGTGTGTTGGTAGGTGCCTGTGGCCAGTAAGTGGAGCACAGACACCACCTTTAGTAGCGGGGGGATGGCAGTGCGTATTTCTATGAGGCTGGCAATGTCGTTCTGTATCATGTCCACTATGGTGGTGATGGTGTCACGGTCCAACCGGTACAGGGTGTCAATCTGCTCAGGGGTTAGGTTAAAAGGGCTGGGTCTGGTGCGAGGGATTGGTGGTTGCCTACGAGGCACTGCTGGCTGCGCTGTTGGTAATTGCTGGGCCTGTCTCACCCTCTTTCTCCTCCTCCGTCTCCTCTGTGCTGCCTGTTGTTGCTGCTGTTGTTGTTGTTGCTGTTGTTGCTGTAGTTGTAGCAGTATGGGCATGTCCTCCAGCTCCATGATTGCAACAGCTAGTGGTAGCATTTTGGTGTTGGAAGGGGTGTGGTGTGTGGGTGTGCTCATTTTATACTAGCCCAGCCTCCATTGACTCCACATGTGGGGATTGTGTGCACCTGTGGCAGTTGCCTTGTATCCTGATCGCTGTTTGCGGGTGGTCGGCAATGCCTGTATGGGCGGCATCGTGCAGCCCGTGGATACCGGCTTCGTGATGCCGGTATTTGCATGTCCGCGTGGGTTGGGATTACCTCCTATTATCGGCATGCCGGTATTTGCTCCTCAGAGGGGCGCGTGTACGTGGCCATGCCGCTATTAGTGGAACCGTTATTTAGGGTGCTGCTTATAGTGGGTTGACGGGTCGTGATACACCGGAGTGGTAAGCGATGCCGGTAATCCATTACTGGATCGTTTTTCGCTTACTGGCAACCTCGTAATGAGGCCCAAAATGTGCTTGTTTGTTTTTGGCGGGATTTGTGGTGAAGCGTTTTTCCTCATACATTTCCACTAATCTGCACCGAATTTTGCATAGTTTCCTGTCAGGACACTCTGGACATTACTGGCAACATGACATTTGGATACCCCAACCCTTTATCTAGATTTCAGCAAAAGTCCAAATTTGTTTGAGGGTTTGTGGTGTTTGTGGCAAAGCATTTTTCCTTATGCAATTCCACACTGTTTCACCAATCTGCACCAAATTATGCACAGTTATCTGTTAGGACCCTCCAGATATTATTGGCTACATGACATTTGTACACCCCATTCTGTTCCCTGGATTTCAGCACAATTCAACATTTGTTTTTCGGTTTGTGGCTTGGCAAAGCGTTGTTCCTCATACAATTCCACACCGTTTCACCAATCTGCACCAAATTTTCCATTGTTGCTGGTTAGAGCCCTCTGGATATTACTGGCTACATAACATTTGGACACCTCACACCGTTCAACGGATTTCAGCACAAGTCAAAATTTGTGTGCGGGTTTGTGGCTTGGCGAAGCGTAGTTCCTTATACAATTCCATATTGTTTCACCAATCTGCACCACATTTTACACAGTTACCTCTTAGGACCCTCTGGACATTACTAGCTACACCACATTTGGACACCTCACCCCCTTCCCTGGATTTTGGCACCTTCACACGGCACCTTCACACATGAGACGTTTGCCTTAAATCTGCAAAAAATCAATGTGGTCACAGAAGGATCGGTCCCGACAGAAGGAACAAAAATCGGGGTCTAGGTCCTAGGATGCACAGCTGCCAAAATATTTGCACTGCAATGCACTGCAATGAGCTTCACCACACCAGGGTGAGGTGACAGGTGGCGAGAGAGCACAGACCGTCCCAGTATGCAGCAGCACACCAACTCTCGTCTCCCCCCAACGTCTGTTCTGGGGTATGTCAGCTAGCCACACGCACCCATTCTCAGTGCTGCTTACTTCAAGATGCAAAGCACATCAAGTGATAAACAAATCGGAACAGTGACCTACAGGATCAGTGTGAACATGTCTGCATACTGAATCCGTTCAGAGAACGGGTACTTCTGCTAGTCAGTACATAAGGAAGGGCAGGAAACGCCCAGATAAGAGCATTATCGTCCATAGTTAGTTGTATCAGCCATATAAAGCACTTCCTTCTTAAGATGTAAGTAATTTGTGATCATTGTAGCGTCCTATTTTGGCACTCCCTGCCAGGCTGGTGTATTCTTATGGTCTAAGATTCAGCAGAGCAGAATTGAATTTCAGTCCAAATAAAGGTTCTATCGAATTGTCGAATTGTATTCGGGCAACTGTGAACAACAGGGAATTATTTCACAGAGAAGTTGCGAGAGAAAAGCTAGAAAACAAGAGTGGAGTGGAGAGTGAAACACAATTCTGTTGTTTAAGGAGCCCAAAAAATGCTCAATAAGAAAATAAAAAAGAGCTTGGTTAGAAATGCACCCACTGTTTCCCATTTATAATTGTGTGTTACATATGATATCCCTGTGTTTCTTTCCCACTCCCTACACTGATCCCATTGACCAGCAGTATATGCATTTTATTTTATTTATTTGTTTGTAAGGCACAGAAAGCCCGCAGGCATCGGGGCGCCACATGAAGACGATCACAAACATAGAGTGGACAGACTGGGCAAAACAGAGCACGAGACGCTTCACATGTCAAGAACAGGTAGAAACAGGTACTACTCATGGTTGTTTAGTTCATTTAAATAAAAAGGTTTTCAATTACTTTCGGAATCTGAGGAGGTTAGATTCAACGCTCAGGCTCGGCGGCAGTTTGTTCCAATGGAGAGCGGCCCAGTTTGGAAACAGGGATGGATAGGAATGATAGCCAAGAGTGATTGGGAAAAATAACATCTTGCCCTACTACCCTCTTTTCCCCCCAACTCCCTCAATAAAATGAAAGATTACCTTACCTCTTATCATCGTCCAAGCGTGTTCTTAGTAGGCATACCCCCACAAAATGGAAATACATCCATGGCATGTTGCTACCCTTCCTCATCTCCTACATGTGACTCCACCACCATAAACACATAATGAACAAGTACTGGCAAATACAACAGGGCTGGCTTTGTAAACATAGATGGTAGGAAGGACTTTACTGGAAAGCCCCCACAGAACATAAAAGGTTTACCTTCTACATTTGCAAAGTCACATCTGACAATGCTTATTGTTGCTTAGTTGCCCTTGAATGGAATTCACAATGCTAACATGTCATAATGCCTGCAAGACTGCCGACAGTATGCAGTGGTATTTGGATTAGACACTCCTACTGTCTTCCTCCAACTTATGGCATATTTTCAAATAGGACCAATCACAAAGGTTTCAGTGGGTGTATACTGTAGTGCGACTATTTTTCATAAATAATGATCTCTCTATATACACCAGTGTATTTTACTTTAAAGATTGTTTGGGAAGTGGCCAGACATGCAGGGGACAAGGCTATCCCCATGCAGCAAAGTGTGCCAAAGGAACAGGATAGTTGGCATTTTTAGATTGCAGTGACTACTTTACTGCAGCCCAAATCTAGGTTTTACACATGCCCTGGGGGAAGGGCAAATTGCTGGCCAATTAGAGAGGGAGTAGTTGCTGATCTATAGGGAATATGCCTCTGGAAAATCTCTGATCCTTTCAGCAATGCAAAGAGGACGGACGGATTGATAAATAATATTAGCATACCTCCAAATTAGGCATTTGGTCCATCAACATGAGATGAGCATGGGGCATATAAATAACTCACATCATTTGAGAAGCTACTCTGCTTGCATGGTGGAGCCAAACTCATAATCTCAACTGTATACAAGATTGTTAAAATGGTTGACAGAGAGCGATGATTAATGATTAGGGCTAAATGGGTAAACAAATTGAAGAGTTCTTGTGGCAGAAAGCGTGCAAATATGGTTATAAATGTAATACCAACATGCAGTGTAGAGTATCACGGCATAAAACCCATTATGAAGGATTTCTGGTGCCTGTTAAACTGCACAAGGTGTTACCTGATCACTCAGATGTGCTCTGGAGATACTCTGGCCACAAAGAGGATGTACTATCTTGTTTGAGGATCGAGGCATGATGGCATACGTTACCGAATTGGAGCATGTCTCTCCTTGACCTCATATAAAGCTGTAAAGATGTATGTTAATGATTGTTTGGGAGCTGTTGTGAGGCTGGTAAGTTGGGCAAAGAAGTGAGCTGCAGAGATTCTTTTTTCCAGACATAGACCTACAGAGAGAAACTGCTAATTTGTGAAAAGGGGGGAATCAGAGCACCTGTTCAATTGAGCATTTGAGATATTTCTTGGGGGGGAAAAAGGTTTTCAAATAGAATAGATAATACTCCTTGGATTTTGATTCCCCCCCTCCACCCCTTTCCCGTGTAGTTGGAAGATAAGAATGACTGCAAGTTTGGTCAGAAAATTGCAGTTGTTTGTTTCCCTTGGAATATGTGTCAGACAGACTTGATTGGAGTCTAATTTGTTTCATTGTTCCTGGCTTCGTCAAGGAAAGACGATGCTGAATTGAGTCTGTAGCATGAGGTTTTCTAATAATGAGGCATCCAACAAGTGGTACCTTGCGACAGGCATATTGGTTAGAAATTATACATTCCCTACTATGTCCTCCACTATCCTTCCAATGCAAGCATATTCCAACATTTTTTTTTGAGTAATGCAATTTATTTAATTTTGTAGAGCATTTACAACAGACATTTTGCCACATCACATAATCCACTAGCCGTAAATGATTACACATGGCATAACAAGGCCCATTCAAGGGCTACACATTCCCACATTTTCCAAATTCAGTTTCAGAGCCTTGTAATATCCCCCCTTTCCACCACTGAGCAATCAATAACATTGCAGCCAATACCAGGATTATACAGACTTTCTGCTGCACCTTGCTAATTAGCAAATGGGACCTACCTGCAATTGTTCGATCCATCCCCACCCAAGGCTTCTCTGCATTTTCTGAAAAAACACTCTTTTATTATTCAAATCTGGGCAGCTTCACTATAAAGCTGAAAGGTAGGTAGTTCCATGCGTCCTGTGCTTCTGGGAGATGATAAAAGGGTACGACCAGTGCTCCAGATAATATTTTGAAGTGGGAGTATTTTACACATGATTTTTCAAATTAGAGAGTAAATGCAATTTCAAGAGTGAAAATGAGTTTTCTCCTCTGCAAGAGAGTAAAACTTATCCAACACATACACCCAATGAATACGTAAAATCAGACCCATAGACCAAAAGCGTTGTAGATCAAAGTTGTCTGGCTTGTGCAGAGTCCTTCACTCCCCTTGCAAATGGCACATCCCGTCTGGGCACATAGTAACAGCACATCACTCCACTTGATAATGGCATATATCCTCCCTGAACATGCTAGCTACGCATCTCCTCTTGACACATACTAACAGGTACGCCACGTACTCTGTGCACATGGTAAAGGCACATCTACTTTCAGCATTTTCAGAGATGTGCTGTTAGCATTTGAAGAGCAAATTTGTGCCATTTGCATGTGTAAATTGCACCTTTACACTGTGCGCATGCTAACAGCACATCTCTATGCATATGCTAATGGCAGACATTGTTTTCACATATTAATAGAACATGTTCTGTTTAGCAAGCCTGATATTTGTGCACATTAACAGGACATATCTCTACCCCTAGTGACCTCCAATCTCTTCTCTGCGCATGCTATTGGCACATCTCTTCTCGTCAGCTAATGGTGCATCTTCTCTGCGCACATACTAGTGGGACAACTTTCTGTGCATGTGTGATAACTGCACCCATGTGCACAGAGGAGATGTGCATGCTAACGACATGCCTTCTACGCAAATGCTAATGGGACGTATCCTCTCTGCACATGCTAACTGCACATCCCATGCCTGCACGTACTAACTGCACATCCTGTGCAGCGACGGGATGTGCAGTTAGCATGTGCAAACTCCACATCCTGTCTATGCAGATGCTAACAGCACATCTCGGCTCTGCATGCTAACAGCACATCTCGGCTCTGAATGCTAATTGCTCTTCTGTTCCATGGCACGTGCAAATGACACATCTTTAATAAGTACGTACTATGGGGACATTTCTTCTCTGTGAGTGCTAACGTAGCATCTCCTCTACCCATGCTATAACAGCACATCTCCTCTCTGCCAGTCTTAACGGCAGGGCTCCCTTCTGCACAGGCTAAAACGTTGCATCTAAAGAAAGGATGGAAAGCTACTGGGCAGGAGGGCGACCTGCACTTCCCAAGTTCCAATTACCTGATGCACCCTTGATGGGTGTGGCGCAGAGGGAAGACCGCAGAGGAGTCGCTTCTTTCTTACAAGAAATGCAATCAGTGCTGGAAATTGACAAAATGTACTGGGGCCAAATGTACCCGATTTTCCCCCTTCCATTTCCTTATTCAGCCTGACTTGAACATGTTCTCGCCAGCCCCCACCACAATGCTCAACAGTGCTCCCCTGGCATTCTGCTGTGTTTTGCTATAATAAATTAAGTAACATTCTAAATGAGATAATAACCGTTACCACAGTGCTTAAAAGCAGAAGGAATTTGGCTTAAAGCACTATGTAAGAACACATATTCCCTTTCGACCTGTTATTGGCATAGCTTCTTTACACATGCAGCAGCACATCTCCTCTCTGTACATGCTAACTGAGCATCTATTTTCTGCATGTTCCAGTGGCACATGGCCTCCCTGCATGTGCTATTGGCAAATATATTCAGTTCAGGCTAATGGAACTGTTCATCCCTGCATGGGGTAATGGTCCATCCCTCGTGGTATAGCCCAACAGCAAGCGCACGTCTTACTACAGCCAGCATAACTTTATAAATGATGCATTACAGAGCAGGTTTACAACAGGCAGCAAGTAAAGGAATAATTGCAGATGTGTTGGCTCTCGCCCCTTTATTTCAGCACTTTGAGGGGAGAGGTGGGGGTGGCTGCTGGCTTGAGAGAGTAAGCCGACCTACCTGACCTCTCTCCCATGCAGGGGAACAACAAAACCTACATTTTGAGGAGCAGGAGGGGGGAATTAAGTCGTGATGGGAGGGGCCACTTCAGAAAATAGGCAGGCCAAACTTGGAGGCTCTGTCACCACTGTTCTACCCAACTCCTCCCATGGTCTGGTGTGAGGAAGAACTATTGAATAGTATATTTTAAAGCACAATATGCAGAGGTGATGGAAGACTTTCTTGAAAGTAACAGCTTTAAAGTTTTACTGCGTTTGTTCAAGTACATTTTTCTGAGCACACACAGTAAAACTTTAACACTGTCAGTTTGGGGGAAAGACTTCCCTCACCTCCCTGCCTATCAAAATGCAAGTGTGCACATCCAGGGGTGTACCTACGCTAAAATGTAGGCTGGGGCTAACCCTTCAAATGTTGGGAGAGGCACTAACTTCAGAGACTGTGGAGGAATGGCAAACTTACTTGTGTAGGGGCATCTAACTTCATTACTCATTGTAATAAGAATATTCTAGTGCAGCTTCAATGTTACAATCAGTTAACTGCTCTCTCCTTTGAGTTTGAAACACCCACTTATTGCAGAACCTGAAGGTCCTAGAAAGTGTGAAAATGCAGATGGTGTGCAATGAAAGACTCAATATCCTAGCATAACGGGGCATTACAGAGTGTGGGGCAGTACTCTGGACGGCCCAAGCATCTTCAGTGGCTGGGAGCAACAGGGGAGAACACTTAATGTTGGTTCTACTACAGTCTGCTATACTAGAATCTCTGGTGCACTGACTGGCTGGTGACACTATGTCTGCTTGTCAAATCCAGTGTTACAAGAATGGGGGAGGGCCAGTGCAGCAATAATGCAATTCTATGCAGCAGTATTGGAGCCACTAGCAGAGGGTAAGGGTGTAAATTTATATGCACTCCAATTTTTGCAATTGAAGTCAGGGTGAGATTACCATATTTCCCCAGCATCACACACTTATGCTAAACAGCGAAGCTGGGATTTTAACCCGCTCTTTCTTCCGCGCTTTACTTGGAACAAAACATTTAGTTTTGGGTGTCAAGACCTACAATAATAATGTCCTATAGAGTTTACTTACATAGTAAAGCATCATAACATGTAAATCCTTATAGCAGCATTTTGTGCCAAAATAATATCACTGTACCTTTATTTTCCACATCCTGCATGGGAAACTAGAAGATGCAAAAGGCAAAACATACTGGATTTACCCACTTCATTTTCAGCGGTTTAAAAATGCCCCGAAAAATAAGTTGTGCCATAAACTCACTTAGGTTTGGAGATTCGTAACAAACTTCCAGCGTGTTATGTATGGTTATTAAAGAATATTCAACTTAGGACATCAAAGCAAACTTGACTTTTTAGCATATCAAGCTATTAGATGTTATGGGTATGAACACATTTTAAAAGGGTGCATGCTTTATAGTGTTGCTCGCTTTGCTGTCACAGATTTAGTCTTTCAGTTGGAAATTCACCATCATGTGTAAGAAAGGCTATGCTGCTGACAAAAGAAATGCTACAGTTGTTGAAAGTATGTTTTTTTTATGAATAAATCAAAGCGTACACGGTACGCAGTAGAAAATGAAATCATGTGTATTTGTCATAATTTAATGCGTAAAAAGGCTCAATACGCACGTTATCTGCAGGGCTGGGTATGACTAACTCAGGGTCTTCTACCATTTCATACAAAGTTACTTTTGCGTTTTTGCATGTCATTGAAAAAACAACTTGGTAAGTTCACTGGGAGAGCCTGAAAAGTAGAGAAGTCTATGTAGGGTAACCATTTGTATGGCTGCCATTTGACCTATCCAAGATATATTAAGAGCAGCTCACTTACGGAGGTACACCTTGATCAATGGTAAAATCGGAGGAATGTTAGGGCTAAACCAGCCGTCCATTGTAGGCGAGATGGGGAATCCTAGATAACAGATCCCCTTGGGACTCCAAAGGAAGGATATCTGATTAAGCAGGCTAGATTCTTCCTGTTCCCGGACTGTAATATTAATCAGCTCAGATTTGCCTAAACTCATTTTCAGGCTGGATACTCTACCAAACTACTCGAGAGCCCTCGGAACCCCCTTGAGTGACTTCTCTAGTTTAGTCTGCACTAAAAGCATATCATACGGAAAAGTGTCCACTTAGTGCTGGGATCCCCAAAAGTAATCCTGTGAATGTCCCTGAGTGCCTTAAGGCCTGCAGCATTTACATAGCATACAGGGGGTGAGAGAGGACAACCTTGTTTGGTGTCACTGCACAATCTAAACTGAGTAGACAGTGAACCATTTATGAAGAGCCTTGCCGATGGAGTTATATAATTCGCCCATACCATATTAATAAAACCTTCTCCTAAACCCATCTTCTCCTTGACTTTAAATAAAAAGGAAAATTCCATTTGGTTGAACACTGTTTCAGCATCGAGGGAGAGGATGATTGCCGGGTTTGAGCTCTTCTGGGCCTTTTCTATGAGGTGGGCTATCCTTTGTATATTGTCAAATGTCTGGCGGCCCTATATAAAACCATGACGGATCAGGAAGAATTAAGATAGGGATCCAGGTTTCCAAACTGTTGGCTAATATCTTAATGTACATTTTTTTGGCGACATTAATTAAGGCTATGGGAAGCTATGAGCCACACTTGATGGAATTCTTATTCGGCTTGGGGAGGAGAACCATTTTCGATTTTTTCTTTGAGTTAGTGATTTGCCCTGTTCTCCAGAAGAGATTACATAGACTACTGAGCTGTGGGACAAGGACCCTTCTGAAAGCTATGTAAAAACCTGTTCTGAAACCATCTGGGCCCGGGTAACTGTTGAGGGGCAGAGTTTTAATTACAAGATAAACCTCATCCTCTGTAATTCCCCTCCCCCCGCAGTTCCTAAGTGATTTCAGTCTCTAATCTCACTAGAGTCAATTTGTCAGAGTAATTAACTTTTCACTGGTTTTAGGGGTCTGGGAGGAGTATGGATCTGCCTAAAATCAAGCAAAGCATTATTTTATCTCTGCTGTTTGCGATTTTCTATTGCCAGACTCATCATCTACTGAAGAAATAATCCTGGAGCTAGCCGCCACGCTCAACAGCCTCGCAAGAAGCTTATCCGCCTTGTTGGCTTTTGCATAATATCGTTGCCTGACAAACAATAGAGCCCTTTCACCTCTTTTGGTGTGAAGGAGGTTAAGTTGGCCCTAAGCTTGCCTGTTCTCCCTATATGATTTCCTCGATGGGCTTGCAACGTTCTTCTTCCTACACTCTTCTACTTTCACTGCTAGTTGGAGTTCCAGTGCCTTCAACTTTTTCTCTCTCATTGCTTTATTAGCAATGAGTTCACACCTAATGGTTGATTAGGTGTGTAGGTGTGAAATTAGGTGTTTTTGCAATCCATTTTCCCCTTCCCAACCATTATATGGGATCACTTCATTTTGACGGGCTCTTCCTGCTGGATTTCACCCTTGTCCTCAGACATAGGGCCTCTGGGCCGGGGTCTCTTCCTCCTACAATTTGCGGCAGACGACCATTCCCAGGGTCTATTTCTGCTCTTCTCCCCAACAGGGGGGCATTGATCTCCCCATCCTCTGGAGTCTGGATCAACCCCCAGCAGGGTACAGCCCACATGAAGTGATGTTATGTGTCACTGCGGGCCCTCCAAGGAAATACCAGCCCAAATGGAATGTCATCTTTTACCAAATGCTCCTTCTTGTTAGTTCTCAGACCACTGGACCCATGAGCCTTTTCTTCACTAGCGTACTCCATGCCAAGTCTTGGTAGAGGTGGCCCAGGGCGCCATCAACCGATGGTGGGTCTCTGGGTCTTGCTACTCGCAATATTGCCTCTTTTTGGCAATAAGACGTAAGAGCTGCCAGACGGTCCATCAGTCTGGTGTTAGAGCCCCTCTCCAGTTTTCCTATCCTGTGGACTCCTCTGCGACTCCTCTGGTTGCTTTAAAAACCTCCCACCTTGTACTCATAGTGGTGTCTGCTGTTGTGCTTTTATCGAAGAAATTGAGGATCTTCTTATTACCGGGTCCCTCAGTAATCCTCCCCCACATATGATGAGTGTTTGTGGTAATACCTAGAATGAAGACCGCTGAATGGTCTGCTATACCAACTGGGCCCACTTCTATCTTCTCAATCCTTCGTATTAGCAGTGCTGAACCCCGTAGATAGGATATCCAGGACTGGGAATTATGGACACATGCAAAGAAGGTATATCCCTTACCCCTTCCTCTAGCTTCCCTCCAAGCATCTCAGAGACCCAGGGAATCAAATGTTTCCTGCAATGACTTGGAAGCTATCCCAACCCCTTGCAAAGGCCCTGTCTTACTCCTATCTATCTCGGGGGACCAGCCTAAATTAAAATCCCCAATCACAATCATGTTTCCTTTTGGGAACCACTCAAGTGTAATTAGGATGTTCTTCAAAAATGGTTCCTGACCTGTATTGGGATCATACATTGAATTGAGGCCACTGTATATTCCCTCCTCCATCAACCCCTGCACCATAATATAGCATTCCCATTTGTCAGCTTTGGAGTCCACTATTGTCATGTCACAAGTATCCCTGATGGCTAAGGCCACCCCTTCCGTCTTAGTGGAAGCCCATGCATGAAACACCTGTGAGAAATGCTTGAGTTTTAAACTCCCTTGATCCCTACACAACAGATGGCTTTCCTGAAGGACCAGCACATCTGGCTTGTTTATCTTGATGAACAGCTTCAGCTTTAGCCTCTTCAAATGGGAGTTTAGCCCCCTAACATTCTCAGTTACCCACGTGAATGTACATAATGCCCTTGCAACTACCAAATCTTGCGACCATCATCACTAGAGGTCCCATATTCCCAAATCACCTTCACAACCCACGTTGAAACCTGAATCTGTTGTCTAGCCACCCCCCTAAAAAAGCCATACACCTCAGCCATCCACCCCAACCCTCTCCTTCATAAACCTATTTCTGCTCTTCTCCCCAACAGGGGGGCATTGATCTCCCCATTCTCTGGAGTCTGGATCAACCCCCAGCAGGGTACAGCCCTCATGAAGTGATGTTATGTGTCACTGCGAGCCCTCCAGGGAAATACCAGCCCAAATGGAATGTCCTCTTTTACCAAATGATCCTTCTTGTTAGTTCTCGGACCACTGGACCCATGAGCCTTTTCTTCACTAGCGTACTTCATGACAAGACTTGGTAGAGGTGGCCCAGGGCGCCCTCAACCGATGGTGGGTCTCTGGGTCTTGCTACTCGCAATATTGCCTCTTTTTGGCAATAAGACATTAGAGCTGCCAGACGGTCCATTGTTCTGGTGTTAGGGCCCCTCTCCAGTTTTCCTATCCTGTGGATTCCTCTGCGGCGGTGTCCCCAAGGATTTCTGCAAACAGTGTCAGGACTTGGATTTTGAACTCTAGATCAGTGACCCCCTCTGGCATATTTTTGATTCTGATATTAGCCCTGCTTGATCTATTTTCAAGATAATCTACTTGCAGCTCCAGGTTCTGGGTGGCTGTGCTCAAATGATCAATCGCTTCACCCTGTTCTTTGGTGTCTGCCACCACATCCTGAAGACCTCTTTCCAGGAGGTCTGTTCATTTGCCCAACTGACCCATATCCGTTTTCATTTCAGCCATCGCTGCAGTAAGGTCTGACCTCTTCAGCTGGAATTGGTCTTGAACAGCTTTTGTGGGGGTGGCTTGTAGATTGCCTAGAAAGCGTTTCTGCTGGGGCCAGCATGGGTGTTTCTCTAGAGGAAGCTTTCTCTATGCTGTCTTACCAGCAACTTTAGTTTCACCGGAACCCCATATGTTGCGCAGAATACCTGGCGGGTCTTGGACCCGGAATAACTCTTCCAGGACTTAGGGTGGCCTTTCGGCACCCAGTTTTGTCTCCTTCAGGCCTGGGCTGTTGCAATAGCTAGATTTAGGAGACTGATACCCCGTTAGCCTCCTGGAGGGAGTGGGAGTCCTCACAGATAATTCTCTCCAACGAACAGTCAGCAACCCCTGCCCTAGTTATTGTGGATCTTCCCCTGCCTGTCCTTACAGCCTCCTCCTTCGCCCAAGGCATTGGTCTGCTAAGAACAAGTTACCTGTCACCCCAGCACCTAAAAAGAGCGTTTGCCGCCTTGGCCAACTTGTGGGCTGTGCTTGCTTGTCCCAAGTCCTGCTAGAGTGTTGTAAGCTTGTGATTAGCCAAAGGAACTCGCCAGCTTCAGCTGACCCTGGGATACAATCTGGAGCCCTGCATTAGATCCCCTCCGCTATGACTTGGTACATCCCCCTGAGATGTCTGTGTTTAAATGTACACCTGGAAAAATGATGAGCGGATGTGGAACCTAAAGCCTCAGGACTGTCTCTCACTGTAGTTTTTCAAAAAGGTGGGGTTGTTGAATATCAACTTAAAGAGCTCTGCACCCCCTTTTTTTAAAATATCCGTAAGTTTGAGTGTGTCCCATGTGCATGAAAGTAACAGAGACTCACTTCCCCCACTTCGTGGTAATCAAAGTAGAAACAGAACTTTCACACATGGGCTGCGCCACTGATATAAAAAACCCAAGATTTGCTGATTTAAATTTGTTTCCATTTATTTGATCATAGTTGACCCTTTGTGAGACACATGTTTCGGCATGTTGTGTGCCTTTTTCAATCAGGGCAATATGTTTCACTGCATTACATATTCTGAATGCACAAAATCACAGAAAAAGACCGAAAACAAATCAAAAAATTTAAACATCAATGAAATTGTCACATGTCACATACACATATGAATTGACATTTCAATTAAACAAAGTGTAACCAATATTGCCAAGAATCGAATAAAGATGATGCATGTTACAAATAGACACAAAGAACCACAGAAATGAGGGGTGGGGAAAAGGGTGGTATTGTAAGGATGGTTGAGAAAAAATAATAATAAAGGGAAAAAATCAAAAAATGATGAAGTGAGAAAAAGTTTCCAAAAACACATAAATGCAAATATGCCAATGTTAACTATACTTTAGTGCTTAATTTCAAACGTCTTATCAGTCCTTGGTCCTGCTCATGTTTACTAAAGTAGATAGATCTATAGTCGTTAGTCGGTCTTATATTCAGGGTTAAATCCCTCCTGTGAAGTGTATATGACAGATCTTAGTATGGGTAAGACACAGTTGAGGCACGGTCGTAACATATATTGTTACTGTGTTTCCTGCTAAAGTCTATTGAAATGATTTTTATGCCTGAGGGCTGACGTATAGTTACTTGTCAGACTGCTGCTTGTGGTCTAAAGAAAGGCGAGAGTGCACAGCTTTTTTTCTTTTCTTATGTTGTACTGTTTCTCTTTCAATATTGTTTCATTAATTAAGTGTTCTTTAGTGGGGTGCAGTCCACTGTCAAGCGCCACCGTGTGGGGCACTAAAAGTGAACTGGAGCAGAAGAAAGACCTAGGCTAATTAGCCTTCGGTGTGGGCCGCACACCCTTACTACCTACTGTGGGTTAAGCAATTTCCTGATTCTTCTGTATCAACTTAAACACGGTTATCCTTGTTTCAAAGTGATTTTATTTTCCAAAACGTGTATTTCTCAAATACCAAACTTTAGATTTGATTTCATCTTTTAGGCTAATGCTGAGACTGTGGCAAACAGTGACCCATCGGGCTAATGCATTTCAGAGGTTTCCTTCATCAGAGCCTGGGTTATTAGTACTAGTTTCATGAATTATTAAATCAATTTATGCATTATGACACCACCATTCATATTTCCAAAATGCATGTGACAAATGTTTCAAAATCTGTTTTCAATAGACAGGGCGCCCACAAGTACAAACAAACATTGAACAATGAGTAGAGAAAACAAGAGAGAAAACATTGACTTGATCAATCTCCAATTTCAATTAAAAGCATGTCCTGCTACCTTTTAACATTCGTGCCTCATGTTTAGTTAGCATGCGTGCAAATGCTATAGTGCATCTGGCATATGTTTAAATATGGCTCTGTTCTGGTCGCGTTCACTAAAGTCGTACTATTCATGCAATACTCCCCGTAATTGTGATTAATGACTAATACGGCTGGTGAACTTTCTACCTCTATATATCGAATGAAGAGCGCGACTGTGCATTTTCTTGCTGACATTCACAGGAGTCACTGACCTGTCTGCCGTGATTTCAATTCACACGGAGAATTCCGTGTAGTATGATCGTGATGCACTGTTGGGCGATCAGAAAGTCAAGTTGGAGTATATCAATCTCATACTGACATTATCTTTTACCATATGCTTCTGCATTAATGTCATCTTACCTTAGTGTGCAAAAGAGCCAGTTCGTGCTCCTGCTGCTATTGCCGGCGAAAAACTGTTTGCGGTTCGCAGCGTTGCTATAGTAACGTTTGAGTACCAATATGGCCGCGCGCATGTTGCTGCGTCAGCCATATTGGTGGAGGCAAAATAAGTTAAGTGGACTGCTTACTGTGGTCTATGTATTCAAGCCTATATGGTGCTGCAGTTGTGAACTCTTAACTATGTGTTGTTCGCGTTCACACGTTCATAATAGCATATGTATGTGTCTGTTTTTCGATATATTCATAATTCGATTGAACATTGTGTTCTTGTAAACATACGCTGGATTGATTCGTGCTACCCTAATCTTATCTATAAGTTACGGTATGTGTCACAGGGGGCTATAGTATGACATAACACTTATGGTTAATAGGTGCTAAGGACTAGCATTCATATTGTATTAATGAAGTTCCTTTGTACTTTGGGCAAAATAAAAACAGGTCAACAATGTTATTTACAATAAACAAAAGCAAATAGTCAAAGTTATTTACAAAAAGCAATTGAGATCGAACTCTTCATTAAGTCCTCGTGGGGATAGTGCTTCTAAGCGGTCTATCCAGTATGCTTCTTTTTGTTGCCTTCTCTTTTTAATGTCTGTATGTGAACCATGTGATTCAATTGTTTCCAACACTTGGAATTTGATCTGAGAGATGTTGTTCTTTTTTTCGTTGTAATGTCTTGCGACTGCAGAGTTCATGTTATTGTTGCGTATACACGACTTGAGTTCGTTTATTCGAATTCTCAGCTTACGTCCTGTTTCTCCTACGTAGTAGAGCCCACACGGGCAACGTATACAGTAGATAGAGTTCTCTGTGTTGCAAGTCGCATAGCATCTAACTGTTATTTTTTCTCCAGTATACGGGTGTGGTATTAATCCACCTTTCATGATGTTGTTGCAATTACTGCAATTGAGGCAGGGAAAAGTCCCTATTTTCTTTGGTTTACTCCTTTTCTTCTTAGTATCTCTAGTGTTTATTAGTAAGTCCCTCAAGTTACTGGATCTTTGATACGCGAATGTAGGAGTTTCAGAAAAAAGAGTCTTGGTTCTTTCATCACTCGTGAGTATTGTCCAGTGTTTATTGATACACCTTTTAATCTGCATACTTTGTGAGGAAAATTTTGATACATACACTAAAGCTGGAGATTGTTTCTTGTCTTTGTGTGTAAGTGTACTAGCTCTTGTTTTGGTCGACAACTTGTCCTTTGCTCTTTGTAGATCTTCATTGGGATAGCCTCTTTCTTTGAATTTCTTACTTAATTTCTCTAGCTCTTGTTCACATTCTCTCTCGTCACTGATGATCCGTTTCAAACGTAGCATTTGACCATAAGGCAAGTTCTTCAAAGTGTTCTGCGGGTGGAAACTCATACGGTGTAGTAAATTATTTCTGTCAGTTGTTTTTGTGAATAGGGAGGTTGTAATCTGATTGTTATGTACATTGACCTTAATGTCCAGGTAATGTATGCCTGGATTACCGATTTCCGAGGTAATTTGAATCTGTTGGTCAATGCTGTTGATGTAAATCATAAATTCATCAAGTGACTCTTTAGTTCCTTGCCAAATGCCAAATACATCGTCGATGTAACGTACCCATTTTTTCAAATTATTTTGCCATTCCGCATTTTGTAGAATATGGGTGGTTTCAAAATGGTGCATGAATGAATTTGCGTAGGCAGGTGCCATTGTTGCACCCATAGCTGTGCCGGAGGTTTGAATATAGAATTCCTTTTTGTATTCAAAGTAAGAGTTCATTGAAATGAAGGTAAGAAGTGTCATGATAAATTCTTTTACAGCTCCTATATCTCCTTCTTGTAACAGTAGCCACTCTACCGCTTCTTGCCCTAGATCGTGGGGAATACTTGTGTACAAATTAGTCACATCGATGGTAAAAAGAATATCCTGCTCATTAAGTTGTACTTCTTCTATTATATTCAGAAAATGAGTGCTGTCTTTTACGTAGGTGGATGTCTTCTGTATTAAAGGTTGAAGGAAGTCGTCGATGTAAGTTCCTAGTGGTTGCAGGATACCACCTGTGGCAGCCACTATTGGTCTTCCTGGAGGGTTAATGAGACTTTTGTGTATCTTAGGTAACAAGTAGAAATGTGGTATGTTGGGACTCAGATTAAGTAAGAAGGCTCTGGTTTTCTTAGTTATCATTTCTCTTTCCTCTGCTTTGGCAAGCAGTAATTCTAAATTCTTTATTATTTCCATAGTCGGATCATGATCAATTTTTGAGTAGAAATTGTGGTTGTTAAGTTGTCTCTTCCATTCTTCCTCGTAATCCAGTGTGTTTTGTAATACTAACGCTCCCCCTTTGTCGGCCGGTCTTATGATTATCGTGTCATCGGAATATAACTTCTGAATTATTGACATTTCCCCTCGGCTGAGGTTTTTGTTCTTAGATGTGACATACTTGATTTTCTTGAGATTTGCTGTGACCATTTTTTTTCGAAAATGTCTATAGAGGGAACATTGATAGGTGGTACGAATGTACTCTTAGGTTTAAATTCAATTAATTCTGATGGTTCCTGTGGCGAAGCTGTGTTCTCCATTTCTGCAAAGAAAACTTTGAGTTTCAATTTTCTGGTAAGTTTGTGTAACTCAACCTTGGTGTTAAATTAATTGGTGTTATAGATAGGTACAAATTTCAACCCTTTTTGTAAAACATCTTCTTCTTGTTTGGTGAGAGTCCTATTTGAAATGTTAACTACTAGGCTGTTCACGTTTGGAATCTCGTTTGCACTCCTGGTCCTTTTCCTCTTCCCCCTCCTCGTTCGTTTCTTCCTTGTTGATTGTCTAAAAAAGACACTGAACTGGTGCTTGGAGTAGCTCTACTGTCAGCTCTTCCTTCCTCTGTTCTTTGTTGTGGTGCTTGTGTGGTCTGCTCGTCTCTGTTTGAATCAGTATCTGAACTACTGTTATCTGAGTTGGGATTAAGATTGCGTGGTCTCTGGGGTTGATTCTGGTATTTATCTGCCCATGTATACACTTCGTCCCGTAGATAGTCAAAAGTGTCTCTTCTAAATTTTCTGATTTTTCTAGCTTCTAGATCTGCTTCATACCCTTCCAATCGTTTGTTGATGTCTGTAAGTATTTCTTGAAGGGTTTCTGTACTTGTAAGTGCTGTGATTTCCTCTGATAGTACTTGTATTTCTTGTTCTAGATTCTGTAAATTGCTCGAAAGTTCTTTGATGATCAACAAGATTAGGTCGAGAGAGCACTTATTGAGGATCTGCTCCCATTTTCGCACGAACTCTTTTTTTCTTTACATAGGGTCGGTTTCAACCCAATTCTCAAACCTCTTGGGATCCTTTGTGCTTTATAGTACCTGCCTAGCGTCACTGCATGAAGTTTGCAGTTTATTGACTTCCTGATAATATATTCCAATTGTTTAATTTTTTTGTTCAGATCTGTGTCTTTAGAGGACCTGTTGCTTTCTTTAATTAGTCCTAGAATAGCGTTTGCCTCGTCTGTTGAAAAGCCTAATGTTGTCGCTCTTGTATCCGTTAGTTTCTCTATTTCTTCTTCTGCTGCTTGTGGTCTGTCACTGTTGATAGATCCACCCTTATTCGCATTACGATACCATGCACAACAATTTTCAACGCACAATTTCACTGAGTGTTATTTTTAAACATTATTTCTTAATCAATGGGAGCATTGCTGATTCATTTTGACACACGCCAGGTGATTGCTGCTCACTGCACTTTGGCAGCTTTGACGCGTGTATGGAATCTGTACACAATGCTTTTTAAAAACAATACAATGTTCTCTAGAGGTCATGTGACTATGCTGATTAATTTTAACATACGCCATCATGTGGTGCTGAGTAGCAGCGCTTACGTGTTTACTTGTTCATCAGTTCTATCTAATACTAAGGGCTTACCTGCAAAGTATCCCTTCTCAGTCCTGTGCGTCAGCTCCCCTAATACTAAGTAGACGCTTTTTCAACAGGCTCTTGTGTACCATAGTTGTCATGGTTACCTTAGTCTCTCTTCTATCTCTAGTGACCGGCTTTGTAATGCTGCCATACTTTGAGGTTAAGATGCCATTTTAGGAATCTGAAACTGTGTATTTCTGCCCATACTCTTTCTAAACATGTATTTAGATCGTATGTGTTCATGCTTCTGCATGTAAAAATGCCATAAATTAATGTTTAAAGATGAAAAAAATATATTAAAACAATATACAAATTTCTGAATCCACCAGGTCAATCCCTTATTAATTTAAATCTATATTCAGTATTATAAACAAATAGTTAATTCGCTTACTATGCTGTATCTTGTCTGGAATCTTGTGGTGTTACTAACTGATGCTTCAGTATATTATTAAGTTACACAAATATTCTTGATGCTCGACAAGTTCTCATGAGTGACTGTTATCTCATAATATGTGTTAAGTCTATTGGGCGTTGCACAGTACAGAATGGTTCTTGTCCCATTTAGTTAGATTCAAATAGTCAAGCTTGATTGAATAGTCCCATGGTAACATACTTACCGATTGGTGTTGAACTTCAATTGTAGTTACCCACTATTTTATTGTATCGACGATCAAAGTATACCCGGAGCATTCTAATGGTGAATCTCTATACATTTGCCATTGTACAATTAAAGCTTATTAACATGTTATCACGATGTTGAAACTCCAGCACATGATACATTATCCAATTTATTATTTGCATGAGAGACAATGTTTATACAGGAATTCTTTTTCATGGTGACATGCTTACAAATGAATATCATGATACAAAACCATCTTCGTTAGCATCTGCAATGTTTTCATAAAGTCCTTTAGCCTTTAATTGTCTTGGCAGTCCTAAATTTGTGAAATCTGAGTTCTACAAGAAAGCAGCCATTTAATTGTCCGTATTCAGACCGATCTCCACAGATCTGAATCTGCAGGTTAGTCGTGCTTCTTCCTGTCTCAAAAGCAATTCTCTGTTGCCACCTCTCCATCCTAGGGTGACTTTCTTTAGACTGATGAATCTAATTTCTTATCGTTCATCTGATGATGGTGTTGCCAAGGCTGTGCGAGAGGGAGTGTCCCATCTTGGCTCCCAATCAATGACAGATGTTCCTGTATGCGTGTTCTTGGCTCACGTATGGTACTACCTATGTACGTCCTTTTGCAGATGCAGATTATAGCATATACTACACATTTTGACCTGCAGTTAATGTTCTCCCTAATATTGACAAAGGTCCTATGTAAGTCCTTAAATATGTTTGTACATTCATGAGCATTTCTGCACATGGTACATGTGCCGCATTTCCTAAAACCAGCCACCGTTGTTGTACTCAGGTAGTAACAACGGACTCACGTTCATCTTCAGAGTCTTTGCTCTTCTGTAAATCACACTGGCGTAGTCTTCCACAAATTTGAAAATATGATGATTCAGTTTAAGTAAGTACCAGTTCTTCTTTAGGATTCTCCTTAACATGTAGTTGTTACTACAGAAAGTAGTTATAAATGTAAGCTTCTCTGTAGCTTTCCTCTCTGCCTGCTTCTTGTGAGTCAGTGTTTGTCCTCTAGTCATTCTGCTGTCTTGGTCACATGCTGGTTTTATGCATTTGTTGGTGTAGCCTCTCTCTTTAAATCTTGTGAAAAGTAAATCGCATTCTTTGTCAAAGTTTTCTTGGTCGCCACAGTTTCTGCGTGCCCTAATAAATTCTCCTTTAGGAATATTTTGTTTCACAGGTTCGTGGTGGCAGCTCGTAGCGTAAAGAGTCGAGTTCACCTCTGTTTCTTTACGGTACGTGTGTGTAAACAAATGATCCATGTCCAAGTATATTGTTACGTCCAAAAAATGTATACTGCTTCTGCTATTTGTTCCAATAAATTCTATACCTGAATGGTTCTGATTAGCTCTTATCATAAAGTTATCCAATTCTTCTGGTGAACCTTTCCAAATAAAAGAAAACCTCATCTTTATAGCAAACCCAAAGGATGACATTGTCTGTGTAGGCCTTGTCTCTATATATTTGATAGCCTTCGAACCCAGAGAGGAGAGGAGGCTGAGGGGAGCCCGAAAGAGAGCTCAGTGTCATCTGCATAACACTGAAAGTTAGAGGAAAAGGGATAGATCAGGTAGGCCAAAGGGGCCAAGTAGATATTGAAAAGCCGGCGTGATAGGTTAGAGCACTGGGGAACAACACATGAGGAGAGAGATGTGTTGGAGTGAAAGGACACAAGTTGGACCTGGGATGGTCGGTCCAGGAGGAAGGAGGTCAACCACTCAAGGGCCTGATCCATGATGCCCAGGTTCTCACTTAGTCGATTGATCAGGATGGCCATGTCAAAAGCAGAGGAAAGGTCAAGAAGGATGAGGACAGAAGGAAGGTTTGAATAAAGATTAGTGAACAGACTTTCAAAGGTGTTCAGGAGAGCAGTTTCCGTGCCGCTGGCTGCTCTGAAGGCAGACTGATGTCATGGAGATAACCAACAGATTCAGTGTGGAGAGTAAACTGAGAGATGGGCTGTTTTTGCAGCAGTTTGCCCAGAAAAGGAGTGATAGAGATCGGGAGATAGTTTGCCAGACAGGTAGGATCAGCAGAAGGCTTTTTAAGGAGGGGCTGTACAAGGGAGTGCTTGAGGAGAAAGGGGAATGTTCCAGTGGCAAAAGAGTGATTACATAAATCGGGGAACGCTGGAGCGAGGGTGTCAATGTGGTCCTTGATGGTTCTGGAGGAGCAGGGGAGAACCTGTTTCGATGACACTTTCATAGATCACACTTGTCTAGGAACATCATCAGGTGTAGTCGGAGGGAATGAGGAGAAAGGAGGAGGAGAGGGAATGGTGGCCAGAGGGGGGCCGGGAGAGGTAGAGGGAGAGGAAGAGGGGAGAGAGGACAGGATGTCTTGAGTTTTAGTGGTGAAGTGAGAAGCCAGTGCTGTACAGAGTTTTCACTTAACTGATACAATGTTCCAAGTAAAAGATCAAAAGTAATTTCTAATTTGCTACTATGCGTTTTGATTTAAGTGCAGTGTTTTGAATCTCCTGAAGCCACATATATGCATTGTCACTGATTTTTCATGGTAGAATTGAAGTGCTGCTTACTTTGAAGGAAATGTTTTGTATCTTTTACATTGGTGATTTTGTCTCTTTCATTTGTGAAAATAAAATAGTAGCAAATGAATGTTTTGGTCTGTTTTAATTCCTATTTCACTTTGATTTCTCTCTAGTCTAGAGATGAAACACCCAGAAGCAGGGCCACACAATCCAGTGACTTAGAGTTGTTCTTCTATGACAGAATGTGATTCATTGTTTATATCTAAATGCTTCAGCTGAAGTTTTTATACACAAGAAAATGCTGAATAAAATCATATCAGAGCTGGACAATACAAACAAGATAACACATTAGCCACAGTGTAATGTTGCACAGAAGTGTAAAAGCACTGCATCCAGCAGCATGTAAAAATATGAGATGTTAAAAGCAATATTCAACATGTTTCTCCTTAACTTACACAGATGGCCTAGCTTCTAAAGCAGAGATTTCACCATGATGCACCCTTTTTAGTTTTGGCTATTAGGTGGCACTAAAAGCGCTAGCTTTAAGCCAAAACGAGTGTCCTTAAAAATAAAAGCTTTAACAAAAGAGCTTCAGAGAGGGGCTTTGAAGTAAGTTGCTAATGCTTTTTAAAGCGGATGACAAATGAGGATGGATTTCCGTTGTTTGGATATGTGTCCCACCCATTTAAAGCTCACCTCTAAGTGAAATCTATATGATTTTCCTCCCATTCACACCCCAAACCACACCCCTGTTTGCACTCTTTGCCTGCATTTGTATTGTGCTGAATTTGTCAGCCATTTTTACTTCCAAAATGGTGTCCACCAAATGTTAATGTTAATAAAAAAAGTGATTTGACCTGTTTGATGCTTTAGAAAATACTTACTAGAGCTTTAAGTTATGTAATACTGTTAAAGATATTTTTGGTCTAAAATGGATCTAAAAATGTCTGTATACTTATTTGTGTGTGTTGCTCTAGTGTTACCTGAGAAAGTTTTCGTTGGCTGTGGAGTTTGTTCATCTTGTACAATGTAGCCACTTCTTTTGTTGACGTGCTTTCTTGAGTTTCACAGGAACCGATTTTAATGAACAAAGTCTTGGCAAGTGTTGACTGTGAAATCGTGGCATGCTGTCTTTGAATCCTCGTTGACCGTGTGCATGAGACAGTAAATGCAGATTGAGATGGGCAAAAACATGCACCTTTGTGTTGGTCAAACACCAACGAGGTGCTGACATCCATGGCTGTCTAGCTCAATGTTGGCAATAAAACCAATCATCGCCATGCCCAAGGTTTCTGGTGAGGAGTCCAAAATGTTGCAGTTAATAGAGCTATGGACTGGCACCAGCAACCGCCACGTCCCCACGCAGGGGAAACTCGAAGTCCCTTTGCTGAGGCTGGCCACTGTCAAGTCAAAGCCGTTCTCCCACATGAGGTGAGATCTGCATGCTCTCCCAGAAGGAGGGGACCCCTTGAAGGAGAGGCCCACTGCGATTTGGCCTTGCGCTCACTGTTATTGAGGTTGCAACAAAGCACCATTTTGAAAGAAGGGGGCCCAGTGGGTCTCTGGGATCCCCCATTCATCCTTTCAAATGGCAACCTAAATATTGCACCCCAATATTCTGTGGTGTGGGTAGCCTTCTGAATGCAAATTACTGCAATGAAATCCGCACGTGCAACAAGGAATGTTCTTAGTGATTGCGCCAAGAAGTGGGCCAGATAGCTCTAGTTTTCATGTGCCACTCAATGTGAGTGGCTAGGAGCACAGTGTGTGTCCTCTCCTCCGATGTCGACATCAGGTCACCTGACACTCTCTGCCCCCGCTCTACATCAGTGGGCACAGGAAAACTGTGGCTAGATATGCCCACACAAATCCCAAGTCTATTGACTACATTGGTGCTTGTTTACAAATTATACATGACCAAATATTTGTCAGCCCTGTAAATAACACATGATATTCTCACCCTCAGAAGAATCACAGGACGAGGAGTCAGGCATGGCAGACAACCTGCATGATGAACACAGCATTCTGCAGCAAGCGCATAACCCAAAGGGCTATTTGGCCAGTTAAAACCAGTTAATGACTGTAAAAGCTGTGACGGCGCATGCCGGTCCCTGCATCTGATTCCTGATGTGAAATCGTATTATGATAGAACTCGTGTGGGGTAGGGTGTGGGGTGTTTAAACGTTCAAGAGATGACGTTTCTTCATTCCAGCAATACCCGGAAGGAGACATTGATAAGATGTATATAAAGAGCTCTCAGGTTTGCCGTGACCATGTACGAGAAGGCCATCCAGCCCTCGTTGTTTCCCTTTTGATTCTGGAACTTGTAGTTTTGTATTTCGGGACTGGGTGGCCGCCTTCCACATGGCCACAGGAAACTTGACAGCTTTTACTTGATCAGAGAAATTTGGCTCAAATACCAAACTTGATAACCACGCTTTATAAAAGCTATACAAATCAGCCTGATGCATTTTGCGTTCCCACGTTAAGGTTATTCCTCTTAATTTTACTTGCACAGCTGATGTAAGCAAATTGCATGTATTCTTTATTTTCAGTTTGAAGATCATTTTCTGAACTAGCGCTTTGCGTCCGATTCCTCGCGCTTCTAGGCACTCGAGGGTGTTTGTTGTTATCCAATTTAGCGCTCATACTGCCAGGATTCAAACTTCTGGCCGCAAGTCAGACGTAGATAGCATAGGTCAACATTAGACTTGCCGAGCTATCTTATAAATGTCCGGGGAGAAATGCCTGTTGATCCTGAAAAGACTGAACTTACAATCATGCCCGAGCTTGGTCTGTCTACTGGGCCCCATAGCCCTCTAATTAAAGTGATGAAGAGGGAATGCCTTGCTAGCCAGACAAAAATTACAGCTTAGTAGCACAACAAAACCAAAGATAGCACCGTCATTAGCCCACAATGCTTAAAGAGGCACCTAGTCATTTGTTCCACTAATGCTTTCTTTCTACCCTGATTAGGTCTGCATGTTATCAATATTTTAAGAAATTACTTGGAGTTTAGTTTGGAAATTCAAATTCATATACACCCCTGCTTACCCTTTAATTTGATACAATCATTTGTCACGAAGGGATGAGAGACATCTAAAACAAGCATTGACAATGCCAACAGTTTCGGATTTTGCGTAGACATGGGAAAGGCATTTGCCAGGCACTGCCGTAGTGCTATTAACTGGGCATTAATGGTAGCAAGTGCCAAATGAAGCGAGTACTTGGCATATAATAGAAGTGCCTGGCAAATGCCTAATACTTATACACAAGCCAAAACTGTTGGCTTTGCCAATGCTTGTTTATAACGGACGAGCTGATTGACACCATGCCCCCTCTCACATAATGCTGCAAGAGCTCTGACGGAAAGCTACCCAGCTCTCTCAAGACAAGCCTAAAAATACCTGGTATCCTACAGTCCCCAAAGCCTGACCTTTCCCAACCCCTTCATTTCTGTACAGAATTGCTGTGTAATGATTGTAGAATGACAGTCCAGCCAAAGAAACAGGCCTGAGCCTACATCACTGTCACAATGTCCTCTTTCTCTCATCAGCCGGCCTCTCCACGGAGGACAACAGTTGAGTGTGGTGCTGTTCTCTGGTAGTGCGGCAGCCATAGGATGGTATGACTGCAGCACTGTCACGGGCCACACCAGGTGTCGGGATCACCCGACTCAGTAACTAATGCTGCGGACATGCAGCAGACAGGCTGCAGGGAACACCCTGCCCAGTCCGGATCACCGGGGCGGCTTACAACAGCTGGGGGCACCCAGCACGTGGCAGCCTCGGCTCTGGGGGCACCCAGGCCGGGGGTGCAGGGCCAGGCCATGATCACACGGCAGACAAAGGGCAATAACCAGACATAGACATTTTCTGTGGCTCTTCTGCACTGACTCCAACGTGCCAGCAGAGCCCCTTTTATTTGAAGAGCGTTATGACACAGTCATGATGCTTTTCCTTAAGGGGGCAACAGGCCCACACTGAAATGGGCCACACACCACATCCCTCCGTTTTTATCACAAAAAAACTACAGCACATATAAGCTAACGACCCTATCCAGAGTCTGTTATCAGGGTGTAATCTAGTCCACACCCCACCTGTCAACTACAAAATCACTGCGAACAGTGGTGCATTCCAGTCCGCACACCACTCCGGGTTCCCGGTGGCCGGGGTTAGGGAATCAGAAAATGCTGGGATCAAACTGCCTGCTTGCGCTGCTGCAGGACAGGAAGAACACATTCTTCTCATTTTCCTCCTCGACATATTCGTACAGCCCCTTCCTTTGCTCCTCTGCCACCTGGACCGCTGCCACCCTGGATGGCTTCCTCCTTCTGACCTCCTTGGACCCGCTTCCAGCTGAGGGCACAGCCATGCTGGCTGGCATTGGGGCTGGGCACACTCGTGCAAAATGATCCATTGTTCTGCACTGCCCACATGTGTGGCCTTTGACCGGGCAGTCCTGCATGTGCGGGAGGTCTCATCAGACTGATGGCATATTGTGGCACCGGGCTCCCTCTGTGGCCAATCCCCTCTTCGTGTTGGCCTACCTCCTTGCCATTTGCTGACGGCCGACATCTCTTCCAACTTTACCCGTTGCATGGGGGCTTCCAGCTTGAGCTTTTGCCTGGAGAGGTTCATCGCCGAGGCACAAACCTCTGCCAGCTCCTGGGTGCTGCTCAGTTCTAGGATTCGGTCAAGGCCCAGCCCTGGCTCCCTGAGCACTTGTTTTTGCAACTTCGCCAAGCTACAGCTGTAGATTATCTGCGCCCTGATCTCATCATCGTCGAAGTTGCCCGGGCATAGGATAGCACGATTCCACAAAGCTTGCCATGAAATGCGTTGAGGCTCTCTCCTTCCTCTTGCCTCGCGCATCTCATCCTGAACTGTTCATAATCTCGGTTGACCATGGGCATGAAGTACTCATTCAGGGCTGCAATGGCTGCGCAATGTGACTGATTTAGGGGCCGGAGAGTCTTTAAACAGCCTCTGGACAGCGGGGCTGGGTGTGTACAGAAGGGGTGGGTGTTTAGCACTGTCCTTGATCTCCACCGCCTCAAAATACAGTTCTAGATTTTCCACCCACACCGTCCACCTGGGTCCTAGACTGGCTGGAGCCCCCTACACATCAAACGGACACAGCGGTGCCAGCTGCACATTCTGGCTGTAAGCCCCTTTATTGTTGTCATCCCCCATGATGGTTACAGGGCTTTCCGCAGTCTCTTCTCACTGATCACACTTTGTAGGTCACAGAGGGGCCACAGGCACTCCCTGTGGAGCTGCTACCATTCGGGGTCTTGGTGATGGAAATGTCCTGAGGGGTTGGTATGCCCTCACCCCAAAAGCGCACAAGCACTCCCTGAAGAGCCGCTACCTCAGAGGTCTTGTTGGTGACAGGCCCGTCACGAGGGGTTTGTGTGGCCTCTTTTCACCCCTCACCACTGCCTTACCAGGCCTCCATGCCTGACAGTCAGCCTCTCTCATGATGTCGGTATTTTTTCACAATAATGTCATAGGAAAAGGATGAAGCATTTATACAGTGTTTTATTTGCTAATATATTTCTATTGAAGCCATTAACAGCAAGCAAGACGAAGACGGTCACACTTTACATATTCAATGAAGGGGTGTTGGTCATCGATGTCTTTTTGCTGCATTCCCACATTTCACGCACCGTTATCAGGTCCATGGCTACCCGTGCCTGCTTCCAATGACTAGTGCTTCATAAGCATGGGCTCTGCCGTGGACCTCTGATAAGGGGTGTTAGAGAGATTTCTCACACAAGTGCTAAATTCCCTCTACCTTAGGGCCCTGCAGCTCTTTTGCTATATTTTGGGGCTTTGAACTTTTCATTTTCAATGTGTTTTACTTTTGTGTTCTTTGGTTATGGAGTTTTAAAACCACTCCATGGGCATCATCTTTTTCTGTGTGTCACACAGCATCTTCAGTGCAGTGGCACAGGGGTGTCTTTCAGACTTCCCAAGGTTTAAATAACTTCTCTGGGACTGACTACTGTCTCCCAGAGCAAGTTAAAATGACTTTACGAGTCTCTTTAAATGTACTGACCCAGCACACACTATCATCCTATAGAGTGCTGGAGGGGTTGCCTAGCTTCCCGAGTCAAAACACTAATTTAACAGTAAAATGTTACCCTTTCCTACTTTAAATGGCTCGTGGCAGTGGTTTAGATCAAACTACCATGATTTTTCGCAACCGCTCATAACAGTAGCTAAAAATCGGGTCAGCCATGTTTTTCAATATGGCGCCCACCACCTGTCTGTAAAAACAGACCCTGGTCATCTTTTTTCACCATTTCTTTTAGGAAAGGTGCTTCTTCTGTTTGTCTCTGCGCGCCAAACCAGGTTTGGTCCCTTTGTTAGTTGGCCTTTGGCGGGCTTCAGTGCTCAAGCCCTCCTCTGGCGCCTGAGTGTCTGGGGTGGACAGGATGTGAGGGAGGTGCCCGAAACTCCCTGTGCTTAGTGTCCTGGGAGACCTGAATGCACTCTGATGTGGTTGGCTGGCTGGCTGTCCGGCAAGGACAGCCACCTTGTTGTGTGAGTGACAGCCAGGCTGGAATGAATGGGGAAAAACTGTTTAAAAGCAGGTCTGTGGGACTTGGAAAGCAGAGTCGACCACTGGAACGAAAGAACCGAAGAGGAGAGGAAGGAAGAGGACTGCTGCAACTCCTGAATGACTGGTGAAGCCCAGCTGAAGGTCCGAATTGCCTGAAACTCCGACAACAGAGAAGCCCTTCAATGTTAAGTTCTTCCCTTGAGTTTGGTGGGACCACCAACTCGCAAGCCACCTGGACACCATCCCAATCTGGTCGAATTTTCTTTAGAGTGCTGTTGAAACCGCATAGCCAGAGGGAAGGAAACCAGCTTGTGGACTTTAAGGCACTCACACCTTAAACCGATGTCTTGCTACAGCTTTTGGACTCATCCCTGGGCAGTGCAGGAACCTCCCGACGTCCTCCTTCTTGTCCCCATGACTGAAGCTCAGGAAAAGCGAGATCTGCTCGAACTGCCAGGAGCAACTGCCTCAGCTACAGCTTTCTTCATTGACAAGGTACTGTGCAAACGAGGTCCCGAAATCTTTTCGGCCATCGAGAAAGTGTATGAAACTTTCCTCAACTACGAAGGCTTGTCCTTCCTTTAACATTCGTCAAACTTTTCGCCTAGCCAAATCCTTTAAAAATCTGTGGCAAAGACTTAACCGTTATCTACCAGAACTATGCTATCCTATACAAAAGACTCTGAACCATTGACTTTGGCCCAGGCCTACTCAGAAGAATTGCTGGTTGTATTTAACTGAAACCCTTTGCCCTGCCTATGAATGTATTTGGGCTGTCTATTCTTATATCCTTGTCTTTTCCCTCCTTTATTAAGTATCTGAAGTGCCATTTTGCTCCCACTTCATTTTGGAGCTAAACTTGTTCATTTACTTACCAGTTGGATTTTTGTGGTGTATTCGCGTGTGATATTGAGCTGCTTATGCTAGTGTAATGTATTCTAACTGACTGAGTAAATAAATGTATACTCTTTTACCAAGAAACCTTGAGTAAGTTTATATTTGAATCACTGTATTTGTTGGTCCTTTGTGTAACTTGTTCTACTGCTCACTTAAACACTTGAGATAAGTCTGGCTGCTCAGCCACCACTACAGGCTTGTACCAAAGGTGAAATTGTGCTTACACTTGTAGTCCTAATTGCCTGTAGTGTTCCCCAAGGGTACTGTAGGTGATTATGCCTAACATGGGGGCATGGGAGAGTCTGGTGAAGTTGCGAGCTAATTTAAGAGGCAACTGTCCCAACTTCTGGAGGAGCAAAACACCATCCATGCTCAGAAAAGCCAGCAGAATTTATGACGCCCTCCTTGCCCTAGCCCTGCAGTAATTTATTGTATTTGTATTACATTACGTGTTCTCGTAATGTCAATACGTTACTTCATTCCTTCACAGTTGAATCATTTAATTGCACAGGTTCCTGTAAGCGCCAGTTCTTTATCTGCGTAGAGACATCTGCTTCTGTCAATCACGTCCTGGCAGGTGGGGGCCATTCACAGTGCGGGGGCGGGTTACGGAGCTGGTGAAGGCAGGCTTGTCCCGCCGCGATGGGGATTTTTTTTTTTCACAGGTGAGACGATGCAGATAGATTGCATACCTTGAGCGAGTATAGTCTGCACGCACCACCGCGCAGCAGAATAAATCCCATCAGAGCACACCTGTGAAGAATGACTGGAAGGAATTCGGAAAAACGCTTTTGTTTAATATTTCCAAAGCGCATTCATAAATGTTGGCATAGCACACGTTTATCTTAATAATTGCAAAGCAAACCCACCTCACACCCTCCCTCATACAACTGGGCCGTGAAGCGGCAGAGTCTGCTTGATAGGAGATGTTCACAGAAAACGTTTGCCACAATATATTTATGAACTAGAATATATTTTGTTATTGCATTTGAAATGGATTTAGAAAATAACCGTGCATTAAACAGCACTGGAATGCACTAATTGCAATTTGCAAAAAAATGCATGATCGAATTTCTATAATATTTTAGATAGCATAGGAGGTCATTTGAATCTCCGTGTTTTTTTTTTTTGCTGTTTTTTTGTAGAGCACTCGTGAACCACTGAAGTGGCTTTTTGGTGCTAGAATCAGAAACTAAAGCATACACGATTACTGTTGTTTAGAATGGAAACGGGTATGTTTCAGCATTTGTAAAGCTGTGTCTACCATTGGCATTTCTGATTCGCTTTAGCAGTGCATTCCATCAAGATGGAGCCAAACCAAATAAGAATCGACTGCCATAATGTTGTGCCTTGATTTTTGGGATCAGAGCTAGGTTGGCACTAGATGATCATAGTGTACAGGAAATTATTTGTAGCGACGAAATGTGGTTCCCAAAGTATTCAATGTTCGGTAGTCTCAGGCACATGGTCTTACATTGTCATTGAAGGGCTCCTGACAACCTGTATATGTATTTGTTTAGCTATGCTATAAAGGTAGTTAAAATGATCCTGATAACTGGCTTCAATATATTGCTCAACTGATAGGAAGAGCACTTTTTAGGTAGTTTATAACTTTGCCCCCCCCTGGATGAATCCTCACCAAACTATGCAAAAAAAAGTGTATGGCCTGCTCGGAATTTTATTGGCAGGTTTGGTGAGGTTTTGTCAAGGTGGGGCAAAGTTACATGTTTAATTAATTAATAGTGCACTGAAGCCCGCAGGCATCAGGGCACACACAGACACACTTCGCTTGGGCCGATAACTTGGGCTGCCGGGCCGTTATCCCCTGTTCCGGTCCCTGGAACGGGGGATGAACGTCACTTTATTTCCATTAGCATAACACAAAATGCTAATGGAAATGTTGGAAATATCTATGTACTTTACTGAGAAATGTAAAGTAGATGGAGTCTATAAGAATATTTGTTTGTGATATTCTTTAACTGTGAAAGGAGGTTCCTAAACGAACCTTTCTTTAGTTGTTTTAAAAAAAAATGTGCATGAGAGGTTAGAAAAAAGTTGAGGAGGGAAATGAGGGAAGAGGCAGCAAGCACTAATATGGAGGGGCATGTGGACAGGGGAAGATGTTGCACGTGTGTTACTTCTAAGGTAGAGACCAGTGTTTCTCATGCTTCTTGATCACAACTTCAAGCACACTTCGAAATTGCTTCCTCCTTCAGAGTGGTGTGTTGCAGTATATACAGAGGACTGTTGTCTTCCAAAGATATGGATCAACCGCCTCTTTCATTGCTTGCAAGGTAGCTGGTAGGATTTTGTGTCCCAAAGAAGTAAGCTGTGTGGTTACAGTATTGATTGAGGAAGATGATGTGGATTAAGACAGCCTACTACTTGCTAAGAAAGGAACAATCTTTCTGAGAGCATTGCAGTAGTTGGATTTGGTGTGGTAGCGCATGGAGGCGGTTCTGGAGGAGTACTGTCCAGGTAGTACGTGAATGAGTACAAAGTTGCACTCAGTGCATTTCACTTTTGTAGCTTTAGCCTTCGGTACATTTCCAACAGTGATAAAGAACTGCCACACCCATGATTCTCTCTGGGTGCTAGAGGCAGTCACTTCCTCTACCTCATCCTCTTGATCATCTTCATTGGCTTTGGAAATACTGTGCTTTTTTTGTTATGTGGGTCCACCAGCTGGTGGTGGTTGTGGCTCTTGGGGAGGAGGGATGGCAATAGCGTATGCCATTTTTAAGATAAATAGCAGTCTTCCTACTATTCTTCCAAATATGCGCTTTGTATTAGATTGTTAATGGGAATGAGTGAGAATAGGTGTAGGAACTGTGGAAGGGTACATTTTGTACTTGAAATTTCCTAAATCAGTAGAAAATGCAGTTCCTAACTGTCCTTGAAGCAAGGACACGAACGCGAAGTGCAAACACGTTCATGGTCACGTCATCATGCCGAGCGCACAGGCATGGTCACGTGGCACTGTCCGGAAGGTCCACAATGACGTGAGAAGTTCACAGACGTCGACGGAAGCAAACAGTGGAAAAAGTATAGAAGTGTTAAAAATGATGCTAGAAGGTGGGACGCTGTAAATTGGACAGAAACGTTGCTATATTGGGGTAAGTATGATATTAATAAGTTGTAGGAAAATAGCAAGCACTGTTAAAAACCCATGGAATTCTCTGAAAAAAACTTTGTTAAAGAGATGTTATGGTTAAGTTGCACCAATAAAAACCTACACAATTCTCTGAAAAAACTTTGTTAAAGGGACTTTATGGTTAAGTTGCACTGATCAAAACCTATGAAATTCAATGAAAAAACTTTGTCAAAGGGACGTTATGGTTAAGTCGCACTAATAAAAACCTATGAAATTCAATGAAAAAACTTTGTTAAAGGGGCGTTATGGTAAAGTTGCACTAATAAAAACCTATGAAATTCCTGGAAAACATTGTTGCAGGAACGTTACGGTTACAGGTAAAACCAATCCCCCTCCCGAAATTCGACAGTTATATTAAGCTAAGCAACCATAACCTGTGCCAACAGTATGCACTGCAAGGACTAAAACCCATGACATCAAAGATGCCATCACAAATCTCATTCATGACATGACATCACATGTGTGGCTCCCTCTGTTTTCTTCCCTACCATAAGTAGGGCAGGTGCTTTTCTTCACTAACAGTCAGGAACAAACAATTAAAAAGGTTCTATATTTACGGTTCACTCACATCATATAATACATATACATATAGGGGAAGAGGAAAGCATAAAACACAGCACTGGTTTCTGTGCATGAAGATAATCAGTTATGTTATGAACAGTTTCTGGTAATACTGCTCCTTTTTAGCTTACTTTAATTACCTTGTATATGGTCATGTTTGTATGCATTGTGGTGTCTTTATGGTTTCGGTGCAGTAGTGCAATTATGTAGTTATAAAGGCAATAGTAGCTACTTCTTACATGTTTCACAGTACTAGACACTCTAAAACTAATGCATTCATGATTTCACTGTGTAACATGGAAAGATCTGTAAGGTTACACTTCTATGAGGCATGGTGCAGACAATGCTATATATGCACATTAGTTCCTTCATGTACAGTGAAGAAGTGTGTAATACAATGGTGTATATAGATGCATTCCTCCATTACCTACTTACCTCATGAAAGTTCTGCCATTATTCTTTGATAGTTTTTTCCCACCATTACAATAACAACCCCTTGTGGAGGCTTCCTATTAAAACTATTTGCAGATGTGATGTCATCAGTGGTGTCATGAGTGTGATTTGTGATGGCATCTTTGATGTCATGGGTGTTAGTCCTTGCAGTGCACACTGGTGGCACGAGTTATGGTTGCTTAGCTTACCATAACTGTCGAATTTCTGGGGGTTTTCGGTTTTACCTGTAACCATAACATTCCTGTAACAACGTTTTTCCATTGAATTTTACAGGTTTTTTAGTAGTGCAACTTAACCATAACGTCCCTTTAACAACGTTTTTTGTTACTGAATTTAATAGGTTTTTAGTAGGGCACTTTAAGCATAACGTTGCTTTAGGGTAGTTTTTCCAGTAATGGGGAAAGGTTTTTAGTAACATATGTAGACTTCACCTGGTTGGCGTATGAGCAATTAAACGGCAAGTATCCATAGGACGCCATTAGTGGCCGCATGTCTGCATCTTCAAATGCACTTTTAAGTGGTTGTGGAAGCGCATGTGTTTAGATTCCACACTTAGACCCATTCATAGGTCATGCACTGTATGCTGATAACACTGTCCCTCTCTCCAGCCCTACGTAGTAATGCAGTAAAGTATTGCTGTCCACTTCGTGGGTGGCTCTGCAAACGTAGCAATGTGTGGCTAAAGTACTCCTAACTGTATAACGGCCCCTGGTAAACAACGAACAGCAACCTGCACTGTGACGTGGGCATGTTAAATGTGGCATTACTTTGATTTATCTGCTGCTTCCCTTTCCATGACCCGTGAAACTGATACATTGTGTGTGCACTCAGCAGTGTGATGGAAAGTATGAACAGGTTACGTGCCGGTTTTACAGTTGAAGAAAACATGTAACTGCAAGTGGGACAGTTTTTAGTAAGGCTGCAAAATTGCAAAGCTGGTGCACCTTCCTCATGCACATACTAGTGGATGTAAAGGCAAGTAAGGAAACAGCAGAATATGCAGAGCTCAAACAATGTTACTGGTGGTTAGAAAAGCGCTGTATGTGCATGGGTTGCACAGAATATATGGCTTGTGGTTGGCTTTGTTGTAAACATTCTTGTATTCCACAATGTATGTATATCCGTGAATGGTACAGCTAACAGTAAAGGTGTAGCATAAAGTGCTTGTACTGCATGTGATGACAATTCAAATTAAAGAAGGACAAAGCAGCAGTGGCCCGGCTACCGCTTTCAAAGAGTGACGTTGCGTACTTTCATGTACAGCATTTGCCACATCTGCTGCAGGCAACAAGAGGGGCACTCCTGTAGGGCAGCAGAGCTGTAAAACAACCTTTCCAAAGCATATGCTGCGCTACAGACCCTTAGCCGGCAAAGGGCATTGTATTGTGCATTTAGTGCAATGCGCTACTGTACACAGTTAAGGTGCTTGGAAGTGCATTGCAACGGTCTTTACAGGAGCATTACAATGAGTACCGACTATATAGGTGAGGGCCACCCAATAATTCAATTTCCTGGCACGTCCCCTATAGTATCTAGGCAGGTGCTGCCCCCTCTGTACCGGACTTTTCCTGGCTTTCCTTTTGTGGCGTGTGTGAGAACACAATAATAAATAAAGATGCACTGGGGAAGGAAAAAAGGTAAAAAAAAGAAAGCACCTTTCACAGATGAATAACGGAATTGCCAATGCACGCATGCAGGGCGGGGTACATGGCATTGTGGAGAACACTGTAGTTCAGTCAGTTGGAAAGGAGTGCGCTGTACAAAGAGATTTCTTTACGTGTTGCAGAGCGTTTTGAAGAGAGTCACAGTGCAACATTTACTACAAGAAAATATCACTACTTGAAAGAAAGGCACCAAGGCAATTCAGATGGGGTGTGCAGAAATCAAAATAGCTGGCATAGTACGAGGAACATTGTAGCTAGAGAAAAGTATTCATGCTGTGAAACGTAATAATGCCATGGGTGAAGTATGCCATTGGCACATGACAAAGAAATGCACAAATACACTTCTTTGCAATGTACCGTGCTGTCTCCATTGACGGACCAAATAGAAAATGACACTGACACATCGGTATCTGCATCCTGCGATAGAAAGGTATGCAAGAGCTCAGATAGGAATGCATGAAATGGGCAAGTGCCTCCTTCATTGCAAACGGCACTGAAACTCGTGTAACATGCTGTGCAATGTTCCATGCACAATGAACAACAATAATATCGTCATGATTGCATATCAAACACACAAGCCAAAATCAGGCACTCCATTGTACCTAGTCTATAGCACTACACATGCACATCATAGATTCATAAATGAGTAGCGAGTGCAAAGTGTTTTGCATTCACTTTCACTGAATGTATGTCGGCATACCCCAAAATCTGCACGCTGTGCCTCGTAAAACAAACAGCCATATTGGCACCCTCTGCATTTCTTTGAACAAATACATAATATAGCACCGTCGATCCATACACACCACCCCCATAAACTTTAATACCCAATCCTGTAGCCTCTGCAAACCCATTTCTATGGGCGTCATCTGCAAAAAGGGTGCATGTACCACGTGCCGCCCTGCAACTATCACGATATTCGCAGACTTTTCTTCGTGCAGCACGTGCGCAGGAGTGGGGGAATAACTTTTTACCAGGGGAGCGCACGTCGTTGGTTGTGGTGGCTCTTAAAAGAACCTTTGTCTTTCGTGTTTTTTTTGTTTTGTTTTTAAAGGTGCTTCCCTAGAAACACTTTTTTGGGGGGTTTCATACGTGAATGTGTGTTTTCAACTTCAGCTCACATTCTTACAGTAGGGTCTTCAGTGCAGTCTGTAGATTGTGAATGAACATTTCATTGCCACGGGCAGACAAAGACATGTCATTTGCCTTGGTGTATGTATCGGGAACCAATGTTCTTATTCTCACAGGAGAACATCCCAGCAGCATTCAAGAAGTCACACATTCTTCTTTTGATAAGACCCCTTCTGACCTCTGGCTGGCGACAGGAAGCATTGGAATAACGCCACGTGATTCTCGGCAGTATACATGCGAAAAGCACCTTGGCAGTAGGAAAAATGCACTACACTGCTTTCATCAAAATCTTCAGTTGACTGAACACATGGGAACAAGGCAAGTAAACCAAAAAAAAGCCTCCAAAGTTCACAATCACAACATGTACAGTTGCCGAAGAAGCCACACGTTGACATTCTAGAAGCAGTGCGCTGAAACAGCACGATTCGATACCACTCTACAAAACGTCCACTCCCTCCAAACTAAATTGCTAGACAAGTCCTCTTGGAGGACATACAAGCACAGATCTTCCACAAAGTAATCACCCACGACGAAAACTGTGCGTCTTGCCATGTTTGCCAGCCGCAGTACACAAAGTAATGGAAAAGTGAATACCTCCCTTTTCTGTGACGCACACCAAGAGCACCTTATTTGCCAAAAGCCATAGTCCCATTTCCATTGGCCAACATGGTGAGAAGGGCAAAATGTGGCACGTGCCTTTCCCTAATCACCGTGTGGGAGGCCACCCGGTAAAGCAGGAGGATTCCTTCATCCTATTGGTGCTCTTTTTTGTAACATACACCCTGACCACCTGATTGGCCAAAGGGTATAGTCCCATGTCTATTTGGCCAGCATGCTCACAAACGCAGAATGTGGCACGTGCCTTTCTCTAAGTACCACCAGGGCTGCACCCCAGTAAAGCCGAAGGAGTCCTTCTTCCTATTGGCATGCTTTCCTCTGACGCACACCCTGAGCAGCACATGATATGACAATCGCTACAGTTCGATTTCCATACGCCAGCATGGCAAGGTGCATCTAATGAGGCATGTGCGTGTCCCCAAGTATGTCGAAGGCCGGTCCCGAGTGCAGCAGGATTCCCTCTTCCTATTGCCCCACATTCTTAGCAGCTCATTGGACAATCCCCAAAGTTCCATTTTTGTGGCCGCCACCCGCAAAATCCTTGCATGTGACTTTCGGACTGCGTGCAGGCTTGGGGGAATAACGTGCCAACAGGGCACGGGGAGTTTGTAGTAAGGGGCTACTCTTAAAAGAATCTTTTTTTTTTGCGCAGATCCTTTTACAAAAACACCTTTTTTGAATGTTTTCAGTAGCTTTTGTGTTTTCTTCTACGCACATTAGTTCAGTAAACTCTTCACCACATCCTGCAGACGAGCAAACAAAACTGCTTGCCAATGGATGACGACAAAATGCAATTTTCTTGGAAACACTCTGCATTTCCACAAGTAATAAGGTCATTGTTGCAGAAGAACATTCCACGAGCGGACAAAAAACTGTACATGCTTCTGTTGATGATACACCTTCCTTCATCTGGCTCGGAACAACATCCATGAGCAGTAGTATATACTCTTCGCAGTATTCACCTATTATAGATGTGGAAAGCACCTTGGCGGTGGGAAAAAGCATCCTTACGACATCCAGCAACCTCCTCAGTCTACGGAACAAATGTAAGCAAGGCAGGCAACCCATATGCATGCCGCCGTAATGAATTACGATAACATGTACTACTGGAAACGTGGCGAGGTATAATCATAGTTCATGCATATCGAAGAAATGGCACTCTTGCACAGCGTTCCACAATGCGTCCACTCCTTCCAAACCAGAATTGCAGTCAACGTTTCTTTGCAGAGCATAATTGTGCAGATCTATTACAAAGGGATCACCTACGAGGGGGCGTAGCTAGCGCACATGGCCTGAGGAAGCAGCTCGGCTGAACTCCCGTCCGAGATCCTACGTATGATCCTTTTGAAGCGAATAAAAACAGAACTTCCAACAGCAAAACGCAGGTGTTATCCTACAAAAATTGGACCCGGCGAGTTGCTGAAGCACTTGATATTCTGAGACATCCCTGCACCCCACAAAATGGCGCCAGCGGCTTACAACACCTGCTCGAGGGAGGACTGAGCTTGTGGATTAAACCTCGGAATTAATGATTAACTCCACATTGGCACTTGAGGTACTGGACTGCCCTAGAGTACTCCTCCGCTTACACTGTTGGAGGGGGAAATGCTGAGAGATACGGCGTACCACCCAAGACGCGCTGATCCTCTACCACAGGGCGAGAGAGAACCAGGGCACCCTCGTCACCTGCCGGGACTGCTCCTGCCGAGGTGCAGTCGCGAACAGAGATGGCACACTGCTGGAATTGCTGGGTTTCGGGGCTCCGACGTTATGCACACGGGCCTTTCCCTACCACTGGTGACAGGCCAAGGCACTGCAAATTAGGCTGGCGGAGATTGGAGCTGGTATAACGTGGCACATTGAGCTCTCACCCCTGCTGCCTGCAACATATCAGTGCGATCGGAGGGATCGCAACAAGCCCCACCGTCCCTGGACCTGCTGGGGTACGAAAGCTGGGCCTTCATCCAGACGGTGCCACGTGGAGCTCCCTGCGGGACCACAAGATCCAACACCAGAATACATGCACAAAGGATGCACATGCCATAATCTGACTGCATGCTACAGAAGTCTGAAATACCAGCCTACTGGGGACGCCACCGGCATTCAGGTCAGTGAGCGTGTGCCCTCTGATTTAAGGAACGGAGAGCTCTGCATATGCTATTGTGGGGAGCCTGTAGAAGCAGATGAGAGCTGCGCACAAGCACTGATAGCCCCCATAGATACTACCCCAAAATCAGTGCATGACCAGAAAGTTTTTTCCTAGGAGGAATACCCCCCTGCACAACTGTCCTGAATCACCATAGGGGCATCTTGGATTCAAGCACTCTACCCCAGGGAAGGCTGAATGCTGTAAATTAAAAGGAACAGAATTGGGAATGGCACCACATAACTAAATCTGCATGAAAGTGTGAGCATTTGCAGGAGAACCCTTCTCTACAGTACGCTCCGGTAGGGCTACTGTGTAGGGGCACATGCCCTGCCGATGTATGTCTGCGGCTGCACTCTGTCCGAAGCCAGCTGCGCGGGCTCCAAAATGCTGGTACAATCCCACAGTTGAGGAGGAAACCACTATCACGGCTGTAACTCCACCAAGACGCCTGCACCAAAATATAAGACACAGCAGGACTTGAGTATCTGAGGCTATCGAGTCTCAACCCAGTCTACTGGAACTGAAGACCACCAACCCCTGTTGGGCACATTGACACATAGTACAGGACATTCAAGGGGCACTACGAACCCGATTTGTGCCCGACCAGCTGACCACATATTGCCACGAGACTGGTGGTTTTCGGAAGCTACGTTAGAGTCCTGCTATTACTACAGCCACTTCACCCAGTTGCCCTGAACACTGCTGAAAGACCCACAAATACTCACCTGGGCGTGTGTACCCCCATCCTGACTGCCGGCTTTAATTTCAATGGACTAAATCCACTTGTACCAGCCGGTACACTACTTGAACTATCCCACGCCTAACCTGCTAACCACAAACATCTACGCAACAGGGGGCACACACCACAGGATCTCACTCTTAACGGCACAAATCTATGAGCCCCAGCTAAAGCATTCCTGGGAGATGCCATACACCACAGGCAAAGCTGGGAGGGTGTACATTTGAGGAGCAAATCAACAGAATCAGTGAATGGACCCCTAAATGTATAGCACGGCTGAAACAAAGGCCGCTTGGATGCTGGACTAGGCCCCAAACCAAACAAAGGTTAGTGCCACGCGTGCACCAATGCATACCCAGTGGCGCAACTGACAATCAACCTACCAGAACCACAACACTCTCCTGGGGAGGGATCCCCCCACACCACTCTCAACGCTGATTGCACTACGGGCTGGACGCTGTACAGGATCCCGATTGTACGAGCTTAGTCGACACAAATTGAAAATCAGACAAAGTACACCGAACTAATCCCGGCTGTCGCCTACAGGCAATGTCCCCTGCCAAAGGAAAACCTAAATCAAAAATAATGGATTATTTTGCGAGGGCCAAACCAAAGGTGCAGTCTCACCCAGACGGGAACGCACAAGCTGAAACCAGGCCTTTGGATGACAATTCCAAAGACGGCCAAGTGCTCCAGACCATTGCTGCACTCAGAACATTCATAGACACAAAAATCGACGAGGTCAAGTCAGATATGCAACTAATGCAGCAATCTGGCCGGCGACGAAGAACCAATCACATGAGCTGTGCCGAACGGGGAGAGATAGGGGGAGGACCTTGACCAGAAGACCCACACACGGAACTGGAGTAAGATGTCTGCTTTGACATGCATAACCGCTGCAATGCTATTATAATTATTGATCCGGACTGAGAGACCGCCGAGACACATGGACTGCGCATCAGTACCCAACCCACGAAAAGACTAGTGCAGGCCTGTTGCTAGCACAATACTCGGGCCAGTTGATCTGGATGGGCCTAAACGGCGTGGGGGAGCGTGACCGCTGCAGGACCGCAGCAGCAGCTAGGTGCAGTTACTTGTTAATACTTTTTACCTTGTTTATAACAGTTGGTGTGAAGTTGGTTGTGAAGTCTCCAGATGAAGAAATGTCGTGTCAACAGAGGCTATGGGGTGGGGCATCAGGTTGCATGGCAGCGGGCACCCAGGGAGGAGTGGGTCCCGAGATGGGACTGTCAGCAATTCGATCAGGGAACTGATAGGAACAGTCCTGGAGGTTGACATTGAACAACCGTGGCAGCACATGAGAAGTAACGTGGAATTTACGGGGGTTGGGCTCTTATCTCTGCAGAAACCACATTAAATCCCCTATTGCAGGAAACCCACCTGATGAAAGAATCCATAGCTAAACTACAAGACTGTTGGGGTAGACAGGGGTTTTGCGCAGTGTACACCAAATATGCGAGGGGTGTATTTACTTGGATAAGCCCACATTCCTTCTGCAGTGCAACGCCACCCACGCTCCCCCCAACCCATGTCATGTGCAAATCACTCCCCATCTGCAAATGACCTGCCACCAGTCACCACGAAAAGAGTTTGCCACAAACAGGTCGCGGCAGAAGCTAAGGGACCGTTACGACAGCTGCCTCCAATTAGCACAGAAAATACTAGCCTACATATGTCACATATAAACCACTTCTCACTTTCCTAGCCATTCCCTCCCTTATTGCCACCAACACAATGCATACGGTACATTTCCCAGACCCTTCTGCCGCTGCACTGTCCTCTGACTTTTCCCAAAAAAGGTTGACGCATAGCACACTTCCCTCTAGCCAACCACCGGCTGCGTCCAAACTTCTCTGACACCACGCCGTACCGCGATCCATGGAGCGAACAGGGAAATGGTTGCGCAGAGAGACCCAGATATCACACATTTTCTGGGACGTTCATTTCAGTGTTTGCAAAAAATGTCCAATTTCCACCGAACACACAAAAGCACGCTTTCTGGCACGAACCCCAGCACAAATTTGGTGAAAATCCTTCCAGCCATTCTGTAGCAACAGCAACAGGAGAGAGACACGGGGCATGAGCGGAAGGTGGGGGGAATGGGAGAGAGACAAGGGGGAATGAGTGGGGGGTGGGGGAATGAGAGAAACACGGGGTATGAGCGGGGGGTGGGAGGGTACAGGAGGGAGACACAGGGCATGAGCGGGGGGTGGGGGGAACAGGAGAGAGACACAGGGCATGAGCGGGGGGTGGGGGGAACAGGAGAGAGACACAGGGCATGAGGGGGGTGGGGGGTACAGGAGAGAGACATGGGCCATGAGCAGGGGGTGGGGGGAACGGGAGAGAGACACAGGGCATGAGCGGGGGTGGGGGCAACAAGAGAGAGACACGGGGCATGAGCAGGGGGTGGGGGAAACAGGAGGGAGACATGGGGCATGAGCAGGGGGGTGGGGATACAGGAGAAAGACACGGGGCATGAGCGGGGGGATGGGGGGAAAAGGAAGGAGACACAGGGCATGAGCAGGGGTGGGGGGTACAGGAGTACAGGAGGAAGACAAGGGGCATGAGCGGGGGTGGGGGGAAAGGGAGAGAGACGCAGGGCATGAGCGGGGGGTGGGGGAACAGGAGAGCAGGAGAGAGACACGAGGCATGAGCGGAGGGTGGGGGGAACGGGAGAGAGACACAGGTCATGAGCGGGGGGTGGGGGGAAAAGGGAGAGAGACACGGGGCATGAGTGGTGGTGGGGGCAACAGGAGAGAGACACAGGGCATGAGCGGGGGGTGGGAGTAAAGGAGGTAGACACAGGGCATGAGCGGGGGTGGGGGCAACAGGAGAGAGACACGGGGCATGAGCGGGGGGTGGGGGGAACAGGAGGGAGACACGGGGCATGGCCAGGGGGGTGGGGGGAATGGGAGACAGACACGGGCCATGAGCGGGGGGTGGGGGGAATGGGAGAGAGACACAGGGCATGAGCAGGGGGTGACGGGCAACAGGAGGGAGTCACAGGGCATGAGCGGGGGGTGGGGGGTACAGGAGAGAGACACAGGGCATGAGCAGGGGGTGGGGGGAACAGGAGGGAGACACGGGGCATGAGCGGGTGTGGGGGAACAGGAGAGAGACACGGGGCATGAGCGGGGGTTGGGGGAACAGGAGAATGACACGGGCATGAGCAGGGGGTGGGGTAAACAGGGGGGAGACATGGGGCATGAGCGGGGGGTGGGGGCAACAGGAGAGAGACACGGGGCATGAACAGGGGTGGGGGGAACGGGAGAGAGACACAGGCTATGAGCGGGGGTGGGGGGCAACAGGAGGGAGTCACAGGGCATGAGCGGGGGGTGGGGGGTACAGGAGAGAGACACGGGGCATGAGCGGGGGGTGGGGGAACAGGAGGGAGACACGGGGCATGAGCGGGAGTTGGGGGGAACGGGAGAGAGACACGGGGCATGAGCGGGGGTGGGGGAACAGGAGAGAGACACGGGGCATGAGCGGGGGTTGGGGGAACAGGAGAATGACACGGGCATGAGCAGGGAGTGGGGGAAACAGGGGGAGATGCAGGGCATGAGCGGGGGGTGTGGGGAATGAGAGAGAGACACGGGGCATGAGCGGGGGTGGGGGAACAGGAGAGAGACACGGGGCATGAGCGGGGGGTGGTGGAAGAGGGGGGAGGCACGGGGCATGAGCGGGGGAGGGGGGAACAAGAGAGAGACATGGGCATGAGCGGGGGGTGGGGGGGACAGGAGGGAGACACGGGGCATGAGCGGGGGGTGGGGGGAACAGGAGGGAGACACGTGGCATGAGCGGGGGGTTGGGGGGAATGGGAGAGAGACACGGGGCATGAGCGGGGGGTGGGGGGAACAGGAGGGAGACACGGGGCATGAGCGGGGGGTCGGGGCAACAAGAGAGAGACACGGGGCATGAGCGTGGAGGTGGGGGGAACGGGAGAGAGACACGGGGCATGAGCAGGGGGTGGGGGGAACAGGAGGGAGACACGGGGCATGAGCGGAGCGGTGGGGGGTACAGGAGAGAGACACGGGCCATGAGCAGGGGGTGGGAGGAACGGGAGAGAGACACAGGGCATGAGCGGTGGGTGGGGGGCAACAAGAGAGAAACACAGGGCATGAACGGGGGGTGGGGGGAACAGGAGGGAGACACGGGGCATGAGCGGGGGGAGGGGGATACAGGAGAAAAACACGGGGCATGAGCGGGGGGTGCGGGGAACAGGAAGGAGACACGGGGCATGAGCGGGGGGTGAGGGGAACGGGAGAGAGACACAGGGCATGAGCGGGGGGTGGGGGCAACAGGAGAGAGACACAGGGCATTAGCAGGCGTGGGGGGAACAGGAGAGAGACACAGGCCATGAGCGGTTGTGGGGGGGAATGGGAGAGAGACACAGGCCATGAGCGGGAGGTGGGGGGGTACGGGAGAGAGACACGGGGCACGAGCGGCGGGGGTTGGGGGCAACAAGAGAGAGACACAGGGCATGAGCGGGGGTGGGGGGAACAGGAGGGAGACACGGGGCATGAGCGGGGGGTGGGGGGTACAGGAGAGAGACACGGGGCATGAGCGGGGGGTGGGGGGAACAGGAGGGAGACACGGGGCATGAGCGGGAGTTGGGGGAACAGGAAAATGACACGGGCATGAGCAGGGGGTGGGGAAACAGGGGGAGACACGGGGCATGAGAGAGGGGTGGGGGGAACGGGAGAGAGACACGGGGCATGAGCGGGGGGTGGGGGAACAGGAGAGAGACACGGGGCATGAGCAGGGGTTGGGGGAACAGGAGAAAGACACGGGCATGAGCAGGGGGTGGGGGGAACAGGGGGGAGACACGAGGCATGAGCGGGGGGTGGGGGGAACAAGAGAGAGACACAGGGCATGAATGGGGGTGGGGGCAACAGGAGAGAGACACATGACATGAGCGGGGGGTGGTGGGTACAGGGAACAGGAGAGAGACACGGGGCATGAGCGGGGGGTGGGGGAACAGGAGAAAGACACGGGCATGAGCGGGGGATGGGGGGAACAGGAGAGAGACACGGGGCATGAGCGGGGGGTGGCGGCAACAGGAGAGAGACACAGGGCATGAGCGGGGGGTGGGAGGAACGGGAGAGAGACACAGGGCATGAGCGGTGGGTGGAGGGCAACAAGAGAGAGACACATGGCATGAGCGGTGCGTGGGGAGAACAGGACGGAGACACGGGGCATGAGCCGGGGATGGGGGATACAGGAGAAAGACACGGGGCATGAGCGGGGGGTGGGGGGAACAGGAGGAAGACTCGGGGCATGAGCGGGGGGTGAGGGGAACGGGAGAGAGACACGGGGCATGAGCGGGGGGTGGGAGCAACAGGAGAGAGACACGGGGCATGAGCAGGGGTGGGGGGAACGGGAGAGAGACACAGGCCATGAGCGGTGGTGGGGGGGAATGGGAGAGAGACACAGGCCATGAGCAGGAGGTGGGGGGGTACGGGATAGAGACACGGGGCACGAGCAGCGGGGGGTGGGGGGCAACAAGAGAGAGACACGGGGCATGAGCTGGGGAGGGTGGGGGGTACAGGAGAGAGACACGGGCCATAAGCGGGGGGTGGGGAGGAACGGGAGGGAGACACGGGGCATGAGCGGGTGTGGGGGAACAGGAGAGAGACACGGGGCATGAGCGGGGGTTGGGGGAACAGGAGAATGATACGGGCATGAGCAGGGGGTGGGGTAAACAGGGGGAGACATGGGGCATGAGCGGGGGGTGGGGGCAACAGGAGAGAGACATGGGTCATGAGCGGGGGGTGGGGGGAACCGGAGGGAGACACAGGGCATGAGCGGGGGGTGGGGGCAACAGGAGAGAGACACGGGGCATGAACAGGGGTGGGGGGAACGGGAGAGAGACACAGGCTATGAGCGGGGGGTGGGGGGCAACAGAAGGGAGTCACAGGGCATGAGCGGGAGGTGGGGGCAGCAGGAGAGAGACACAGGGCATGAACAGGGGTGGGGGAACGGGATTGAGACACAGGCTATGAGCGGGGGTGGGGGGCAACAGGAGTGAGTCACAGGGCATGAGCGGGGGGTGGGGGGTACAGGAGAGAGACACGGGGCATGAGCGGGGGGTGGGGGAACAGGAGGGAGACACGGGGCATGAGCGGGGGGGGCAACAAGAGAGAAACACAGGGCATGAACGGGGGGGTGGGGGGAACAGGAGGGAGACACGGGGCATGAGCGGGGGGAGGGGGATACAGGAGAAAGACACGGGGCATGAGCGGGGGGTGGGGGGAACAGGAGGGAGACACGGGGCATGAGCGGGGTTGAGGGGAACGGGAGAGAGACACAGGGCATGAGCGGGGGGTGGGGGAACAGGAGAGAGACACGGGGTATGAGCGGGGGGTGGGGGCAACAGGAGAGAGACACAGGGCATTAGCAGGGGTGGGGGGAACAAGAGAGAGACACAGGCCATGAGCAGTGGTGGGGGGAATGGGAGAGAGACACAGGCCATGAGCGGGAGGTGGGGGGGTACGGGAGAGAGACACGGGGCACGAGCGGCGGGGGTTGGGGGCAACAAGAGAGAGACACAGGGCATGAGCGGGGGTGGGGGGAACAGGAGGGAGACACGGCATGAGCGGGGGTTGGGGGGAACAGGAAAATGACACGGGCATGAGCAGGGGGTGGGGAAACAGGGAGGAGACACGGGGCATGAGAGAGGGGTGGGGGGAACAGGAGAGAGACACGGGGCATGAGCATGGGGTGGGGGGAACAGGGGGGAGACACGGGGCATGAGCGGGGGGTGGGGGGAACAAGAGAGAGACACAGGGCATGAATGGGGGTGGGGGGCAACAGGAGAGAGACACATGGCATGAGCGGGGTGGTGGGTACAGGGAACAGGAGAGAGACACGGGGCATGAGCGGGGGGTGGGGGAACAGGAGAAAGACACGGGCATGAGCGGGGGATGGGGGGAACAGGAGGGAGACACGGGTATGAGCAGGGGGTGGTGGAAACAGGAGGAAGACACGTGGCATGAGCGGGGGGTTGGGGGGAACGGGAGAGAGACACGGGGCATGAGCGGGGGGTGGCGGCAACAGGAGAGAGACACGGGGCATGAGCGGGGGGTGGGAGGAACGGGAGAGAGACACAGGGCATGAGCGGTTGGTGGGGGCAACAAGAGAGAGACACATGGCATGAGCGGGGCGTGGGGGGAACAGGACGGAGACACGGGGCATGAGCGGGGGGTGGGGGATACAGGAGAAAGACACAGGGCATGAGCGGAGGGGTGGGGGGAGCAGGAGGGAGACACGGGGCATGAGCGGGGGGTGAGGGGAACGGGAGAGAGACACGGGGCATGAGCGGGGGGTGGGGGCAACAGGAGAGAGACACGGGGCATGAGCAGGGGTGGGGGGAATGGGAGAGAGACACAGGCCATGAGCGGTGGTGGGGGGGAATGGGAGAGAGACACAGGCCATGAGCATGAGGTGGGGGGGTACGGGATAGAGACACGGGGCATGAGCAGCGGGGGGTGGGGGCAACAAGAGAGAGACACGGGGCATGAGCTGGGGGGTGGGGGGTACAGGAGAGAGACACGGGCCATAAGCGGGGGTGGGGAGGAACGGGAGAGAGACATGGGGCATGAGCAGGGGGTGGGGGGTACAGGAGGGAGACACGGGGCATGAGCAGGTGGTGGGGGGAATGGGAGAGAGACACAGGGCATAAGCGGGGGGTGGGAGGGAACAGGAGTGAGACACAGGCATGAGCAGGGGGTGGGGGGCAACAAGAGAGAGACACGGGGAAGGAGCAGGGTGTGGGGGGAACCGGAGGGAGACACGGGGCATGAGCGTGGTGGTTGGGGGGTACAGGAGAAAGACACGGACCATGAACTGGGGGTGGGGGAACAGGAGAGAGACACAGGGCATGAGCGGGGTGTGGGGGGTACAGGAGGGAGACACGGGGCATGAGCAGGGGGTGGGGGGAACGGGATCGAGACACGGGGCATGAGCGGGGGGTGCTGCCCTATCATAACCATAGCAGTTTTGTCTGGGAGGAAGTAGTGTCTCTGAAAAGAGCCTTTTGGCAGTGTTTGTTTGTGTTTGAAAAATTTGAAATGCTCAACACCTACTACAAAATGGATGCTCTAATTCCCAAAAAGTTTGCAATGCATTTTGAACATTTCTCAGAAAAATCTGATTGCCAGCATAAGTAAGATGGACTCCATCTCTCCGAAAAATGTATGTGCTACGAAACATAATATTTTCATTGTGAAAAGAGGACATGCCAAAATCTCTTAGAAAGGCACAAACAGCCTTATTGACATTGTGCCTTGCTTTCTCCATTTGTGGACCAAATGAAGGAGAGCGAAGCCATATTTGTCTCTGCACAATCCGTGAAAAAATTACTTGAGAATTTGGAAACATGTCCATGACCTTCCCAAGTCCTTCTTTCATTGCAAATTGCAAAGAAATTCCAGACACATGTCCTAAACTTTTTCCTCCACAATGAATTACAATTATGTCTGGATGTTGCTCTGTCTACAAAGTAGCACAGAGAGGTAGCAAGTCCATCCACTTCATTCCACGTACTCCATGCCAGGGCACTTCCACATGTGGGAATCCAAGATCTACAGCTACTCCACAGCTTTCTGCATGGACCTTCAACCAATGTATCCACGAGTCTACCAAAATCCAAACAATCTGTTTTCTGAAACACACTGCCATAGCTATCTGTTCTTCTCTAAGCAAAAAGAGTATCTGAGAAACTCTCTCTGGCACAACACACCCACTAAACTTTACTGACCAATCTCTTGCTCTGCTCATTCTCATTTGCATGCCTCCACACCCCAAAATCCCAGGATGTAACATGCGATGTCCGCGGACTACCGCCATGTCTGTGGACATATCGTAACATGGACAGTCCTTCTACCATTTCCATTTCACTTTCTGTGCCATTCCCTCATTGGATATAGCTAAACAATCACACAACCATCCACCAATCACATCCAAGACCTCTACATCTAACTGCATCATCATAGATCAGCACTTCAAATGTACTGTTAATCTCTCTGAGTACAAGTGTCATATCATTGGAAAGCACCTTCTACAAGAAATACTGTACAAGTCTCCAAGATGTCTACTTGCAGCTGCATGCATATCCATATGCATGAACACAAACTACAGGTATGGATATTTTCTGTATAGTACATGTACAATTCTTATAGATTCATATAAACAGATTAACTGACTTTTAGCTTGTATAACCTATAAAATGAATTTACTGTCATTTTTTCCATCTCCTATAATCAACTGTCACTTCCAAACCTATCTGCTATTTAATTTATTTTTACACACACATTTGCAAAGCATGTTGAACTAACATATTTAAAGTACAATATAAAGAGTTAACATACTCAAACAAAATTGCATGCACACAGTATGTTCAAATATCAAACAAAAATACTTGTACAAAAACATAAAAATCAATGCCTGAATTAAAATCAGCGCTATATACAGACAAAATTACTAATTTGTTTCCTTTACAATTGCAGTGAAGACCACTCTCCTGAAAAGAAGCAGCCGATTTTGAAGTACAAAGAACAACGAAGAAGAAACCTGCACATTCCAGAAAAAAAGTAAGTTAAATACCACCATAATATTTGTACTATTACTCAAACACACTGCAAGTTTAATTCATGACATTTCTGCGCCTAAAAATAGAGATTGTGCACCATTCTGTCCACAAATCCCCATTTTTTTAAACAGAGATTTACAGGCAGAATGGCGCACAAATTCCTATGTTTCGGCGCACAAATGACCCAACTCAGCCCCTAGAATTTTGATATTATAGAACAAACAACTGTTTTAATTGTATACCATTAGATTTACTATTTGTACTTCTCCACACCACTAGCTTACTTTCTACTGTCATCTGAACCCCAGTTTAGTAGCACATAAATTCAAGAATACCCATCCCAATTAGAAGTAGTTACCAAATGCACAATCGCACACCATCACGTACATCTTTATCATTACACTCAGACACTCATGCACACAGCACACATACATTGCAGAACACCCCAACCCATACCTTCTTTATTTTTTTCAACAGACCCTAAAGAATGCCTACCAAAAATCCGTAGAAAGCAACGCAGAAGCAGAGCAAATGAAAATAGAAGTGTCCAAAATACACATCCATCTCTAGCAGAATTTGTAAAAAGAGTTAAAACAAAACAGCTAATACAGTCATTTAGTGAAACAAAACAAGCTTCAAGTACAGAAACGTTGCCTCCTCTATCAAAATGTAAAACAAACCAGAAAACAATTAACAAACATTCAGCTAGCACTACAGATAAAACTGCTTCTTTAAATCTTGATATAGTGCCAGTAAGCATACCAAAAAAAGTATTTTAGCAAAAATGTTCCGTCACAGAGTCCTTCAAAATTTTATAAAATCAGGAGAAAAATAAGGTACAACCCTTAAAATCTATCGTAGGAAATTAATCTTAAAAACTTTGATAGACAGTGCAATCCTTCGCAAAAGAAAGTTATTTATTTTAGTGTTAAACCAAATGAAACCACTAACAAAACTAATGACTAAATCACAAAAAAGACTTCTCAATAAACTAAATGTCAACAGAAATAACTTCTTAAATATCTGTGGAGGTGAGTGGAGTCACACTACAAGCACAGAACCATATTTTAATGAAGAAGCAGACAAACAAAAGCAAACAAATACAATTGCTATATATAGCAGTGGACGAGGTTATGAAAAAGTTAATAATACCATAATGGAACAAGAAATACTGCTTACAAAAATATCCCCAGAAAACTTAGAATTACCTATCCATTCAACTGAATCACAACGTCCAGTATACAAACGGCCATGCACGTCAATGTGTAACATTCCCAAAAAATCTTTCAAGTCTTTATGCCATTTCCTCAATCAATATGTGAAAGGCAAAGACAAAATCAAAATTAAACTACTGCACAATATTGATACCTGTCTAGTGCGCAAGTACACAGGACTACAAGGACATTCATTGGCCTGCATTTCAGGACCTACTTGCAAAACCACCTTCCATTATATCAAAATGATATCAACACATTATTCAACTATAAGAAATCTAGTCTATAAACTGTACTATGCTAAAAGTCCTGCTTTAGCACTAGCCAATTTAAATAACATTCTTCTACATGGTACAGAAAAAGACCTACTTGAAGAAATCGACTATATCCAGAAAAAATATTTTGGAAGTGAAAGCCACTTACAGAATGAAAAATCTTTAAAACAAATTAGCAACAATTCTATGCATGGCAACCTTCTACTACACATATACAAAAAAGAAATACTGAAATTTTAAAGTACATCTGCTGAAGTACCAAACCACGTGTGTGTATGTTGCCGCAGAACTTTTTATAAAAGTAACACAAAAACTATAGACCTAACCTACATAATAGAAGACAATGAAGATTCTAAATGGCTTGAATTAGCTCTCTACCTTATAGCAGAAAACAAATACGAAATAACTGACCCCTTGATACTTTGCAGTTACTGCACTACAAAGCTTGACAACAACCAAACTCCTTCACATGCCATCACAAATAATTTGGAATTATTTCCACTACCAAAACCCCTACAACAACTACATTTATATGGGAGCATCATAATTCAAACAGTGCACCCCTTACAAGCAATAATACGCCTTCAACCAAAAACAGCAAAATTACCTCCCTCTGAATTAGTGAAAGGTATTCGTGGAAAAGTAGTGTATTTACCATTAGATCTAAAACAAAATGTGCACACTCTAGGAGTGCAACGTCCAATGGAACAATCTTTAATTATCTTAGTAAATGGTGTACCTACAAAAGACAAACAAATTTGGCAACAACTGGTAGATTTACATAAAGTTAGACAAGCCTTGCAATATCTAAAAGACAATAATGAATACTACAAAGAAATTAATATTGAAGAGAACTTGAAGGATACCACTGAAATAATTCAAGAGTCACCACAAGCTGATCAATTTGAGCTCCTAGATCCTGCTACAGTATCCAATACTTTAGACCATTATACAATTCATCCATTGCACTCTAATGACACTGTAGAAGATGCACTAGAAACGTACCAAATGCGACAAACAAAAGGATCACCAATCAGCATATGGGAAAAAAGTATAGAAGCATGTGCTTTTCCTCTACTCTTTTCTACTGGCAAAGGAGGAAGGTACGATGATAGACCTATTTAAATAACAGCATCAGAATACCGCTCGTTATGTCGGAATAAAAAGTATATCGTGCCTCCTATTGTAATAAATATATTAATATTGGCCTACGCCAAGCTGCTCGAAAGTCATTTGCGAGATCTGTGTTACAAGGTCCTGAGCTTTAACCTATGTAGGCCGCCATTTTAATTCAAACTGCCATTTTAGGATTTATGTGGAAAAATCACCCTGTGAGCTAAAATGGTGGACGATGTCATTGCAAAATACAACATGGCCGTCTTGACCTCTGTACATCGCTAATGTGTAATCTGCTTGCAGGCTACTTGTTGAGGTCATGAACTGAGACCTCGTCCTACGTTGACCTATGTGTAAAAGGATTACGCGCAAGTAAACCAATCCACGAGTATGTATTATGATAATGTATTTACACATTGGACAAAGAACATCTGTTTTACTATATCGTATTAATGTTTAAGAAGACCTGCAATACGAAACTTAGAATACACAGTTAATGCATACGCTTATTGTTACATGTAATAAAGAACAAACCAGTTAGATACGGTTATTTGACACTCGGCAATGAACCCTAGAATTGGTGATGTATAAAGTAGAATATTAGCCCGAAGAAGGGTTGGCCATAGCACTCACAAAATGTATAAAAAGCGAATGCATTCTAATGTACAGTCTCTCACTGAACACACTGAACCACGCTGGAGTTTGTTGTGTTGTACTGAGGGCCGATAGCTATCTGACTTTGCACTATTTTGTAATTATATTCGATAGAGAATAAAGTACTTTGTATGTTCCTTTGAAACCTGTGTTTGGTGTATTTCTTTTTGGGGTACTCAGCCTCGATATTTTGTTTCTGTTTTCACAGTTACGGATGTATTCTGAAGATCCCAGATTTAGACAAAATGTGGAATACATATTCCACCTACTCTTTGAAAGTGAACTATCAACTTTATGTTACAGAGTTGCACACACATTAAAATCAGGATCCCACTATCAAAATATGTCAGCTACACAACTATTACAAAAAAGTGCAACAAAAAGATGAGGTTTTACAATCAAATATTACAAATCTATTAGCAAACATGCGTGGTGCTAAAGAGTACTGGTTTCAACGTCATGGAGATGTACGTTGTATGATAAGAAACCTTGGCCCACCCACTTGGTTTGTTACATTAAGTTGTGCAGGATAGGCTTGGGAAGATTTACATGATGTCCTACGCATATCAAACAAAAACAAAACAAACATAGATATACTAACACCTGGAGAACTTTGTTCTTTAGATCCTGTTAATGTTTCAAGATATTTTCACCATTGCTTCATTGCTATGCTACACTTTATTTGGAATAAAACTGTTCCTCTCCTCAGAGAAGTGCAACACTTCTTTTGGAGAAAAGAATACCAAGCCAGAGGAGTACCACATATCCACATGCTTTTATGGATTAAAGATGCTCCTAAATTTGGTCAAGACAATGACGCCACTGTGTTACGGTTTATTGAAAAATATGTTACTTGTGAAATTCCATCAGAAGCAACAAATAGTGATCTTCATGCACACATTTTACAATTTCAAAGACACAAATGTGGCAAATATTGTCGTTGCAAATACAAAAACAAAGGGAAATACTACACCAAATGCAGCTTTGGTTTCCCTAGACCGGTTACAAAAACAGGTCAAGTGAACAACTTCATGTCTTCAGTTAGACTTAGGGCCTCATTACAGGGATGGCGGTAAGGATTTACCGGTACCGGTAAAATACCGGTACCGGTAAATCCTTACCGCCTTACTACGAGGTCCCTTTGCGGGTTGGGGGATTTAACGCCACCTGCTTTTTGCAGGCGTTAAAATCCAACCCGCAAAGGGACCTCAGAGCTAATTACGGCACCGCAAAATTGCGGTGCCGTAATTAGCGCCTTCCCCATTCCCATAGAGCCCTATGGGGCAGAAATGGGAATGGGAAAGGGCAATGGTGGAAGGGGGATTTACCGCCCCTCCAACCTTGGAATGGGGCGGTAAATCCCCTTTCCACCAAGGCGGTGCCGGTATTTTACCGGCATGAGCCATGGCGCTAATAGCGCCATGGCTCACCGCCTACCGTGTAATGAGGCCCATAGTGTTAAAGGTAAACCACCTAAAAATACATATTACATAAAAATAACAGAAGAAAAAAATATATCAATGATTACAATGCAATCATTGGCAACTTATGGAATGCAAACATAGATGTGCAGTACATTGCAGATAATTCCACTGCAGTTGCACGTTATGTTACAGCATACTTAACCAAAGCAGAAAAAACAGAGCTCCAAGACCTCTGGAATGACCTCTCATCAGACAAAACACTGTCTCAGAAATTATACAGCTTGGGCATAAAAATGCTCTCCCATAGATAATTTGGCTCCTATGAAGCAGCAGATCATTTAACTGGTACTGCTTTGTATGGAAAATCTGAAAATATAGTATGGCTAAGTCTTGGTCCTGCTAAATCTAGAAAAAGATTTCTAAAATCATACAACGATATAGAAACAATAGCCAAACAAGATCCCAACACCCAAGACATTTTAAAAAACAATTTACTGGACACATACTACCCAAACAGAAGTACCACTTTGGAAACCATGTGTCTATACCACATAGCCCAAACTTCACATATAAAAATAATATAAAACCCAATGAAAAAAAGGTAAATAAAGAGTGTCAAATTGTGAAGGCAGCTTAGTAAAACTCACCAAACCAAATTTAATTAATCATATCAAATTGTCATTAAAAACTCCTCAACATAAAGAACAATATTACATAATCCTGCTACAACCCTTTAAAACATGGAGAAAAGAAGAAGAAATACTAGATAACTATGACTCCTATGAAGACCCTTTCAAAGCAAATGAAAGCACTATAACCGTAGTAAACTCTACACAGTACAAAACAATGTTGCACAATGAACAGCAACACAAATAAGAACTCCAGGCCCAACTAGATAAGGACACTCCTAACAGTAGTCAACCTTCTGTAACAGGAAGCCAAGAACCACTGGGAGAGCCACTAATAACAAATGAGGCAGAATTAGCTATGACGGAAGTAGAAAACACCATGTGTCAGTATGAAGATAAAGAAGACTTAACTATACTACAATCAAAACTAAACAATGAGCAACGTAGCATTTTTGAAGAAGTAACAAAAGAAATTGCACACGGTGTACAACATGAAAACAAAGAATGCACCTGCCAAAATTACAAACCTATAATACTGTACGTCAGTGGTGAAGCTGGTTCTGGCAAAACATTCTTAATCAAAATCATCAGTAAATTCCTTCAACAATTGACAAACAAACTGTCAGCTGTTGTCACTGCCCCCACAGGTTTAGCTGCTTACAACATAGGCGTTGTCACTTTGCACCGATTACTACCCCTGCCAGTAGAACACCAAAACAAATAGGACTATTACAAACGTTCTACAGAAGCTGCAATGCAACTACACAGAGTGTTAAAACAAATGAAAATGCTACTAATAGATGAAGTGAACATGGTCTCCAATGTAATGTTGGCTTTGATTCACCTCAGATTACAAGAAGTACTCAAAAAAAACTACAAAGAGCTCTTTTGAGCAAAACACATTATTGTTTTCGGAGATCTTCTTCAATTGACATCAGTGAAAGGTGAGCCTATTTTTAAAACCTTAAGACACAAACTCTGCCATAAAACTGTTGGCAGCATTGGAAATGTCAACCTTTGGCAACATTTCCAATACAGATTATTAACAGAAAACATGCGGCAATCTGCAGATCTCACTTATGCCAACATCTTAAAATGTATTAGAGTTAGTATATTATCTCAAGAAGCACAAGCAATATTGAAAACCCGGCACATTCATGCACTTTATGGCCATAATGCATGTGCTACAGATGTTATGGAGCAATTAGCCCACAAAAATGTCAATTGTATGGCCTTAATGCCAACTCTTGCAAGCTGTTTCAAATTCAATGAAACAATGTTAAAAAAAAGAAATGCAACCAATAATTGAAATTAGCGCCACAGACAAACTAGACATACATGGTATGATACTACCCATGTGTGAAAAAGCCACAACGAGACTAAATAGTTTACAACATTCAATCTCCAACACATCTGGATTGGAAAAAATATTAAAATTATCCTTAAATTGCAGAGTAATGCTTAAACGTAACCTTGACAAGGATCAAGGACTAGTTAATGGAGCACTGGGTACAGTTGTTGGCTTTCAAACATACCCGCGTGACAACAACATTCAGTTTGTCAATATTCTCTTTGCCAAACTTTCAGAAGTGAAAAAGATAGGATGCTCAACAGCTCGATTCCTTCTCTTCAAAGACATTTATGTACACAGAGAACAATTTTCTCTAACTCTTGCATATGCAGTCACCATTCATAAATCACAAGGTCTTACCCTAGACAAAGCATTGATAGACATTGGTAACACAGTCTTTAAAGAAGGCATGAGCTATGTAGCACTGTCACACTTACGTACACTTGACGGTCTATTTCTTATCAACTTTGATGCAAGTAAAGTAAACGCTGATATTCCTTGCATTTTAGAATACAATAGACTTCGTTCACTATACACCCCCCATCTAAAAACATATCCTGGTCCACAAAGAGTAAAATGTTCTAAAAGAAAACTAAATCAAACAGAAATGCAACAGGATGTAACTGCAAATCCTCCAAAGAGAATAAAAAAAACAAATACTTCATCAAGTACCACAAACAAAAAAGAAACTATTAGGGAAAGTAAACCAGGTACTTCTTCAAAAAAGGAAGACAAACTAAAAAAAAAAGCACTCAGATACAGAACTACCTCGTCCATTTAAACTTTCAAATGTAATTGGTGTAAAGTTGCTACGCAAATGTAGCAATGAATATTCTATTTCAATTACCACCAATTGTTGACAACATTTACTTACACAGTACAGACCAATTGTGTTTACAAATGTTAGTACTTCGTAGAAACGCAACAAACGATCCTGAGAACATGTATAGTTTTTATGGAATAAGACAACAATTGGACTATTGTGCTGGAATGGTGAAATTCACTATAAACTCACAGGTAGATCCACAAGAATTTCTAATGTACTTACTACAAGTACTGGAAAACAAAAACATACCTATAAATGAAATCTTCCAGAACTCATACATGTGGAAAAACAAATGCACTCTCTGCAACAATGTGACATAAGAAGAACAAATCCCCAATGAGCGCTTGGTGTATGTATCAATACCTAATTGTGAATCCGTTCCATTTCAGCAACTTGTACAAAATCCAAACCATGGTAGATTATGTACTACCTGCAATTCAGATAATCGCTCCACCTTACTAATACAAACACATAGTAAATTCATAGTACTAATGCTTCTACGTTACAATGCAGATGGTACCAAAAACAACTGCAAGCTGACTGGATTCACACATGGTCAAGTATCATTTGGAAAGAAAACCTTCACAACAATAGGTATAATCTACCACATAGGAGCCACAACCAATGCAGGTCCCTATACTGCATATATAAACAAAAAAAATGTAGATGGTTCGAATGTAATGATAGTACTATTGCTCTAAAGCAGAGATTACCTGCAAATCTTACAAACGCTTATTTAATCTTCTTAATACCAAAATGTATTAACTAAACTGTACTTAAACATTAAATAAACTTCTATTAAAAAACTATAAACTGTTACAATATGCCAACAGCTATATAACTGCCCCAAGAGTCTATAACAACTAAACAGATAAATGAATACCACTAAATTATATCTAAACATAGATAGTTAGAAAACGCCAACTGGTATCTAACTGCCCCAAGATTTTACAATAACCAAAGAGATAAATCAGTACCACTTAATTATAAAAAAAACTATAAACAGTTAGAATATGCCGACAGGTATCTAACTGCCCCAAGATTCTACAACAACTAAACAGATAAATGAATACCACTAAATTATATTTAAAAAAAAGACAGTTAGAATACGCCAACTGGTATCTAACGGCCCAAAAATTTTACAATATCCAAACAGATAAATCAATACTACTGCATTATAACAAAAAATAGACTGTTAGAATATGCCAACAGGTATCTAACTGCCCCAAGATTCTACAACAACTAAACAGATAAATGAATACCACTAAATTATATCAAACAATAAACAGTTAGAATACGCCAACTGGTATCTAACTACCCCAAGATTTTCAATAACCAAACAGATAAATCAATACCAGTACATTATAACAAAAAATAGACAGTTAGAATACGCCAACTGGTATCTAACTGCCCCATAATTTTATAATATCCAAATAGATAAATCAATACCACTTCATTATAACAAAAATAGACGGTTAGAATATGTCAACAGGTATCTAAAAGCTCAAAAAATCTGCAACAAGCTAATATATAGAGCATTAGCCAGAAACAAAAAGTGAACACTGAAAACAAACAAACAAATAGACTGTAGCATAACAAAAAAAGTTTTTTTTTAATCCAACATGGATTTTTTTTTCTCCCAGAGACCCAATGATTTTAGCAACAAACACAGAAACTGAGCAAATTGCACAGTACACTGGTTTGTAATCTACTAAATATGAGGGTCAAAAAAAAAATGTTGATTATTCAATGGTATAAGTCATTACAATATACCATTACTAACATGATCTTTTCTTTCATCACAGAAATTAACAAGAAATACATGTACTCCAGTTACTAAACCAAACAGTAAGTATATTATAATAAGTACAACCATCACAGCAAATCACACCCATAGTGACGTATAACTTTGGTGCTTATAAATTTGGTCATGTCCATGCACCCAAGACTATAGGCCCTGCCCACAACCACCAGAGCATATCACACCCATAGTGGCTTATAACTTCGTTGCTTATAAATTTGTTCTTGGATCCCAAAGTTATAAGCCACTATGGGTGTGATATGCTGCGGTGGTTGTGTTCAGGGCATAGAGTCTTGGGTGCATGGCCATATGGCCATGCTCCCAAAACTCTATGCCCTGGCCACAACCACCGCAGCATATCACACCCATAGAGTCAAACATTTTAACTATGCCATATCAGCACTTTTAATGTCCGCGGACATGATGAGTGTTATTAGAACAGATTTAACTTGCCTACAAACAGTACGGACAGGCATAGCGTCGTCAGGACACCCCCATTTTGTTTATTTACGAACATCCCAGGACACATTCTTAGAACACTTTCATCTTGCCAGCGAACAATACGGACAGCGTCCTCAGGACACCCCTATTTCATCCATTTACGAACATTTCAGGACACTGCATGTGTTATTAGAACAGTTTCAACTTGCCTGTGAACAAAACGGACAGGCATACCGTCCTCAGGACACACCCATTTCATTTATTTTCGAACATTTCAGGACACCGCGTGTGTTCTTAGGACACAGTACGGACAGGTATAGCGTACTCACGACACCCCCATTTTGTTTATTTACGAACATCCCAGGAAACATGATGTGTTATTAGAACAATTTCAACTTGTCAGCGAACAATACGGACAGCGTCCTCAGGACACACCCATTTCATTTATTTTTTAACATTTCAGGACACCACGAGTGTTCTTAGAACAGTTTCAACTTTCCTATGAACCATACGTACAGGAGTAGTGTCCTCAGGACACCCCCATTTTGTTTATTTAGAACATTTCAGTACATCCGCATTGTCCGTGGACAAAGCAAACACAGCAGGGGGGTCTACCACCTAAATAAATAAAACATTTAACCCATCTCTTACTCCCCCACCCTCCCCAAACAGTTTTACACACCAACACACTCTACTAAATAGTATTTTTTCCACCAATTTTCCCCACACTGTCCGCGAACGTCCACGAATCCAAGATGGCGGGCGTTCCTGAAAATCTGACGCGCTTCACGCTCTTTACCGTCCAATCAGCGAACACGTTGCATGTCCGCGGACATGACGCAAGCTGGTTGGCTAATCAGAATACTGTCCACAGAGCAAACAGGGAAGTGTGTCCACGGACCGAACATAGATATTGCTAATATTTTCTTACCTACTTTTGGTCATTTTAAAAAAAACTACTGGACAGATTTTCACCACATTTGCAAAAGCACGCTTTCGGGACCAAGCCACTGCTTTTGTGAAAATCCGTCCAGCGGTTTGGGCTGTAGGCGTGAGCAAAGTTTTTTCCCCATTCAGTCTATGGGAAAAATAGAAGTTTTGGGCTCCCACTATAACTTTGCTCCCCCTGGACCAAACCTCGCCAAACTTTGGGCTCTTCCTATGGAAACAGCAACTTAACCATAACTATACAGCCACTAGCGTGGCTGTGTAATATTACACAGCCACTACCGTGGCTGTATAGTTATGGTTAAGTTGCTAATCCCATAGGAAGAGCACTTTTTGGGCGGCTTATAACTTCGCTCTCCCTGGACGAATCCTCACTAAACTTTGAAAAAAAAGTATATTGCCCACTCTGAATTTGTTTGCAAAGTTTGGTGAGGTGTGGTCCGGGGGGGAAAAGTTATAGGGTGGGGCCCCATTATTTTTTCTTTCCCATAGACTGAAAGAGGGAAAAACTTTGCGCACGCCTACAGCCCAAACCGCTGGATGGATTTTCACCAAATTTGCAGCAGGAGCAGCGGCTTTGTCCCGAAAGCGTGCTTTTGTAAATTTGGTGAAAATCATCCAGTAGTTTTTTTTTTAAATGATCAAAAAATAGGTCTCAAAGAATTAGTGATATCTATGTCCGCTCCGCAGAGACACTTCCCTGTTTGCTCCGCGGGCAGGACACTGATTGGCTAATCGGCTTGCGTCATGTCTGCGGACACGCAACGTGTCTGCCGATTGGCTGGAGTGAGGCGTGATGTGCGTCAGATTGTTCCGATGCGCCCGCCATCTTGGATCCACCGACAGCGCGGCGGCAAACACAGGCGAAATGTAGTTTTGGGGAGTGTTTTGGTGTGCAAGAGTGCTTGGGGAGGTTAGGGGAGTAAGAGATGGGTGAAATACTGTATTTGTTTAGGTGGCTGATGTTACTGATGTATTCGCCAGGCCCGCGCTGTCCGGGATTTTCGTAATTAGTGAAAATGAGGAGTGTCCTAAGGATAGTATTCCTGCCTGTGCTGTGCGCAGGCAAGTTGAAACTGTTCTAAGTACACGCGCGGTGTCAGCAGACATACAAATTGACCATATGCCGCTGTTGAAATTTTTGATTCTATGGGTGTGATATGCTGCGGTGGTTGTGGCCAGGGCCTAGAGTCTTTGGTGCATGGCCGGGCCATGCACCCAAGACCGAAGTTATAAGTACTGGAGGTTTAAGCCACCATGGGTGTGATATGCTGCGGTGGTTGTGGCCAGGGCCTGACGTCTTGGGTGCATGGCCGTAGGACATACACCCAAGACTGTAGGCCCTGGCCACAACCACCGCAGCATATCACACCCATACATCTCACCCATAGAATTGAATATCTACAGGTGGTTGTGGGCAGGGCATAGAGTCTAGGGTGCATGGCCAAAGGCCATGCACTCAAGATGGAAGTTATAAGTACTGAAGTTATAAGCCACCATGGGTGTGATATGCTGCGGTGGTTGTGGCCAGGACCTAGAGTCTTTGGTGCATGGCTGAAAGCCATGCACCCAAGACCAAAGTTATAAGCACTGAAGTTATAAGCCAGCATGGGTGTGATATGCTGCGGTGGTTGTGGGTGTGATATGCTGCGGTGGTTGTGGCCAGGGCCTAGAGTCTTGGGTGCATGAGCAAAGGCCATGCACCCAAGACGGAAGTTATGTGCACTGAAGTTATAAACCACCATGGGTGGCTTACAACTTCTCTCTCCCTGGATGAATGCTCACCAAACTTTGTAGAAAGTGTGATATGGGTGGGCCCATATAGACAATTACAATGTTTGATTCTATGGGTGTGATCTATGGGTGTGATATGCTGCAGTGGTTGTGGACAGGGCCTAGAGTCTTGGGTGCATGGCCGCAGGCCGTAGGCCCTATGCCATACACCCAAGATTGTAGGCCCTGGCCACAACCACCGCAGCATATCACACCCATACATCTCACCCATAGAATTGAATATCTTTCAGGTGGTTGTGGGCAGGGCCTAGAGGGAAGGCCATGCACCCAAGATGGAAGTTATAAATACTGAAGTTATAAGCCACCATGGGTGTGATATGCTGCGGTGGTTGTGGCCAGGACCTAGAGTCTTGAGTGCATGGCAGAAGGCCATGCACCCAAGACCAAAGTTATAAGCACTGAAGTTATAAACCAGCATAGGTGTGATATGCTTCGGTGGTTGTGGGCGTGATATGCTGCGGTGGTTGTGGCCAGGGCCTAGAGTCTTTGGTGCATGGGCAAAGGCCACACACCCAAGACTGAAGTAAATGTGCACTGAAGTTATAAGCCACCATGGGTGGCTTACAACTTCTCTCTCCCTGGATGAATGCTCACCAAACTTTGTAGAAAATGTGATATGGGTGGGCCCATATGGACGGTTACAATGTTTGATTCTATGGGTGTGGTCTATGGGTGTGATATGCTGCAGTGGTTGTGGCCAGGGCCTAGAGTCTTTGGTGCATGGCCGGGCCATGCACCCAAGACCGAAGTTATAAGTACTGGAGGTATAAGCCACCATGGGTGTGATATGCTGCGGTGGTTGTGGGCAGGGCATAGATTCTTGAATGCATGGCCGATGGCCATGCACCCAAGACGGAAGTTACAAGTACTGGAGTTATAAGCCACCATGGGTGTGATATGCTGCGGTGGTTGTGGCCAGGGCCTGAAGTCGTGGGTGCATGGCCGTAGGCCATACACCCAAGACTCTAGGCCCTGGCCACAACCACCGCAGCATATCACACCCATACATCTCACCCATAGAATTGAATATCTACAGGTGGTTGTGGGCAGGGCATAGAGTCTAGGGTGCATGGTCAAAGGCCATGCACTCAAGATGGAAGTTATAAGTACTGAAGTTATAAGCCACCATGGGTGTGATATGCTGCGGTGGTTGTGGCCAGGACCTAGAGTCTTTGGTGCATGGCTGGAGGCCATGCACCCAAGACCAAAGTTATAAGCACTGAAGTTATAAGCCAGCATGGGTGTGATATGCTGCGGTGGTTGTGGGTGTGATATGCTGCGGTGGTTGTGGCCAGGGCCTAGAGTCTTGGGTGCATGAGCAAAGGCCATGCACCCAAGACGGAAGTTATGTGCACTGAAGTTATAAACCACCATGGGTGGCTTACAACTTCTCTCTCCCTGGATGAATGCTCACCAAACTTTGTAGAAAGTGTGATATGGGTGGGCCCATATAGACAATTAAAATGTTTGATTCTATGGGTGTGATCTATGGGTGTGATATGCTGCAGTGGTTGTGGACAGGGCCTAGAGTCTTGGGTGCATGGCTGAAGGCCATGCTGCCAAGACCGAAGTTATAAGTACTGAAGTTGTAAGGCTCCATGGGTGTGATATGCTGCGGTGGTTGTGGGCAGGGCCTAGAGTCTTGGGCATTGAATTTATAAGCCACCATGGGTGTGATATGCTGCAGTGGTTGTGGTCAGGACCTAGAGTCTTGGGTGCATGGCCGCAGGCCGTAGGCCGTAGGCCATACACCCAAGACTGTAGGCCCTGGCCACAACCACCGCAGCATATCACACCCATACATCTCACACCAATACTTCTGCATAAAAGAACCATTGAAGCAAACATCTAACCATACACCACAATACAAAATGTTCACCTCCTTGGATATGTTATACTACAGTGCTTGTTACCAAATTCTACAATCTTAATGACATGACGTAGCCAAAGCTTCACATACAAACTATACACATCAAACAGTAAAGAAACTGTAGATTTCAAACATTTGATAGATATTCGATTCTATGGGTGTGAGCTATGGGTGTGATATGGTGCGGTGGTTGTGGCCAGGGCATAGAGTCTTGGGTGTATGTCCTACAGCCTACGGCCTATGGTGGCTTATAACTTCAATGCCCAAGACTCTAGGCCCTGCCCACAACCACCGCAGCATATCACACCCATGGTGCCTTAAAACTTCATTACTTATAACTTAGGTTTTGGGTGCATGATCTTCGGCCATTCACCCAAGACTCTAGGCCCTGGCCACAACCACCGCAGCATATCACACCCATAGATCACACCCATAGAATCAAACATTGTAACTGTCTATATGGGCCCACCCATATCACACTTTCTACAAAGTTTGGTGAGCATTCATCCAGGGAGAGAGAAGTTGTAAGCCACCCATGGTGGCTTATAACTTCAGTGCACATTTACTTCAGTCTTGGGTGTATGGCCTTTGCCCATGCACCAAAGACTCTAGGCCCTGGCCACAACCACCACAGCATATCACGCCCACAACCACCGAAGCATATCACACCTATGCTGGTTTATAACTTCAGTGCTTATAACTTTGGTCTTGGGTGCATGGCCTTCAGCCATGCACCCAAGACTGTAGGCCCTGGCCACAACCACCGCAGCATATCACACCCATACATCTCACCCATAGAATTGAATATCTTTCAGGTGGTTGTGGGCAGGGCCTAGAGGGAAGGCCATGCACCCAAGATGGAAGTTATAAGCACTGAAGTTATAAACCAGCATAGGTGTGATATGCTTCGGTGGTTGTGGGCGTGATATGCTGTGGTGGTTGTGGCCAGGGCCTAGAGTCTTTGGTGCATGGGCAAAGGCCATACACCCAAGACTGAAGTAAATGTGCACTGAAGTTATAAGCCACCATGGGTGGCTTACAACGTCTCTCTCCCTGGATGAATGCTCACCAAACTTTGTAGAAAGTGTGATATGGGTGGGCCCATATAGACAGTTACAATGTTTGATTCTATGGGTGTGATCTATGGGTGTGATATGCTGCGGTGGTTGTGGCCAGGGCCTAGAGTCTTGGGTGAATGGCAGAAGATCATGCACCCAAAACCTAAGTTATAAGTACTGAAGTTTTAAGGCACCATGGGTGTGATATGCTGCGGTGGTTGTGGGCAGGGCCTAGAGTCTTGGGTATTGAAGTTATAAGCCACCATAGGCCGTAGGCTGTAGGCCATACACCCAAGACTCTATGCCCTGGCCACAACCACCGCACCATATCACACCCATAGCTCACACCCATAGAATCGAATATCTATCAAATGTTTGAAATCTACAGTTTCTTTACTGTTTGATGTGTATAGTTTGTATGTGAAGCTTTGGCTACGTCATGTCATTAAGATTGTAGAATTTGGTAACAAGCACTGTAGTATAACATATCCAAGGAGGTGAACATTTTGTATTGTGGTGTATGGTTAGATGTTTGCTTCAATGGTTCTTTTATGCAGATGTATTTATGCGTTGTATTAGAATATACTTACTGTTTGATTTGTTTAGATTGGATATATTTTTTTCATGAGTTTGGTAACTGGAGTACATATTTTGTTTTTCAATTTCTGTGATAAAAGAAAAGAGCATGTTAGTGTATGTATTTTATAAAGACTTATTACATTGCATAATAGACATTTCAGCTTTTTTTCGACCCTCATATTTAGTAGTTTACAAACCAGTGTACTGTGCAATTTGCTCAGTTTCTGTGTTTGTTTTTCAAATCATTGGGTCTGTGGGAAAAAAAATCCATGTCGGATTAATGGATTTCAACATCCATAACCAGCCGTGGTGCAGAGTAGCGCAGCGACCCTGCAGCAGCGCCAGGTACGCCCTCAGCCCCTCCCCATGCGCCATGAACAGCACACAAATCCCGCACATGGTGCACAGGCCAGTGGACTAGCATACAACCCCCAAACCACGAAAACGTCTGTAAAAATCCCTGCGCTCTCCTCCGAATACACGTACCCCGCAGCGTGGGAAGTGTTACACGCGATTGGCCCTGTGCGAGCGGGGTACTTGTATTTCAGGGGTGCGCTGGAAGTTTTACACGCGATTGGCCCGGTGCGAGCGGGGTACGTGTACTTCGGGGGTGCACGGGAACTTTCACACACGATTGGGCATGTGGGAGCGGGGTACGTTTATTTCGTGAGTGCGCGGGAAGTTTCACACGCGATTGGCCCTGTGCGAGCGGGGTACGCGTATTTCGGGGTTGTGTGGGAACTTTCACATGCGATTGGCCCTGTGCGAGCGGGGTACATGTATTTCGGGGGTGCGTGGGAACTTTCACATGCGATTGGCCCTGTGCGAGCTGGGTATGTGTATTTCGGGGTTGCGCGGGAACTTTCTCACGCGATTGGCCCTGTGCGAGCGGAGTACATGTATTACAGTGGTGCCCCAACAAATTGCCAGTGTGTGCCCTCCCAGGTGTGCCCTCTCCCCCCTCCCCAGGGCCTGCAGGCAGACACCAACACAGGGGTACACACTGCACCCCTGGCCATGCCCCACAGGCAGCCCATCCACCCTGGCGAAGCCCCCCAGCCAGCCTACATGTCACCACGCACAAATGAGCACTGACTCATGTCCCCCAGCACCCCCATCCACCCAGCAGTGAGGGGCACCTGCCAGCAGGCCCCCACTCATGTACCCCAGCATCCCCATCCACCTAGCATTGAGGGGCACCTGCCAGCAGGCCCCGACTCATGTCCCCCAGCACCCCCATCAACCCAGCAGTGAGGGGCACCTGCCAGCAGGCCCCGACTCATGTCCCCCAGCACCCCCATCCACCCAGCATTGAGGTGCACCCGCCAGCAGGCCCCCACTCGTCTCCCAGCACCCCCATCCACACAGAATTGAGGGGCACTTGCCAGCAGGCCCGACTCATGTCCCCCAGCATCCCCATCCACCCAGCAGTGTGGGACACCTGCCAGCAGGCCCCGACTCATGTGCCCCAGCACCCCCATCCACCCAGCAGTGAGGGGCACCTGCCAGCAGGCCCCGACTCATGTCCCCCAGCACCCCCATCTACCCAGCAGTGAGGGGCACCTGCCAGCAGGCCCCGACTCATGTCCCCCAGCAACACAAAAGGAAGCTGCACAATCATGGGCCTCATGTGCACCAAAATACCACAGCACGCAACCCCAGTCTTGACATGCAATGATTTCAACAATCCACCCCACACCGACATGCCTATGTCAGGACACAAATCAAAAGTACATCAACACATGTCCATCACACAAACACACACTGTTTGCCATCGATCGTGTAAACCAACTTTTTGACATGCATGTACCCAATGAGCGAATCCCACACATGGAATTAAAATATCAAAATGTATTATGATCAAAATCAATGTAATGAAATGAAAGCCAAAAAAATAATACAAACATGAAATGAAATGCATGTACAAAAATATGAAAAAGGAAATGTAGATCCATTCCAAAGAAATCCTAAAGAAAAATGATCCAAACTCTCTGTCCACCAAAACAAATCCAAAGGAAACGTAAAAATCAAATTCCATTGCTCCATGGTGAAATCCAAAGAAAATGTACACATAAATCCAATGTCCAACTATGTACAAGCAATTTTCAATGGGTCCATGAGCCCAACAAAAGAACTGAAACCTATCAAAGAAACTACCTAAGAAATAATTATGTACAAAAGTGTGGGGCATAGTCCAATCACCCCAAAATAAAGCAAAACGCAAATGAAACCTAACACTAAAAACTATTTACAATGGCGGCGGGCTAGTCCGACGGCTCACTTTCCGATATCACGGGCAAGGGCATCATCAAACTCCTGCTCAATGTCCTGGAGGTGGTCCTCTTCCATGGCCCGAGGGTTCACAGGGACGATGCCATGTTGGTCTCCAACTCCCTGCGAATAGCCTCGAGGCACTTGGCCCGCCTCAGTGCCCTCCGCATGAAGTTCTCTGCCCTGACCATTGTGAGCCGTGCCTCTTCTGCCAGCCGCCGCTCCGCAGCTATGGCCTGACCCAACTGCTGCCACACGGAAGACACTTCCAATCCTGGGTCCTCCTGGCCTGTGGCCGATGCCTACCCCTCCGATGATGATGGCCCCAAGCCATCATCGCTCACACCTTGTTGCTGCTGCTGTGCCTGTGCCCTGGCTCTTGCTGCCTGCATGTCCTCCTCCGGCTGGGGTGCAGTTGTCGTGGTGGCCACTCCTGCTGGACGTCCGACTCCCGACTGTGGCAGGGATGTGTCCTCCACCAGCCTGGCCGCTGGGTCAGGGTACCTAGGTGATACATGGGTGGGAAGATGGCATGGAGGACGACTGGCGCATAGGGGGTCCAGGTGAGGAGGGGGTCGGAATAAGGTCCAGCATACGTAGGAATCCAACCCTGGTGACCTGTCCCAGTAGGTCAACGCGGTCAACGAGGCATCCGAGATGACGTGCAGTGTCTTCACGAAAACACTGCAGGTCACCTCGCATGCCCCGTTAACGCAATGCCATCTCAGCCAGGACAGGCTCAACCCGGTCCCCGATTGCCATGTCCGCAGGGAGAGGAAGGCCAGTTGTTGTGCGCTCATCCCCTCCCTGAAAATGGGTCTGGACTTAGGCATCCCTGCTGGTGCAGGATGGTGCAGTCACAGGATCGGGGACAGGATTATACACAGGCACCTCTGCGGCAGCCTGTGCTGCCTCCTGTCCCTGCCCCTGCACTGCACCACTAGCACCAGTGGAATCCCACCTCCATACCCTGTGTGTGTCCCTTCCACGGCCTCCTCCTCCACCAAACCCCCCACCAACCTGGATGACTCCATGCCATCTTCCTCCATCGGACCCTGTGGGGTCTCAGCTGCCCCTTCTGCTCCCGAGGAGTCCACCTCCGACCTCCGCCTCTTCGACATACCCTCGGCAACTGCAGCCTGGGGCACGGCACCAGACTCCTCACTCCCCGACGAGATGACAACGTGGGAGGGGAGCCGGGCCTTGCGTCTCCGGCTGGTGGTGCGATCCCTGCCACTTTGCTCCACAGCACCTTCTCCCCCCTCTTCATCAGTTGACGCTGCAGACAGGGAGAGATGGAACACAGACATCAGGGCACTGTACAATGGGCTGATACACACATGACAGTTGCACATGAGTGGCAGTGTAAAACTACAGACAAGGCATCACACTCCCCAACACACATGTCATTTCAACTCACACACATGAGCAAATCAACAGGAATATTGCACCAGGCAGCACCGTCCATACTCAAACAACAGCATGAGCAGCCGAAGGTGAGCCTGATGTCACATGAAACACGGGAAGTGCACAACACATGCACACACACCACCAGACTTACATGCATGTGTACATCTCCACCAACTGTCGCAGTGATGAGATCGCCATCCATGTCACATCTTGCATTCAGCCTTCTACATGTCAGTGTCACATGCATCCATGTTGCATCACAGTTGCACACTTGTCAAATACACCCACATGCACATGTGCATAGTGCAGATACATGCAGCATGAACCAGCATCCATGTGTGACACCACAACTATGCCACAGTACATACTCATAATTCATTACATGTGTGCACCCACACATACATTTGCACATCATGCTTACCAACACATACACCATCGATGTGTCTCACAGTTGATATGAATCACACGTGCCAGGTTCATGTCCCTGTACATACGCAGCCATACATGTCCCTACAAAGACATATGTGCAACCTGCACACTCCTGGCACACCACAACACGCACAGTGTCTGATCAGTATGCATGTACACTTACTGCTTGATTCCAGACGGGTCTGCCCCTGAAGGGCCTGGACGTGGAGCGCTGGACGTATGCATTCCAAGAACCTCATCTGGTTGTCGGTCCGGTGGACCCAGCACCCCTTGGCATCTGCTGCCTTCAAGAGGCGCCAGCCCTTGTTGAGGGTCCTGGACCTGAAGTCCTCCCAGCACTTCCGGACATGTTTGATCTCGCGGACTGCCACCCCCTCCTCATTGATGGCAGTCACGATGTCCATCCAGATCCTCTTCCGTCCTTCATTGTCGGCGCGCAAACTTCCAAAGAGGGCATCATACTGCCCCAGGACTTGCTCCACCAGGACACCAACTTCCCTGGCACTGAAGCTGATGACCCTCTGCCTCTCTGCCTGGGGGTTGATAGTGGTGCCAGATGGTGTATTGTTCGACATGGCAACCCCAGAGGCAGGTGTGGGTGGGCAACTGGGTCCTGGGGCTGGGCTGTGGAGCAATGGTATCCCAGTCGGAAATCTTCAGTTCCAGCAGGGGTGGTCACAGCAACTGCACCCCTGGCTGACGTGCAGGCACCAAATAGCAAGGCACATGGGCAGCAGGCAGGCAGGCAGGCAGCAGCAGATGGCAGGTGGGAGCGTGCTTGGGGCTCTGGGGGGCAGGTATATGGCCTTCTGGGCAGGAGCATGGTCTTCCGTGTGTTTTCGCTTGGCCAGCTTGATACGGAGTGATTTGGCACGTGAAAAAAGTGCACGTCAGCGTGAAATCCGAGGAAAGGCCCTTAGCACGTAAGTGACGTGACACGCATGGGCATTTCCCTCAGCACAGGTTAAAGGTGAGCTGTACGTGCCTTTCATGGAGACTGACGTGTGTGTTGCTACTTCGTGTTGTTTCGCGTGCCATCACAACTTCACAGCGGATCAAGGACGTATCTCTTCTTTTGGCGGGGGTATTGGCTATGCATGTTTTTCATCATCGGGCTAGTCTGACGGTGAGTCGCGCATGCTATTTTTCCCACTGCGGGTGCCCCTGTGTATCGCACCCATTTTTGAGGTCATAGTAGCCTGCGTGTACCACGCGTACGCGTTTTTCGTGTTACTGGGTGCCACCGCACATTAGGGGAGGTTAATTCCACGCACATAGGCTGCAGGGGTTGCGTGCACGGTTTTACTGCAGTTTTGGGGTGCCTGAGCATTGCGTGACCCGTCACTACATCACCGGGGTCACATACAGCCTTGCAGGTGCAGGGGTGCTGTTCACATCTTGCATCCCACCCCCTTCACCCCAATTGCCCAGGACAATTGTGGTGTACACCTCCCATTGGCACTCCTCCATCTGTGCCGGCACTACTCCATATGTGCCATGGTTGGGAGGCCACCAAAGGTGAGGGGCGCCTCAGCTGGGCGTCCTCCTCGTGGCGGGCGTGGTCAGAGACGTGGCCGGGGTGACCAGGGAGTAGGTGTCCAGGGTGGCCACAGAGGGGGAAGGGGCAGGGGGGGAAGAAGCAGGGGTGCGCCACTCGTGCACGATGTTGTTCCATGTGTCGGTGCAGTCATGCCACCACCCCCTGTGGTTCCAGGAGATGCAGCTTCTGCATCTGGCACTGGCACCCGTGTGATCCGGCAGTCCGTTTCATCGACTGCCATGGGCCCAAGGGTAGTGGTAGCTGCAGGTGCAGCTCTGGACACCACCACCCAGGCTCAGGGTCTGCCACCGCAGGCTGCGTTGGCACTTGAAGAGTCCTTGGAAGATTTCCAACAGGGCAGGAGGGAAACTCTGGGTGCACGCAGGGCTGCCCTGACCGAGACACGTGTCCCTGGGGCAGTAATGTCATCTGCTGCCCCGTCCAGCCAGGTGTTGGCAAGTGCAGGGGCAGATGCAGCCAACAACACCCCAGTTGTGAGTCTGCCAACCAGGACAGTAGCGGTCAATGACCCTGCCACAGCGGATGTTGCTACGCAGGATCCATTAGAGGGCACCAAGCTGCCACTGACGCAAGTCAGGCCCACTATGATACCCACTGGAAGCAAGTTGCGGAACATGTGAGTGCATTCGGCCATGAGGTGCGCACGCCGCAAGAGTGCAAAAAGTGTTGAAATGACCTCAAACGCAGCGTTAAGTCTAAGCGTGCCTCAAATTACAACTTGACTCTGGTGACTGGCAGTGGGCCTGCAACTGAAGAGGAAGACCTCACTCTGCACGAGTCACTCGTTGCAGAGTTTATACCACCTGAATCGGTCGAAGGAGTGGGAGAGATGCCGGACTTTGATGCCCAGTCCAGTGAGTGTTTCTGCGTGTTTGTTGAGGACATGTGTGTTTTACTTGTGTGATGTGTTGTGCATGACTGCCACTACATGTCATGTGTACATGGTTCTGATGTGCAAGTAATGCAATGCTTCACTGATGCATGGCTGCTCTGCAGGATGGTGAACATGTGGAGCAGACGGGGACTGTCCGCATCACCGCTATTGCACCCTACTCACATGCTGGTCACCAGGATGCCCCTCCGGTCCATGTTCCAGCTCACTGGACCTTCTGCATGTAGCCTGGGGTGACCTTCCTCTCAGCCCTGGGACTATGTCATAGCATGACTGACGTGCATGTGTCCTCTGCATGCTCCCTTGCCCCTCCACCCTCCCTCTGCACCCCAATTCCACCTTTGCACTGGTCTGCTTCAATTTTGCCATTGAGTACTTGCCTGTTCATGCGTCCTGTGTACATGCTAACTTCCACCAGCCAATCTGCCAGACATATGCTGTGGGGTACATCCTTTGTACTTGATGCAGGGTGTCTCACTTGGACTGTGCAGACGTCAGATGCCCCGCAGGGACATGAGTGCCCATTCATGCTCCAAGTGGACTCCATGCATGCCCCTATGTGTCCCTGACTGGATTATCATTGTAGTACGTGTCCAGGGTGACCTACAGTGCATGGCATTTCATAAGCCTTCCCATGGCCACTGTGGCTCAGTCCTGCGTTGCACACATGTTTAGGATGTGACAGTCTGTGTGGGTCACAGGCCTCAGCCTGTTTCAATATAAAACTAATTTAGTACAGCACAACTTACGTTGTTCCCGGCACTATTAAGCACTGAGTAATAGCCGAGCTGATAACAATGCCGAGATCTGATACAGGGTATGAATATTCCATACCTTACAGCAGTTGGAACAGTCCACAATGGAGCCTTACCTCGCTCCAATCCACAATCGTGCCTGTACAACAAGAGACGGTTGGAAACTACACCTCCCAAAATCCCCGGGGACTATTTATATTCGAAAATGAGTTAGAATAACTAGTAATAGTCTGTAAAATACGCATGGCTGACCATCTGGACTCCTAAAATAATGAAACTCTGAGTAAGTTAAAGCTTCGCTATTGTAATCACCATCCTTAATCAGAAACAACAGGAGAAGAAACTACATCTCCCAGCACACTTGGGACATCTTGGTAGTCAGCGAGTGCCGCACGAACAAGATACTGAAGGGAGCGAATTCCCAACACACAGGGAAGTGACAGCGTACTACATTTGGATAGCACATTTGTGTGTTAACACGCCGTGATTCAGAATATTCAGAGTTGAATTATACAGAGCCAACCAATCACGTGATCGGAATGTCGGTTCATAAACAACAAGCGTTCCAAGATTGTGCCTTACACGAACCGATAGACGATACACGTTGCTCTCAAAGGAATTAAGGTGAGCCAAGCACAATTTTGTGGAAGAGGGCTATACATTAAGAGTAGAGGCTAGCTAACTAGACAAGAGCGAATGCCAAGACAGGGAAGCGCCATAAGTGCAAGCGCCATCAGCAGGAGCCATGGTACATATATATTCGAACAAAGTTGAAGGCAGTTTTCAAAAATGGCATGGAATAGCAATATAGAGTGACAGGCCAATGGCTTTACATACTGAAATGCTCTGTGAGACATGGCCAAAAAGACAAGCACCTAAGGGACCCTATGTGTGTTTTTATTAATAGGAGCACAGCTACAAGGACAGAAGAATCGATCCTTCCACTGTGCGCATTCTTACCAGTGAAGACAGGTGAAAACCCCTTGCCCTGCTATTTTGATTTGTTGTGGTTTTGGGTTTTCTGGTTGGCCACAGTATAGTTCACGGCCAATACATGGGTAGACATTTAGAGCACAATGCAACATAACATCAGCATTGTCCATTGATTTCATTTGTTCACAGATTCCATTCTGGAACTGACTGAATTGAGCACACAATCTGCTCACCATAGAAACGGCAGCAACATTAAAAGACTGCCCTACACAGGTAAGTAAATTCTTACCCTCGAATTGTATGGACATATATACCCAAATAATCACCTAGAACGTACTCATAGACTGATGAGGGTTCCATTTGTCTTTTTTGTCGTTTTATTCTATAGGAGTCAGGGATCCATGCATTAAGCCCACTGGACACCCGAAGATATCCTCATAATCTTCACTAAAATTGAAGTTGACATAGAGAATACCATAAATAGAAGTATTCGTCCTGAAGAAAACGGCCAATGACTGAATCCTGCTGAAACCGGTTGACCTATCCTTAAGTGGTACTGGACTGATTATCCAGACCCCATACATACAGACATAGGAGACGCATATAAAGCAAACACAATCAAATATTTCGATCTAACTCAGTGTTAGACGAACAGAAATACATTGTTTTATGTCCCTTGCCTAAGTGGTAAAAGGGAAGTTATTTTACTTTACATTATAAACCATACATATTGGAGGCGGCAACATTAAAGGCTGAGACCGACCTGCACCACGTATGCACCTACTTTTAGAAGACAGGAAAGTGATGAGAGAGGAGAGGGAGAGGACTTCGACATCCCATTTGTAGTCGGCACATCACCGTGTGCTAGGGCTGGCGGAATGGACTATGAAGTTACTTACCTGTAGGGCTGTTCATTGTGCAACATTGTTTTGTACCAGTTAAACGATCAGCTGCTTCATAGGATCCACATTCTCTATGGGACAGCATTTTTATGCCCAAGCTGTATAATTTTTGAGACACTGTTTTATCTGATGAAATGTCATTCCAGAGTTCTTGCAGCTCTGTCTTTTCTGCTTTGGTTAAGTATGCTGTGACATATCATGCAACTGCAGTAGAATTGTCTGCAATGTACTGCACATCTATGTAAGTGGCAATGATTGCATTGTAATCATTGATATATTTTTCTTCTTCTTTTCTTTTTATGTAATATGTATTTTTAGGTGACTTACCTTTAACACTATGTCTAACTGAAGACATGAGGTTGTTCACTTGACCTGTATTTGTAACTGGTCTAGGGAAACCAAATCGGCATTTGGTGTAGTATTTCCCTTTGTTTTTGTATTTGCGACAACAATATTTGCCACATTTCTGTCTTTGAAATTGTAAAATTTGTGCATGAAGATCACTATTTTTGGATTCCGATGAGTCTTGCACTTCTCCAAGGGGAGGAACAGTTTTTTTTACAAATAAAATGTAGCATAGCAATGAAGCGATGGTGAAAATATCTTGAAACATTAACAGGATGCAGAGAAAAAAGTTCTCCAGGTGTTAGTATATCTATGTTTGTTTTGTTTTTGTTTGATATGCGTAGGAAATCATGTACATCTTCCCATCCATATTCTGCACAACTTAATGTAACAAACCAAGTGGGTGGGCCAAGGTTTCTGATCATACAACGTACATCTCCGTGACGTTCAAACCAGTACTCTTTAGTACCACGCATATTTGCTAATAGATTTGTAATATTTGATTGTAAAACCTAATCTTTTTGTTGCACTTTTTGTAATAATTGTGTAGCTGTCATATTTTGAAAGTGTGATCCTGATTTTAATATGTGTGCAACTCCGTAACAAAAAGTTGCTAGTTCACTTTCAAAGAGTAGGTGGAATATGTATTCCACATTTTGTCTAAATCTGGGATCTTCAGAATAAATACGTAATGAGCAGTATTCTGATGCTGATATTTGAATAGGTCTATCATCGTACCTTCCTCCTTTGCCAGTAGGAAAGAGTAGAGGAAAATCAAGTGCTTCTATACTTTTTTCCATTATGCTGATTGGTGATCCTTTTGTTTGACGCATTTGGTACGTTTCCAGTCTATCTTCTATGGTGTCATTAGAGTGCAATGGATGAATTGTATAATGGTCTAAAGTGTTTGATATTGTAGCAGGATCTAGGAGCTCAAATTGACCAGCTTCTTGTGTCTCTTGAATTATTTCAGTTGTATCCTTCAAGTTTTCTTCAATATTAATTTCTTTGTAATATTCATTATTCTCTTTAAGATATTGCAAGGCTTCTCTAACTTTATGTAAATCTACCAGCTGTTGCCAAATTTTGTGTCTTTTGTAGGTACTCCATTTACCAAGATAATTAAAGATTGTTGCATTGGACGTTGCACTCCTAGAGTGTGCACATTTTCTTTTAGATCTAATGGTAAATACACTACTTTTCCACGAATACCTTTCACTAATTCAGAGGGAGGTAATTTTGCAGTTTTTGGGTGAAGGCGTATTATTGCTTGAAATGGGTGCAGTGTTTATATTATGATGCTCTCATATAAATTAAGTTGTTGAAGGGGTTTTGGTAGTGGATATAATTCCAAATTATTTGTGATAGCATGTGAAGGAGTTTGGCTGTTGTCAAGTTTTGTAGTCCAGTAACTACAAAGTATTACGGGGTATTTGTTTTCTGCTATAAGGTAGAGAGCTAATTCAAACCATTTAGAATCTTCATTGTCTTCTATTTTGTATGATAGGTCTACAGTTTTTGTGTTACTTTTATAAAAAGTTCTGCGGCAACATACACACAAATGGTTTGGTGCTTTAGCTGATGTACTTTTAAATTTTAGTATTTCTTTTTTGTATGTGTGTAGTAAAAGGTTGCCATGTGTAGAATTGTTACTAATTTGGTTTACAGCTATTTCAATCTGTTAGTGGGTTTCACTTCCAAAATATTTTTTCTGGATATAGTCGATTTCTTCTAGTAGGTCTTTGCTGTACCATGTAGAAGAATGTTATTTAAATTGGTTAGTGCTAAAGCAGGACTTTTAGCATAGTACAGTTTATAAACTAGATTTCTTATAGTTGAATGATGTGTTGATATCCTTTCGATATCATGGAAGGTGGTTTTGCAAGTAGGTCCTGTAATGCAGGCCAATGAATGTCCTTTTAGTCCTGTGTACTTGCGTACTGGACAGGTATCCATATTTTGCAGTAGTTTAATTTTCATTTTGTCTTTGCCTTTCACATATTGATTGAGGAATTGGCGTAAAGACTGGAAAAATTGTTTGGGAATGTTACACATTGACATGCATGGCCATTTGTACACTAGATGTTCTGATTCAGTTGAATGGAGGGGTAATTCTAAGTTTTCAGGACATATTTTTGTAAGGTGTACTTCTTGTTCCATTATGGTATTATTAACTTTTTCATAACCTCGACCACTGCTATGTATGGCAATTGTATTTGTTTGCTTTTGTTTGTACGCTTCTTCATTAAAGTATGGTTCTGTGCTCGTAGTGTGACTCCATTCACCTCCGTAGACACTTAAGAAGTTCTTCTGTTGACATTTTGTTTATTGAGAAGTCTTTTTTGTAATTTAGTTATTAGTTTTGTTAGTGGTTTCATTAATTGGATTAATTTCCTACTATAGGTTTTAAGCGTTGAGCCTGGTTTCTCTCCTGTTTTTATAAGATTTTGAAGGACTTTGTGACAGAACATTTTGGGTAAAATACTTTTCTTACTTTGAAGTATATCAAGATTTAAAGAAGCAGTTTTATCTGTAGTGATAGCTGATTTTCTGCTAATTTCATTTTGGTTTGGTTTACATTTTGATAGAGGAGGCAAAGGTTTTGTACTTGAAACTTCTTTTGTTTCACTAAATGACTGTATTAGCTGTTTTGTTTCAACTTTTTTTTACAAATTGTGCTAGAGATGGATGCTTATGTTGGACACTTTTATTTTCATTTGCTCTACTTCTGCGTTGCTTTCTACAGACTTGATTTTTGGTAGGCATTCTTTAGGGTCTGTTGAAAAAAATAAAGAAGGTATGGGTTGTGGTTTTCTGCAATGTATGTGTGCTGTGTGCATGAGTGTTTGAGTAAGATGATAAAGATGTATGTAATGGTGTGTGATTGTGCATTGGGAACAACAACTAGTAGGGATGGGTATTCTTGAATTAATGTGTTACTAAACTGGGGTTCAGATGACAGAAAAAAGTAAGCTAGTGGTGTGGAGAAGTATAAATAGTATATCTAATGCTATACAATTAAAACAGTTGTTTGTTCTATAACATCTAAATTCTAGCGGTTGACTTGGGTAATTTGTGTGTCGAAAAATAGGAATTTGTGGGCCATTCTGGCAATAAATGTCATGATGCCTACCTCCAAGGAGCCAGGTCCGACCCAGCAACCCCAGAGGCAGGCATCATTTCCCCCAGGGGAGTGCCAGCGGGCCCAAGCTGGGGCCCTTTGGACGCAGTCCTGGCGCCTTAGGCGCCAGGCTCATGAGGGACCTCTGTCCTGGCGCCTTAGGTGCCAGGCTCATAAAGCTAGACATGTGTTCAAGTGTTTTAATGTGCACTTACCTGATGCAGACCATGCTGCCACATCCAGGCCCTCTTGAGGCCTGAATGGAACTACTTTACCTGTGGGACTAATTTCCACCCGGGTGTGGTCGGGGAAAGATACATACCTGATCGGAGGAAGGATACACACTTGGGACTTCATCCAAAGCTATTTAAACCACACCCGATCAGCAACTCACGCTTCGCGTTGTTCTGCTCCTCGCAGCTGGACGCTCACCGTGTCAGCTCCTGCATCTGGACTTCAGCCACGCCTGTCAGCATCCTGGGTCACCTGCAAAGGGAGACAAGAGACCTTACCAGCTAAATCTGCACCACGGAGACATCACCGACGATCCTGAAAGGGAAGACATTATTTTTAAAAGCATTTCATTACGATCGCTGCAGCGCTGCATTTCACTCACCTTTCCTGGGTTCCTCCATCTTCAGCAGCGATCATCCGGATACACAGCCACTTCCCAGAGCCTAGAGAAAAAGACAAGAATAAGAGGTGAGAGAAGGAAGGGAATAAGACTTACCTGTTGGGTCATTCCCATTTCATTTCGGGTCTTGCCGCTTCCAGGCATTTTCCGGACCCCGGCCCCTATGGGGAAAAAAGACAAAGACATTGAATGAGCGTATGCAAAGACAGTTCCCGAGCGCTCATCCAGATCTAACCTGCCATTTACTGGAACTGGAACTGCACGTTTCACTTCGGGTCGGCGCCATATCTCCGGCATTCCGAACCCCGGCCCCTAAGGGGAAAAAAGACATACGCATTAGCGCTTGCTGCAAAAAGACAATGAACATTATTATTAAGCTTGGACTTTTGAACTTGCAACAGAACTTTTACAGAGCCTTACCTGAATAGTCAAGCTTACCTGAACCCCCATCAATCCTCAATCCAGTGAAGTAACTGGGTTTCAACGCGCCCCTGCATCAGAAGCAGGATGGAGAGCTCATCCTTCCTGACCCTAAGGTGAGACTTCACGGGGAATCGTGGAAGGGTATCGTGGAGGGTTGGAAGAGAGTGGGAGGCTTGAGCATAACTCAGTCAGTAGGTAATACTCCCTTTTCACGCACAGGGGCATATTCCTGCGAGCCGGAGAAGCCAGAGTAGAGGGCCCTTCCTGTCCATCTTCAGAGTCCTGCGCTTCACCATTGAAGAAGCATCAGCACTCGAAGCCAGACCTGTGCCTCCGTGGGAATCAGGTGAGCGTTACAGAACGCGAAGCCTACCCACAATTTCCCACACGGGCGCTATGGAGACTTCCGAGACTGACCAGCTGGCCCAGCTTTTGGGGGAATTACGGGCAGAGGTGCACTCAGCCCGCCAGGAGACTAACGCTCTCAAAAGAGAACTGATCTTATCCAAGGAAAGAACAGATGACCTAGCCAAAAGGTTATTACAGGCCCAGGCAGGGCACACTCCTTTACCTAATTCCGGAGACATTTCCACATCCACGGGTTTGAGTAACCCGGTACAAATTAATCTACCTGGACACATGCCTTTGGCCCTGCCTGAACGTTTTGCGGGGGATCCCAAGAAATATGCCGTCTTTATGAACCGATGTCTTTTACACTTTCTATGCAGACCCGGAGCCTTCCCTGACGACCAGACCAAGGTAGCCTTTATACTATCTTACCTCAGTGGCAGTGCTGCCGATTGGTCTATTCCATTGGTAAATCAGGATGATCCCATTCTCCAGAATTTTCAGGGCTTCCAGGCCAGCATGGAAAGATTGTTCGCTCGACACTCTCAAGGACAGGCCCTTGATAACGAACTGCTATCCTTATGACAAGGTAATCAGGATCTTCTGTCCTACATAGCCACCTTTAACAGACTGGTTGTGGAAACTGGATGGCCAGAAAGCAAAAGGATCACATTGTTTCATCGAGGCCTGCGCGGAGAGTTTAAGGATGTTCTAGCTCAGATAGTAAACCCACCCCAGGTCTGCGCAGACTACATTGACTTGGTGGTTCAACTTGATCACAGACTTCAAAATAGAAAAGCAGATCGGTTCAAGTATGAAAACCGAGCACCGATCAAAACCCACGCTAACTCCAAGAGTACCGACGTATCTGAACCTGTGCAAATCGATGGTGTTAAAGGACCATTAACGCAGAAAGAACGAGAGAGAAGGCGGCAAATGCAACTTTGTCTGTATTGCGGGACTTACTGTCACTTTCTTCGAAATTGTCCAGTTAAACCACTTAAGAAGGTGGTTGGAGCTACTGATAACGAATTAGTGACATCTGATTCGGGAAACGACCTAGCCCGGCAAGCGTAGGGGTCCGCTTGCCGAGCTTGAAAACTAACTCTTCGACCTCGCATTTTGTCATGCCAATGGTGCTCGTGGACCCAAAACAGCCTCAGCAGTTGCATGCTATAAAATCATACATCGACAGTGGAGCTATTGGAAATTACATAGACCGTGCATTGGCTTCCAGGATTAAGCTTTCTCTCAGCCCGAAAGTAACCCAAGATGTCATTACTACAGTAGATTGAACAAAAATAGCCTCAGGGCCTGTAACGCATTCCACTGTTGAAGTGACACTGGTGGGTCAGGATGGACATCGGGAAGCAATCGTGTTTGATGTGATCAAGGCCCCACAATTTCAAGTAATTCTTGGAATTCCTTGGTTAGAAACACATAATCCCAGAATTGACTGGCGAGCAAAGAAGATAAGTTTTCCTGATTGTGAACCAACTTGTTATCCAAGAAATTCAGCAATGGGTCTAGCCTCAGCAACTTCCACCCATGTACAGCTACTGTCAGAATACCAAGAATTCCAAGACGTTTTTCAGAAAGAACAGGCTAACACGTTACCTCCCCATCGGTCTTATGATTGCCAAATCGATCTGGTACCCAATGCTCAACTACCTTGTAGTAGGATTTATGCTCTTACGGAACCTGAGAACCTGCCTTTGCGTCAGTATTTAGATCAGTACCTAGCCAATGGTTTTATTCGCCCGTCCAAGTCTCCTGTCTCTTCCGCTCTGTTCTTTGTGCCGAAAAAAGAAGGCGACCTTAGAACGTGTATAGACTATCGCGCCCTAAATCAAATAACGATTAATAATCGTTATCCTCTGCCCTTGATCCCTGAGCTTATCGACCAGGTGAAAGACGCTTGTGTGTACACCAAGTTAGATCCCCGAGGAGCTTATCACCTGGTGCACATAAAAGAAGGCGACGAATGGAAGACTGCATTCCGCACCAAGTTTGGGCTCTTCGAATATCAGGTGATGCCCTTCGGTTTGTGCAATGCACCTGCCGCCTTTCAGTACTTTATGAATGATGTTTTTCGGGAACTTATCGATGTCTGTGTCATTGTCTACATTGACAACATCCTGGTGTACTCTTCTTCAGAATCTGATCACAGAAAACATGTTAGGGCATTTCTTGAGAAACTGCGCCAGCACAGACTATTTGCAAAACTCGAAAAATGCGTTTTTCATACCACAGAAGTTGGGTTTCTCGGATTCATCCTGACACCTCAAGGAGTCTGAATGGACTCACGAAAGGTGGACGCCATCCTCAAATGGCCATCTCCAAGCTCGGTGAAGGGAGTTCAGAGCATGCTCGGCTTTGCCAATTTCTATCGAAGATTCATCCCGGAATTTTCCCGAACAGTCCAACCCATCACCGCTCTCCTAAAGAAAAACAAACGCTTCGAATGGACTCTTGAGGCCGAACAAGCCTTCCAGGACCTGAAAACCAAATTCACCTCTGCACCTGTATTGAAGCACCCGCACCCAGATCTCCCGTGCATAGTGGAAACCGATGCATCCAGTTCGGCCATGGGAGCTGTTCTGTCGCAAAGAGACCCAAAAACTAACCAACTACACCCAGTGGCCTTTTGGTCCAGAAAATGTTCTCCTCCTGAAATCAACTACGCAATTACCGATAAAGAGTTACTGGCCATCAAATCTGCTTTCAAGGCTTGGCGTCACTACCTTCTCGGGGCAAGACACACCATCACCGTAATTACGGACCACAGAAACTTACAGTATTTAAAAACGGCCAAAGCTCAATCTTCACGACAACTCCGCTGGGCTCTATTCTTTGCGGAATTTGATTTTGTAATTACCTATCGCCCTGGCTGCAAGAATGGAAAAGCGGACGCCTTATCCCGGATTGGCATGGAAGAACCTAATTCGAGCTTAGAACCTGTGCCCATCATACCTGAGCAAAGAATCTTAGGCTTAACTTCATTGCAAACTATTGAGGATATCCAAACGCAAGTAAAACAACTTCTAGACTCTTCAACCTTACTGGAATGGAGTCAAAAGGGTCCTCATTACACCGTTAAGGATGACTTACCCTACTTCCAGGAGCGGTTGTTTCTGCCAAGGAAAGAATTGCAAGGACTTGTTATTGCCCATCATCATGAATCTTTAATGGAAGGACACCCTGGTATCGCTAAAACGGAGGAAAAAATCAAACGCCTCTTCTGGTGGCCTTCTTGGAGAAAAGACATAAAGTCTTTTGTACTGTCTTGTGGAATTTGCGCCCAAAACAAGGCTCAAAAGAAAAGGCCAGCCGGCCTACTTCAACCCTTGGATATACCACCGGCGCCATGGCACACCCTGTCAATGGACTTTATAACAGATCTGCCTCCTTGTGCTGGTTACAACACAATCCTTGTAATTGTGGACCTATTCTCCAAAATGGCCCACTTTATCCCTTTAAAGGGTTTGCCTTCAGCTTCCACCTTGGCCAGGGAATTCCTGGAGAATATAGTTTGCATACATGGTTTCCCTTCCATATTAGTCTCGGATCGTGGAAGTCAATTTATCTCACATTTTTGGAAGAAGTGTTGCCAACTAGCACAAATAGATGTGCGGTTATCCACCAGTCACCACCCCCAGACCGACGGACAAACCGAGAGAACCAATCAGACTCTCGAGCAATATCTTCGGTGCATGTTACACCAATCCGAGTTAAATTATAAAGACATCCTTTGGATCGCAGAATATGCATACAACAATTCAGTGCATTCTGGAACCGGACAAACCCCCTTTTATACTTTGTATGGTCACCATCCTCGGACCTCTGACCTAGATCCACCTCTGACCCTGGAAATGCCCACAGTAAATCATCTGCATTCCACAATAACCCGAGCCTTCAAAGAAGCTGCAACTCATTTACAGCAAGCCAAGAAAAAGTATAAAGAAAACGCTGATTTGCACCGAAGTAAAACTCCTCCTTACCAAGTAGGAGACCAAGTATGGCTAGCAACTAAACATTTACCCCTCAAGGGCCCGCGAACCTTCAATCCCAGATTTATAGGACCTTATCCCATCAAAGCTATAATCAACCCAGTGGCCTTTAAACTGGATCTACCGTCCAACATGCGAATTCATCCAGTTTTTCATGCATCACTTTTGAAGCCAGTACAACCAGGAACCCGATTGTCCAAGCCTCCAGATCCAGTTCAAATTGAAGGGGAATTAGAATTCGAAGTTAAAGACATTTTAGACTCCAAGGTGGTAAAGTCGAAAACTCTTCTATCTTGTTGACTGGAAGGGATATGGACCTCAGGAGAGATCATGGGAGCCTAGTAACCATGTCCACGCACCTCAATTAGTACAAAGGTTTCACCGGAGATTTCCAAACAAGCCTAAACCCCCGGAGGGAAGAACCTTGGGATGGTCCTTGAGGGGGGGTACTGTCATGATGCCTACCTCCAAGGAGCCAGGTCCGACCAAGCAACCCCAGAGGCAGGCATCATTTCCCCCAGGGGAGTGCCAGCGGGCCCAAGCTGGGGTCATTTGGACGCAGTCCTGGCGCCTTAGGCGCCAGGCTCATGTGGGACCTCTGTCCTGGCGCCTTAGGCACCAGGCTCATAAAGCTAGACATGTGTTCAAGTGTTTTAATGTGCACTTACCTGATGCAGACCATGCTGCCACATCCAGGCCCTCTTGAGGCCTGAATGGAACTACTTTACCTGTGGGACTACTTTCCACCCGGGTGTGGTCGGGGAAGGATACATACCTGATCGGAGGAAAGATACACACTTGGGACTTCTTCCAAAGCTATTTAAACCACACCCGATCAGCAACTCACGCTTCGCGTTGTTCTGCTCCTCGCAGCTGGACGCTCACCGTGTCAGCTCCTGCATCTGGACTTCAGCCACGCCTGTCAGCATTCTGGGTCACCTGCAAAGGGAGACAAGAGACCTTACCAGCTAAATCTGCACCATGGAGACATCACCGACGATCCTGAAAGGGAAGACATTATTTTTAAAAGCATTTCGTTACGATCGCTGCAGCGCTGCATTTCACTCACCTTTTCTGGGTTCCTCCATCTTCAGCAGCGATCATCCGGATACACAGCCACTTCCCAGAGCCTAGAGAAAAAGACAAGAATAAGAGGTGAGAGAAGGAAGGGAATAAGACTTACCTGTTGGGTCATTCCCATTTCATTTCGGGTCTTGCCGCTTCCAGGCATTTTCCGGACCCCGGCCCCTATGGGGAAAAAAGACAAAGACATTGAATGAGCGTATGCAAAGACAGTTCCCGAGCGCTCATCCAGAACTAACCTGCCATTTACTGGAACTGGAACTGCACGTTTCACTTCGGGTCGGCGCCATATCTCCGGCATTCCGAACCCCGGCCCCTAAGGGGAAAAAAGACATAAGCATTAGCTCTTGCTGCAAAAAGACAATGAACATTATTATTAAGCTTGGACTTTTGAACTTGCAACTGAACTTTTACAGAGCCTTACCTGAATAGTCAAGCTTACCTGAACCCCCATCAATCCTCAATCCAGTGAAGTAACTGGGTTTCAACGCGCCCCTGCATCAGAAGCAGGATGGAGAGCTCATCCTTCCTGACCCTAAGGTGAGACTTCACGGGGAATCGTGGAAGGGTATCGTGGAGGGTTGGAAGAGAGTGGGAGGCTTGAGCATAACTCAGTCAGTAGGTAATACTCCCTTTTCACGCACAGGGGCATATTCCTGCGAGCCGGAGAAGCCAGAGTAGAGGGCCCTTCCTGTCCATCTTCAGAGTCCTGCGCTTCACCATTGAAGAAGCATCAGCACTCGAAGCCAGACCTGCGCCTCCGTGGGAATCAGGTGAGCGTTACAATAAATCGCTGTTTAAGACATGGGGATTTTTGGACAGAATGGTGCAGAATCTCTATTTTTAGGCACAGGAATAGCATGAATTAACCTTACAGTGTGTTTGAGTAATAATACAAATATTATGGTGATATTCTACTTACTTTTTTTCTAAAATGAGCATGTTACTTCTTAGTTGTTCTTTGTACTTCAAATTCGGTTGCTTCTTTTCAGGAGAATGGTCTTCACTGCAATTGTAAAAGAAAAAAATGTGTAATTTTGTTTGTATATAGCACTGTTTTTAATTTATACATTGACTTTTTTAAATGAAATCCTCAGCGCCTTCCTCAAAACCATTAAAACTATCTTATTTACATAAGATACGTCACACCAGTTGAATACATATGATATGTTCTTAATGAACAAATTGTATTGCAATGACTAACTGTAGCAAACAAAATATCTTTACTATGTCTTGTGAAATTCATAATGTACTACTGAATACCATTATTCCTGTAACTAAGCTCTTCCAAGTAATAGTGCCTGCACATCCTTTTCCTAACTCCTCCCCTTACTTTCTTCTATGCACTTACTCTATCAGAATTGTCCCTGGACCTAATATGATAGCAACCTCGTCTGTTTCCTCCACCCTCCCATTACTGTTTTTTTCCTCCCCACCCCCCATCCAGCACTATCTGAAATGTCGTCATGCCTAGTATGATAGTCGCTTGTTTTGTTCCTCCCTTCCCTTTCTGCACCCCTCTCCCTCACCTTTTGTTTTCTCCGGCTCTACCAGAAATGTTGTCAGGCCTAGTACGGTAGTTGCCTGTCTGTTTCCATTTCCTTCCCACTCTCCCCCTCCCTTCCTTATCTATGTTTTAGCTCTTGCACTATCTGAAATGTTGTCAGGCCGAGTACGATAGTAAATTTCACATCCTTACTGTTCATGGCCTGTAAGAATGTCATTGTATTTTCCCTTGTCCCCTCCCTTGCCTTGAAGCGCTTTGAAACACATTGTGTATAGGCGCTAAATAAATAAACAATCATATCATATCATATCATGGGCTGCTTGTCCTATATAAATGTAAGTAATCAAATAAATAAAGAAATTTAAAAAAAAATATGTAATTGTACAAGTATTATTGTTTGAGATTTGAACATAGAGTGTGCATGCAATTTTGTTTGACTATATGTAGTCTATATATTTCATTTAAAAAATGTTTAACATGATTTGAGTGTGTGTGTGTATAAAGAAATTAAATAGTATAACGATTTGTAAGTGATAGTTGATTTTAGGAGATTGAAAAAAAGACAGTAGATTCATTTTACAGATTATATAAGCTAAAAGTCAGTTAGAAAATGTGTTCATGTACTGTATAGAAAATATGCATACCTTTAGTTTGTGTTCATGCATATGGATATGCATGGAGCTGCAAGTAGAAATCTTGGAGACTTGTACAGTATTTCATGTAGATGGTGCTTGCCAATGCTATGACACTTGTACTCAGAGAGATTCACAGTACATTTTCAGTGCTGATCTATGATGATGCAGTTAGATGTAGAGGTCTTGAATGTGATTGTTGGATGGTCATGTGACTTCTTAGCTACCTCCAATGAGGGAATGGCACAGACAGTGAACTGGAAATGGTAGAAGGGCTGTTCATGTTGCGATACGTCCACGGACATGGCGGTAGTTCGCGGACATCGGGAGTTACATCCGGGGATTTTTGGGTTCAGAAGTCATGCAAATGAGAATGAGCACTGAAAGAGATTGGTCAGGAAAGTTTAGTGGGTGTGTTGTGCCAGGAGAGAGTTTCTCAGATAGCTCTTTTTGCTGAGAGAAGAACAGATAGCTATGGCTGTGTGTTTCAGAAAACAGATTGTTTGGATTTTGGGACACTCTTGGATACATTGGTTGAAGGTGCATGCAGAAGTGGTTGGACTTGTTACCTCTCTGTGCTACTTTGGAGACAGAGCAACATCCAGATATAATTATAATTCATTGTGGAGGGAACAGTTTAGGACATGTGTCTGGAATTTCTTTGCAATTTGCAATGAAAGAAGGACTTGGGAAGGTCATGGACATGTTTCCAAATTCTAAAGTAATTTTTTCACGGATTGCGCAGAGACAAATGTGGCTTCGTTCTTCTTCATTTGGTCCACAAATGGAGAAAGCAAGGTGCAATGTCACTAAGGCTGTTTGTGCCTTTCTAAGGAGATTTTGGCATGTCCTCTTTTCACAATGAAAATATTATGTTTCATAGTACATACATTTTACGCAGAGATGGAGTACTTCTAACTTATGCTGGCAATCAGATTTTTCTAAGAAACATAAAAAAGCATTGCAACCTTTTTTAGAATGACAGCATCCATTTTGAAGTAGGTTTTGAGTATTTATAATTTTTGAAACACAAACAACTCCCAAAGGCTCTTTTCAGAGCCACCACTTCCTCACAGAGAAAATTGCAATGGTTTTGATAGGGTAGCACCCCAAAATTTTAGATGCACACGAACTGTCCACGGACTCCTAAAAAATACAAAGGGCCCTGCTTCATTTATTTTCACTTCTATTTTTTAACTGAGAAAGGCGGCTCTGAAAAGAGCCTTATTTTTTTGTTATTTTTGTTATTTTATGTATTTTTTGTTTTTTTATACACAACACACTAGGAGAGGAGGGTGAAGGGGGGGACACCAACCATAGGGATAAGAAAGGGTGAGCTGAGAGAGGAAGATGTAGAGTGGGTTTTATTTGGGTTGTGAGCAGGTCTTCTCATGCTCTGAGACGATAGTCTCAAAAGCACCACAAAGTCGCTCCCCCCTGCAGAGTACTGTGTCGCAGTACATACACACAACTGTGACCCTCAAAAGGTAAGGGTCATCAGCATTATGTATGGCCTGTGAGGCAGCTTGAGGAAGACGCTGTCCCACAGAGGTGTTCCTTGTGGTGACAGGATCAGAAACTAAGGATGAAGTAGAGGAAATCAACCTACTACGCTCCTCGCAAGGTACAACCTTGCGAATGGCACCAGAGTGAAATGACCTTAGGTGTCGCTTCATGGTAGTGGTCCCAAAGCTGTACGAACCATGCCTCCCGTGACTGAGTACCATTTTGCACTCATTGGAGGTGACTCGGTTCGCACGAGCCTTAGGACCATCCCCATGAATGGTAAATAACCGCCACACCCAAGACTCACGCTGAGTGCTGGTAGTAGGGATTTCCACTGCCTCATTCTTGTCATCCTCTTCTTCCTCCTCTGCATCCTCACTCCTGTTCCCCTCTTCAGGCCCTTGGGGAGGTGGTGGTGGTGGAGGAAGCAGGTGCAGCACCAGGTGGCAGTAGTGCAGCCATGGATGCCATCTCGATGATGTTGTAATCTGCAAGTTGCAGGAAAAATAGCTGTGCTCTGAAGAATAGCCAGAAACACAATGAGAATAAGCTCTAGGGCCTGGACCTTTATAGGGGTGCTTGTACGCGGTTCACAGACATGCGTGCTGTCCGCGGACAGATCAAACACAAAAAAAGGTTCAAAAACTTTCAAAAAGTATGTAGAAACTCAGGATTAGTATGTGGGACTTGTGCTATGGTGAGTTTTTATTGACAAATATTGTGGATTACTTGAAAATGTACTTTTAAATTGTTAGGGGACACGAACAGTGTCCGCATTCAGAACACACGGTCAGCATGGGCGCGGTCACATGATCGCTTCGCGAACATGTTCGCAAAGGAAGCGGCTGTCCTTTATTTAACATATATTAACATATTTATATATATTTAACATATATTAACAATTCATGACAGAGAAGGTGAGGCAGAAACGGAAACAAAAACAGGAGAATTAGGGGTTTCAATATGATTGGTATCAGGTGAAGAAGGGATGGAAGTCTCATCTCATCAAAACGTTTTGGGTTATGGAGAACGTTTGGGGATAATTGACTGGGAAATGGTGGGGGGTACAAGGGGTTTTTGTTTTAAAATTCTCCTCAACAAAAGTTTTCAAATTATAAAAATTGGTCAACAATATATCCATTTTTTCTTTTATGCTGTCAAGAGTGTTATCCGTAACAGTTTCTTCAGAGGTATTTTCTATTTTGGTATGCTCTGTACAAAAAAAAAATATAATGTTAAATGTATATAAAATAATAATAATTAAATGGTTTATATTGTAAAGTGTGTACCATTAGTTTCACTATCTTCTGACATTTCCTCATGTAGGAAATGCTCCTCTAGCCATTCCAGAGTACTAGAAATTTCTGTGAGAAAAAAAAGGATAATATATTTTTTTATCTAATACAGAAAGTTTATAAATATATGAGTAAAATGACGTACACTTACTATTTCAGGTAAGATATGTTCTGAGTACTCTCTAGGTCTGGTCTTGCTCTTAGTTGTGGAGTGTCTGTGAGGTAATTTTGTTGGAAGCCATTTATCTTTTTTTGGTATATTCCATTTTAGAACATATTGTATTTAAATGAATGTTTAGTGTGTTACGTATATGGGTTACATTTCTTATGTATTACTACATATAATATGTATGCGTGCTGCTTTGTGAATTTTTCAAATGTTACTATGTTATGATATAACAATTAAACATACCCTCCCAGAGTTTTTAGGTAGTGGTACTGTTGTCCGAACATGTCCGCGGACATCAAATTCAGTAGAAGGGGTTCAGTATGTTCCATATTACATGTACATAAAGTCAAAGTTATTATTGTTAAGTTGTGCTACTAAAAACCTATGAAATTCAGTAAAAAAACTTTGTTAACGGGACGTTATGGTTAAGTTGCGCAACTATAAACCTATGAAATTCAGTGAAAAAACTTTGTTAAAGGGACGTTATGGTTCCAAGTAAAACTGAAAAACCCCTGAAATTCGCCAGTTATGGTAAGCTAAGCAACCATAACTCGCGCCTCCACCGTGCACTGCTAAGCCTAACACCCAGGACATCAAAGATGACATCACAAATGTCATTGATGACATCACTGATGACATCACATGTGCATTTACCTTTTATGAAAAGTCTGTACAAGGGATTCTTAGTGTAATGTTAATAAAAAAAGTGTCAAAGATTATTGGAATAAATATCAAGTGCTAATCAGTGCATTGATATAAATAGCATTCTATTATTAACTTCAATCCAGTATACTAAGGTACTCATGTAGAAACATAGGCATTGTGTGCAGCTTACATGATGGAGGTGCAATATTCATAAACTTGCCATGTTGAATAGTGAAATGATAACTGTTTTCATATTAGAGTTTTGCGTACAGTGAAACCTGTGATAAGTAGGTAATAAAACCCACTTACTACATAAATGCATTATTATAGACAAATCACAAAGAGACAACACAACATACAAATATGAATATATACAAGGGAATTGAAGTAAGAAAAAGAAACAGCAATAGTAGCAGAAAGTGTTCATAACCTAACTGATTACCTTAATGCAGAGAAATGATTGCTCTGTTTCATAGCTGTTACTTACCCTATCTATACATATCACATGATGTGTCTGGACCCTAAGGAAAATAGTGTGAGTACAACCTATAAAAATATGAGCATATACAGGGAAAGTACAGTCATAAAAAAACATCAAAAGTATCAGAAAGTGCAGATAAATCTACTGATAATTTTAATGCACAAAAAGGATTGCTGTCTTTCGAAGTTGTGTGTTCCGCTATGTATATGTTTCATATGATATGACTGGACCATAAGGGAATTATTCTAAGAACATACTTGAAGGATAAGTCTACAAATATAGTAATTTACAATTTTTAGTTTCTGACTGTTACTGAAGAAAATCATGTGGCCTAGATATGTCAGGAAATGAAAAAAGGGGGAGTCAGACATGTGATGTCATCAGTGATGTCATCAATGCCATTTGTGATGTCATCTTTGATGTCCTGGGTGTTAGGCTTAGCAGTGCACAGTGGTGGCGCGAGTTATGGTTGCGTAGCTTACCAAAACTGGCGAATTTCAGGGGTTTTTCGGTTTTACTTGGAACCATAACGTCCCTTTAACAATGTTTTTTCACTGAATTTCATAGGTTTTTAGTTGCGCAACTTAACCATAACGTCCCGTTAACAAAGTTTTTTTACTGAATATATATATACATATACATGGCAGCCTGCAATACATGTCTAGATGTTTGTAAACAGCTTCTTTATTGCAGGCTAGTTATGTCAACAACACTGACCAGTAATAAACACCACTTCGTATTTTCTTAATTAAAGTTGGGTTGTGATGTTACAATGCCTGCAGCTTGAGCCAACAAAGAGCAGCATTCCATCCACCATTCAGGCAGTTAAATAAAGCCATAAGAAGCTTTCTAAATCCATTACTTGTAAAATATCTTTTTAGCTGATGCTTTACATCCATTAAATGATAAGGACGGATTATGGCAATGTGTTTAGGTTGTACACTATTGGAGTTATACACACAAGAGCAAAAATATATATGTATTTTATTACATTAAAGCAAAAACCGTTTTTAGATGTTTTTATTACATTGTGTATACTGTTTTACTACAACACATTAGAAACTGCATATTAGTTGTGTGTTATTTCTTCAATCCAAGCAGATTCTGTATTAGTGGTATGCATCAGCAACTGGAAGCTGTCTTGCAGTAGATTAAGCAAGTGGCCACTTGTTAAAAGGGATGGCAGTATCTGTCAACGTTTTATAATGAATACAATACTCCTGGCCACACCTAAAAACGATGCAGAAAGTCATCTCAGAATTCGGTGACATTAAGAAACTCAGCCTTCATCCTTGCTTCCCTATTTCTTTTTGGAACTTCTCGTTGACTTGCAATATCCTTATTGACTATGGTAGCGGGTAATTTATCTGGTATATAAATATACATGGATAGTCATAAACCACTGGGATATATTCAATGAACGGGTCCCTGGTTACTTAGGATCTCGAGTTGTAATGACCTGTCAGCTTCTCATTAGCTTCAGCATAGCAAGGTAAATAAAAACACAAGCAACACTTTTTGTGGCTAACTGCAGAGCTCACTGCATCAATTTGCGGAAACAGCCCAAACCAGAAAACACAAGCAACCACAACACCGGCCTTTTAGAAGCAGAATACAGGGAAGCTAACAAATTACACTTGACAACAAGTTGAATAATTGGAAAGTCCAGTAGACAAGAAAACTGAATCAAATTGAGCCAGTTACCTTATCAAATACCTTCTGAACTAAGTAGGGGTATATGCAAACAGAAAATGGGGCAACATGTTGGGCATCATAGGTTTCCTACAACACTCTAAATAGAGAAATGGGGAACAACTGGCCAACGGGACTTGGATTACTAATAGCGTATTATTATTACTTTTTAGTGCCCAAACTCAGATGTATTACAGCGCTAGGTTACATTGGTTGGAAAAAGACAGTTGAAGTAGAACAGTTGCTGGGTTACATTATACATTGGCAAGAACAAGACAGTTGAAACTAGAATAGTTGCCTGGTTACATAATAAGTACGGTTGCAGCAGTAATGGTAAGTAGGATACAATTAGGCGTATTTGTTGAACAAAATGTTTTTTTACGGAAGAGCAAGTAAGAAGGCTCGTCATTGATAGATGAAGGGAGAGCATTCCAAAGAGTGGGAGCAATAATGGTGAAGCGTGCTTCTCCCACTCTTTGTCTGGTGAACCTGGGCATCGTAAGGGAGGAGGAAGAGGAGGATCTTAGGCTGTGGGGTTGTATTTTTTGGAGATGCGTGCGGTCTGGTAAGTGGGTGCAGTATTGTGGATGCAGGGGCTGGTCATTACGAGGATGGGCAGCCAGTGAGCTTCACATCATGTGTAGGCTGTGCAGTCCAGTATTTTAAGTAGATAGGGCACCATCGTGATGGGCCGGTAGTTCATGGGGAGGGTGGGGACAAGCAATCTTTTTTGAGGAGTGGGGTGACCCAGGCTTCTTTAATGGATTCTGGCACTGTATTGTAGATGAAAGAGCAGGGACATAATTTCACCATAATGCATGGGGTAGCGGAAGTGACAAAACACGATCCTTGACCTCTGATGACATTACAGGAAGTGATGTCATTTGACCCCACACCCAAGTGACATCAGAGGAAGTGATGGCACACGACCTTTCATCCCTTGACAAAACAGGAAGTGGCATCACATAGCATTGTTCCTCAGTACACTAAGAAAATTTGATTACGATGTCACTGTAATATCCTGTACGGGCTACAATGGTGTTCAACTGGATGTACCGTTTTACTGATGATTGGCTTGGGTCCCTTCCTTGGGAAACAGTGATGTGCTGTGTGGTGGCGGGACTTGAAATCTGGAAGGGGAGCTAGTTGGCTACTAACATTAATCTCCTTGAACTCTTCCCCATATTTGTAGCTTTCACCATTTGTGGAGATCAGTTGCCCAACAAAGATATAGGTAGTAGCCCTTTGTTTAGTCTCCTGAGCAGTAACTAATGAGCAAACTGCATGTGTGAACCAATTATTCAGAGTTTTGCCCATTAGTTAACACAACAGGGGATTTTACAGGTGCACCGTCCAAAATTCACGTGTCTGCCACCACCATCTGCTCTTCCTGTCACATTCACATGACATTCCCCAGGCATCGAATTTTGATGCTGGCAAAAAAAGTATTCAATTCCTATGGAATCAGTCTGATTTTAGCACCAGCTACATGCTTACATGACATGAGGTCGTTACACTTGTTTACACTATGAAATGCAAATGGTGAAAGTAAACCCAGATGCACTCAGATTTGTGTTTAAATCATCATGCTTCATAGTGCAACAACCAAATTTCAATGCAAGGGACTGCAGTGCATGCAAGTGCACATAATGGTGGCCCCCTTCATGGAATCTAGAATTAGCCTGATGGTGATTTTGTCTGGCAGCTGGTCCAATGTACAGGTACTGATTACGCTGTCTGCAAGGTGCCTGCATACATTGACTATTAAGGGAATTGGTTGTGTTCTAAGGACATTCTAGTTTTGCAAAAAAAAAACAAACATGGAGTGAACTATGATTTAACGAAGCCATGTCAAAGAAAAAGCTTCAGAGAATTTTGAATAACCTGGCTAACCAATAAAAAAGTTTACTGGGTGGCGGAAAAAGCCTGCCTGCCTATGACTCAAGAGGGAATTAAATCAAAGATCTGGATTGTATGTGTGAAGGATTACATCATCGTGTTCATAAAGGCATGTTGTTCCTCCAGAATTAAGGCAGCTAAAGAAACTACACTTAACAAAAAGCCATTACTAGAGACGTGCTTCTGTAACTGGAAAAAATTGAAGATTAGCTTTTTTTGTATTGCTTTGACCAGCATTAAGAACAGACTTAATATTGCGGGTAAATACATGGGGGGTAATTCATAGAATTCAGCGCACAAGTGGCGCATGCGGCTGGCGCACAGTGTGCGCGTGCGAATCCCTGCGCCAGCCGCGTGCGCTGAAATCCATTTCCGCGCACAGCGTATTCATGGATTCCAGCCACCAAAACCAGCCGTGGCGCACAGTGGCGCAGCGACCCTGCAGGAGCGCCAGTTACGCCCCCAAGAACGCCTCCCGCGCAGGGAAAAGCCATCAACATACCCAATCCAGCGCAAAGGGCTGCGCTAACCCTGTACCAGCACAGCAAGCGGGCTACGTGTATCACTGGGGTGCGCGGGAAGTACCTCACGCGATTGGCCCCGTGCGAGCAGGGTACGCGTATTTCAGGGGTGCGCGGGAAGTTCCACACGCGATATCAGCAGGGTACGTGTATTTCAGGGTGCAGGGGAAGTTTTACACGCGATTCCAGCACGGTACGTGTATTTCAGGGGTGCGCGGGAAGTTCCACACGCGAATAGCCTGGGCGCGTGTATTTCAGGGGTGCGCGGGAAGTTCCACACGCGAATAGCCTGGGCGCGTGTATTTCAGGGGTGCGCGGGAAGTTCCACACGCGAATAGCCTGGGCGCGTGTATTTCAGGGGTGCGCGGGAAGTTCCACACGCGAATAGCCTGGGCGCGTGTATTTCAGGGGTGCGCGGGAAGTTCCACACGCGAATAGCCTGGGCGCGTGTATTTCAGGGGTGCGCGGGAAGTTCCACACGCAAATAGCCTGGGCGCGTGTATTTCTGGGGTGCGCGGGAAGTTCCACACGCGAATAGCCTGGGCGCGTGTATTTCTGGGGTGCGCGGGAAGTTTTACACGCGATTTCAGCAGGGTACGTGTATTTCAGGGGTGCGCGGGAAGTTTTACACGTGATTTCAGCAGGGTACGTGTATTTCAGGGGTGCGCGGGAAGTTTTACACGCGATTTCAGCAGGGTACGTGTATTTCAGGGGTGCGCGGGAAGTTTTACACGCGATTTCAGCAGGGTACGTGTATTTCAGGGGTGCCGGGGAGTCCTACATGTGATTTGACAGTGTGGGTCCTCCCAGGTGTTCCCTGTACACCCTCCACGGCCCCTGCAGGCAGCCCACACCACAGGGGACTACCCTGCATCCCTGGTCATGTCCCGCAGGCAGCACACCCAACATGGGCATGCCCCCCAGCAAAGGCACATGTCTCCTTGAACTAATGAACACCAACTCATGTCCCCCACCACCCCCACCCCCCAGCACTGTGGGGCACCTGCCAGCAGGCCCCCACCCATGTCCAACTCATGTCCCCCACCACCCCCACCCCCCAGCACTGTGGGGCACCTGCCAGCAGGCCCCCACCCATGTCCAACTCATGTCCCCCACCACCCCCACCCCCAGCACTGTGGGGCACCTGCCAGCAGGCCCCCACCCATGTCCAACTCAGGTCCCCCACCACCCCCACCCCCAGCACTGTGGGGCACCTGCCAGCAGGCCCCCACCCATGTCCAACTCATGTCCCCCACCACCCCCACCCCCCAGCACTGTGGGGCACCTGCCAGCAGGCTCCCACCCATGTCCAACTCATGTCCCCCACCACCCCCACCCCCCAGCACTGTGGGGCACCTGCCAGCAGGCCCCCACCCATGTCCCATCCATGCCCCCCTGCACCTGGGTCCCCACAATCCCCAATCATGTCCGTAATGGCCATCCTCCCCTGCCAAAAGGCCCAACCAACTATCACATCCACCCACATCTCAAAGGCAATTACATGTTACACACCCAATGTAAATAATGCAAATGAACACATGTCTGTCACACACAATGGCTGCAAGTGAATGTTAAAACACCCAACATGACATGCATGAAAGTAATGAGATGATACGACCCATTGAAGGATGAAAATAAAAATGTATTGAAAATCAACTAGAATGGAAATGAAATCAGAAAAACCACAAAGCAAAACAACAAAAAGAAGATGAATGTCCATGAAAAAAATCCCAAAAATCCAAAAATCCATAGAAGAGCTATATACAAGACAATCCCGGGTCCATGAGCCCAACCAAATGAAACCTAACTATGTCAACTAACTAAAAACTGAACTATATACAAAAAAGTGGCGCATTGTCCAATCGCAACCAAATAAATAAAAATAATTCAAAGGAAACCTACCACTAACTATATAACTATATACAATGGCAGCGGGCAAGTCCTGCGGCTCACTCTTTGATGTTGCCGGCCAGGGCATCATCGAACTCCATGTCGATGTCCTGGAGGCGGGACTCTGTCCTGGCCCCGAGGTCTTGCAGGGATAACTCCATGTTCACCTCAAACTCCCTGCGAGCTTCCTCGAGGCACTCGGCCCGCCTCAACGCCCGACGCATGGAGAACTCTGCCCTGACCATGGTGAGCCGCTCCTCTTCCGCCCGCTGCCGCTCCGCACCTATCCGCTGGACCAACTGCTCCCACACGGAAGACACTACCATCCCAGGGTTCTCCTGCCCTCCGGCCGATGCCTGCCCCTCTGATCTTGATGGCCCCGAGCCATGATGCCTCCCACGTCGAGCCTGCTGCTGCCTCCGACGCCACTGCCTCTGCCAGCACAACGGCATCCAGGATGATGGAAACCACCGACGCCGTCGTGCACGTGCCCTGCCCGATGATGCCGTCACATCCCCCATCTGCTGGGGTCCAGTTGCTGTGTTGTCCACCCCTGCTGGACCTCTGACTCCCGACTGTGGCAGGGATGGGATCCCCACCGAGCTGGCTGCATTGGTCAGGGCAGTTCCACAGGGGGCCCTGGTGGCATCTGGCCCGGAAGACGGCAAGGAGAACGACTGGCGTATAGTCTCCACAGAGGAGGAGAGGGCCGCCAGATTGGCCGACACATGCAGGAAACCCCCGAACATGGCCGATCCCAATTGGGCCACGTCGGCACGGTGCTCTTCGTGATGACGTGCGTGCTCCTCCTGGAAAGCACGCACGGCATCACGAATCACAGCCGTGCGCATCGCGACCCCAATCAGGACCTTCTCCACACGGCCAGGGGTCCCCTCGTCCGCAGGTGGAGGGGAGTCAGATGACATGGACATCCCCTCTACCTGCGGACGGGCCTGGGACGGGGCATCCCTGCTGGTGCAAGGTGGTGCACCCACAGGTTCAGGGACAGCGACATGCACAGGCCCCTCCACGGTGACCTGTGCTGTCTCCTGCCCCTGCCCCTGGACTGCACCACTTGCACCAGCAGGGATGCCCCCACCAGGCCCCATGTGCGCCTCAGTGGCGGCCTCCTCCTCCTCTGTGGAAACCACCAACCTGGATGGCTCCTCGCCGTCTACCGCCATAGCAGGCCCCTGTGGGGGCTCACCCACCCCTTCCGCTGCAGCCGTGGGGGCATCCCCGCCGCCTTGCTCCACAGCGCCGTCTCCGCCCTCTCCTTCACTAGCCGCTGCGTAGAGGGAGACATAGAACACAAGCATCAGGGTACTGTACAATGGTCCCCTAGACAGGAAGCAATAGCAGATGAGTGCCACTGTCAAAGTACACTTCCATCATGTCACACCACAACACATGTGTCAGTCCAGGCAAAACACACACAGTGACAGTCATGGTGCGTGCCATGGACATTTCAATGCATGTCCAATGGACTCTCGAATCATACAATGTAATGCGACTCACATGCATCATGGGTCATGCCTATCACATGCACACACTTCACCTCAGTCACATCCATCTGGCCCCGTACACCCCAATCACAGTGCATACAAGGATGACTAGGCTGCATCAGTGAATCTGTACATTGTCACAGACATGTGTCATGCATCCATGGCACTCACAAGTCACAGACACGCAGGTCAGGCACACAGAAATGGATACCACATATGTATCTGGCATCAGCACCCATCCCTCGCCCCCACCCATGTCCAGGAACAGAGACTGCCATGCTCTCATGTGTGCAATCTGCACAGGGCTCCCCATGTCGCATTCAAACACATGCAACAACCATGCAGTTCACACATTACAGGTCGCACATGCATTCCCATGATGTCCCTGCACACATACATGCGTACATGGCCTATGTCACACATGCAGGCAAGTATCAGACAACCAGCACACTGCAACATGCCCTGTCTCACACAGCAATGCTTGGCCACTTACCGCTCAACTCCAGGCGGGTCTCCCTCTCAAGGACCTGGGCGCGGAGCGCTGGGTGTGCGCCTTCCAGGACCCTCAACTGGATGGAACTCATGCGGCCCCGGCCCCCCTCCACGAGGCGCCGGGCCTTCATGAGGGTCCTGGACCTCAAGTCCTCCCAGCGCTTCTTGACCTTCTGGATGGTGCGGGTTGCCACCCCCTCCGCGTTGATGGCAACCACACAGTCGGCCCAGATCCTATCCCGTCCTTCCCTGTTGGCGCGGGACGATCCGAAGAGGGCATCATACTGCCCCAGGACTTGCTCCACCAGGACACCAACTTCGGTGGCAGTGAAGCTGGTGCCCCTCTGCCCCTCTGGCCGGGGGTTGCCGCTGGGGTCAGATGTGGATGTGCCCGACATGGCAACCCCAGGGGCAGGAGTGGGTGGGCAACTGGGTCCTGGGGCTGGGCTGTGGAGCGATGTTATTCGAGTCGGGAGTCTTCTGTACCAGCAGGGGTGGACACAGCAACTGGACCCCTGCAGATGGCTGATGTGCAGGCACCAAATGGCAGGGCACGGTGGCAGCAGGCAGGCAGGCAGGCAGGCAGCAGCAGATGGCACGTGGGAGGCTGCTCGGGGCACTGGGGGGCAGTAATTCGGCCTTCTGGGCAGGAGCGTGGTCTTCCGTGTGTTTTCGCGTGGCCAGCTTGATACGGAGTGATTTGGCACGTGAAAATCCTGCACGTCAGCGTGAAAATCGAGGAAAGGCCCTTAGCGCATAAGCGCGTCAGCACGCGTACGCGATTTCATTGGACCAAAGGCCCTTACAGCGTAAGCGTGTCTGTGACGTTTTGCGCACGGGCGTTGCCCTGGCAGGGCTTGGAGATCCCGCTTGCCTTTATGTTCTGTACGTGCTTTTCGTGCGGTGCGTGTGTTTTCCATCCGTTGGGGTTCACATGCTATTACTTCACAGCGGGTGTTGGCTACGCGTTCTTCTACACGCAAGGCAGACGGTGAGTGGTACCCCGCTCCCCCAGGCCCTATCGCGTGAGAAACTTCACGCGAACCCCTGAAATACACGTAGCCCGCTCCCCCAGGCCCGATCGCGTGAAAAAGTTCACGCGAACCCCTGAAATACACGTAGCCCGCTCCCCCAGGCCCGATCGCGTGAGAAACTTCACGCGAACCCCTGAAATACACGTAGCCCGCTCCCCCAGGCCCGATCGCGTGGAAAAGTTCATGCGAACCCCTGAAATACACGTAGCCCGCTCCCCCAGGCCCGATCGCGTGAGAAACTTCACGCGAACCCCTGAAATACACGTAGCCCGCTCCCCCAGGCCCGATCGCGTGAGAAACTTCACGCGAACCCCTGAAATACACGTAGCCCGCTCCCCCAGGCCCGATCGCGTGTGTAACTTCCCGCGCAACCCCGAAATACACGTGCCCCGCTCGCACAGGCACTATTGCTGTATGTTGCCACTTTTGTAATGCGCAGGGACGCTACCGCCTGCCTTCGTGTGGCGGACGTGTTTGGGCTTGTGCGTGTCTTTCGCTGTGCGTGGCTTTGCCCTATTCGATTCCATGAATACGTGTGGTTCGGGTGCGTGTGGGCGTTCCGTCTGCTTCCCTGCAGTACATCCCCAGTTACGCCCTTGTTTTCGCGAGTTGTTCCCCATTCCGCGCGTTATGCCCCGTGTTCCGCCCACTTTCTGGTGTATGCGCAGAGGTTGTGCGCTTTCACTGTGCGCGTCGCGCACGTCTTTCGGGATGTTGCAGTGACGTGTGCGTCATGCACGGTTTTGCCGCACATCCCGAGGAAGACACGCGCAGGGACTTCCATGAATGCGCCTCTTTTTTTCCGCTTGCGCCTGCTTGCGCCTGCTTGCGCATGCTTGCGCGTAGATTTTCGGCGCACGTTTGTTCCATGAATCGGCCCCCCGATGTGTCTCTGGCAATGAAAATAGACATGAAGAACACATTTTGTAAATAAATGCTGAAATGATTGAGCTTGAAAACAAGATATGCTTTGTGTTTACTTTTTTTTCTTTTGTAAGGTATACAAAACATGAAACAATCCAAGTAACAAATTGTGGTCTTGTCCAAAGTTAATTAAGTACGAACCAGAAAATATAAGGGGGTCATTTTGTAAAATAATACAAATTGCATGCAGAGGACAGGAATTTTTTTTCACTAATATACTATTGGTTCGCCTGCATGTTGTCCTCACTCACAAGGCGTGTATCATCGTGAAGTGTAAATCAAGGCAAAATATTGTTTAAACTTTACTTTTACTCACTGCTCTGTGAAAAATAAAACACTGCAGTGTTTTATAATAGATCCCTATAGAATCCGCCTCCTATTTACCAGGTGTAAATGTGAGCCGTGTTCCACAGGAATCTTCTGGTTTACGACTTCATGAAATTCTCATGCAGCTGTAAATCCGGGTGCTCTTCCAAGACGGAGGAGGACAGCAAAGCAGAGATGAAAACCCTTCTTTGCTCCACTAATATGTCTTGGAAATAAATGGAAATGAGGCAGTGCACTAACTGCAGGCAGCAAAGCATTGCACCTGGCTTTTAAGACACTGTTTAACCTCAAACTGGGATTGGCCTCACAGCCCACACTCTTCTAAAATTCTGCAAAGCATTGGCTTTGGGAAGAGAACACATTATCTTCAGTAATGAGATACAGGACAGCGTCAATTACAAATTCTGAGGATCTTCGAATGGGTATGTTTGGTATGGCATTACAAAAACATTCATGTTAAAATGAGGCTTGTGAAGAATGAAATGTGTAACATGCCCAGTGTGCATTATGTGCTTAGTGATTCAAACATTCAGGCCTATTATCACAGCCATATTTGTGGAAGAAATATGCCTGTGGTCCATCCTATGTTCCCAAAACTTTGTTTGATTTTACACAACACAGCCATGAATCCTTTCCCCTAAGTTCTGAAAGAATACAACAAAAATGTGCCAATCTGTCTAGCTTACAATGATAGCCATCTATTATAAAAAAATAATCTAAAAAGAGAGAGAGGGTGCAAGTGCTACATCAGCATGTGATATACTGGTACAGCTAGTAAGCACTGGCTCAATTATTCATTGAAATCCTGAATCACCCACATTGTTCACGTAGTTGGGATTAACTGAAATGTCCAGACCTTTGAGATATTCCAGTAAATGGGTAATGTCAGGCAGATTCACCTGGTTGGAATCCTGCTACAGCTCTTCAGCAGTCGCTGGGAATCTTCCAGAGAGAAGGAAGAAGATGGTGTGGATTGGTGTCTGTTGCTGCTTGCTTGCTGAAGCATTTTACTTTAGTTTCTATGTAGGGCTTTTTGGGCTTGTGCATTTAGTACATTTATAGGAAGGGACAGAAAGAAGGAACATTTCAAAGCAAAGGAAGCTTTGGGTGTATTTTGCTGTTTGAGAGCGGCAGCATTTTACTTATATTTTTAGGTATAGTTTTTAAATTTTCAAAGAAAACATCATTGCATGTTGTACATTTTAAATTAGAGGAAATAAATTGTGAATGGTGATTTTATGCAGCCGTCAACAGAAAAATAATTGTATTTTCTATTTTTGAAAACACCATTTAAAATCAATCTGCATTTCACAGAATGGCAGACTAGCATTCAGGATTATTTTTGAGGGATTTCACTTTCTCTGCCAGGCACCTCAATACTTCCCTTTGAATCTATGCAATGGTGCTGCTTGGTTGAACAAGCACTAACACACAAGCAGGTGTATTACATTTTTATGCCACAACTTTGGGTACAAGGAATATCATTTGGATGTGCTGTAAATGTTGTTAGAAGTGGTCAGAAGAGGCAGTGAGCATTAATGGTAGGTTGATGGCTGTGGATTTATTTTGAGGGATTTCACGTATAATATAGCCTCATTGATAGCATGCAAAGTACAGGATTTACAAAACAGCCAAGCCCAATTTGAAACTACAAATAATGAAATTCATGCATAGAACACCTTAGTGCTGCCAGGTCAAATATTGAAGTGCACCATATATATATATATATATATGGGACAAAAAGAAAGTTTCTGCCGACTTGCAAGCGTCGCGCTCTGCCTTTAGATTTGAATGCTAGTTAGCATGTAAAGCATGGGTGCCCGCCTATATGCGCGGTCGGCCGCGTTTATATCAAAGAAAGAAAAACAAGAAAAAAAGCTAATCAAAGCTTTTTTAGGCGGCACTCTTCTCCCAAAACACGGTGGACAAGCAGTTTCAGGAGAGAACTCCTGAAACTGCTTGTCCACCGTGTTTTTCTGGCAAAATAAAGGACGTGTGATGGAGTTCCTTTTTTGCATCTGGTGCATTTTTACTTGGGAGAAGCTTTGATTAGCTTTTTTTCTTGTTTTTCTTTCTTTTATATATATATATATATATTTTGTTTATATATATATATATATTCAGTAAAAAAACATTGTTAAAGGGACGTTATGGTTAAGTTGCGCTACTAAAAACCTATGAAATTCAGTAAAAAAACATTGTTAAAGTGACGTTATGGTTAAGTTGTGCTACTAAAAACCTATGAAATTCAGTGAAAAAACTTTGTTAAAGGGACGTTATGGTTCAAAGTAAAACCGAAAAACCCCTGAAATTCGGCAGTTATGGTAACATAAGCAACCATAACTCGCGCCACCGTGCACTGCTAACACTAACACCCAGGACATCAAAGATGACATCGCACATGTCATTGATGACATCACTGATGACATCACATGTGCATTTACTTTTCATAAAAACTCTGTACAAGGGATTCTTATAATGCTGACCAAAAACTGTCAAGGATCATTGGGATAAATATCATGAGCTAATTAGTGCATTAAGCAATGCATTGATATAAATAGCATTCTATTATGAAGTTCTATCCAGTATACTAAGCTACTCATGCAGAAACATAGGCAGTGTGTGCAGCATACATGATGAAGGTGCCATATTCATAATCTTGCTATGTTGAATGCTGAAATGATAACTGCTTTCTTATTAGAGTTTTGCGTACTGTGAAACATGTAATAAGTAGATAATAAAACCCACTTAATACATAATTATTACAGACAAAACACAAAGAGACAACAACACATACACATATGAGTATATACAGGGACAGTGAAGTAAACAAAAAAGCAGAAGTAGTAGCAGAAAGAGTCCATAACCTAACTGATTGTCTTTATGCAGAGAAACTATTGCTCTGTTTCAAAGCTGCTACTTACCATATGTATGTGTATCACATGATGTGACTGCACCCAAAGGAAAGGAGAGTGAGTATAATGTATACACATATGAGCATATACAGGGAAGGTAGAGTAATAAAAATAAAACTATGAGAAAGTGCTGATAACCCTAATGATTATCTTCATGCACAGAAAGTATTGCTCTCTTTCAAGCCTGTGTCTTCCGCTATGTACGTTTCATATGATGTGACTTGACCCTAAGTCTACAAATATAGTACCTTTTCAATTTTTACTTCCTGACTGTTACTGAAGAAAACTATGTGGCTTCGATATGTCAGTAAAGGATAAAAAGGGAGAGCCAGCCATGTGATGTCATCAGTGATGTCATCAATGACATTTGTGATGTCATCTTTGATGTCCTGGGTGTTAGTGTTAGCAGTGCACGGTGGCGCGAGTTATGCCGAATTTCAGGGGTTTTTCGGTTTTACTTTGAACCATAACGTCCCTTTAACAAAGTTTTTGTTACTGAATTTCATAGGTTTTTAGTAGCGCAACTTAACCATAACGTCCCTTTAACAAAGCTTTTTTACTGAATTTCATAGTTTTTTAGTAGCACAACTTAACAATAATAACTTTGACTTTATGTACATATAATATGGAACATACTGAACCCTTTCTACTGAATTTGACGGTCCGCAGACATGTTTGGACAACAGTACCACCACCTAAAAACTCTGGGGAGGTATGTGTAATAGTTATATCATAACATAGGAACATTTAACAAATTCACAAAGCAGCACACATACAAAGTATATGTAGTAATACTTGAAAAATGTTACCCATATATGTAACATACTAACCATTCATGTAAATACAATATGTTTTAAAATGGAATATACCAAAAGAAGATAAAGTGGCTTCCACCATAATTACCTCACAGACGCTCCACAACCAACAGCAAGACCAGACGTATACACTACTGATTACATATCTCACCAGACATAGTAAGTGCACTTCTTTTTACTCTTATATTTATAAACTTTCTATATTAGAAAAAAAAACATATTAGTTTTTTGTTTTCTCACAGAAATGTGTAGTACTCTCGACTGGCTAGAGGAGCATTTCCCACGAGAGAAAATGTTAGAAAATAGTCCACCTAATGGTACACACTTTACTATATAAACCAATTAATACATATTATTTTGTATACATTTAACATATACATTTTTTTATTACAGACCATACAAAAATTCCAAGCATCTCACAACAACAATCAGAGGATATCACTCTACAGCAGATTAATCAAAAAATGGACGACCTTATGCAAAATTTTATGGATTTAAAAACTTTGTGGAAAATGATGTGAAACCCCCAACAGCACACCATTGTCCAACCTGCACTTGTCGCCCCTCACCCTATTCCACGCAGTTAACTCCAAACCCTGTCTATGGACCAAAGCGTTTCGATGAGATTTCCTTCCCTTCTTCACCTGATCCCAGTTATCTAGAAATCCCTAATTCTCCTGTTTTTGTTTCCGTTTCTGCCCCACCTTCCCAGTCATAATTGTATATATATATGAAATAAAGTTACTTTTCTTATATTGTGTTGTAATTACTTTCAGTTCCTTGTGATAAAACCAATCTAGGTGTCCACGGACACCGCAGTGGTTCGGAAATGTTCGTAAAGAAACGAAAATGTAACTGTCCTGAGGACACTACATCTGTCCGTAATGTTCTCATGCAAGTTGAAAATGTTCTAAGAACACTCGTAGTGTCCTAAAATGTTCGTAAATAAACGAAAATGGAGGTGTGCTTAAGAACACTATGCCTATTCATAGTGTTCGATAGCAAGCAGAAACTGGTCTAAGAACACTCGTGGTGTCCTGAATTGTTCGTAAATAAACGAAAATGGAGGTGTGCTTGAAACGCTATGTCTGTCTGTATTGTTAGCAAATAAATTAAACTGTGCTAAGAACAAACGGCTGTCCATAACTGTTCGTTTTACATGTGACACACTTTTAATTAGTTCAGGACCCGAACACTGTCCGTAGAACATCAACACGCATGCACAAATCAATGTACGTACATTGGGTGTCCTGCGGACGACCGCTCCCTTAGCGAACATGCTCACAAAAAAAATCATGTGACCGCGCCCACGCTCATCTCGTGCTCTAAATGCGGACACTGTTTGTGTCCCCGACCAGTTTAAAAGTACATTTCCAAGTAATCCACAATATTTCTCATTAAAAATCACCATACCACAAATCTCACATACTAATCCTAACTTTCCACATAGTTTTTGTGACTTTTTGAAACTTTTTTGATGTTCGATCTGTCTTGCGGACGGCGTGCATGTCTCCGACCCGCGCACAAGCACCCCGATATAAGACCACGCCCTAGAGCGCATTCTCATTGTGTTTCTGACTATTCCAGAGAGCACACTGCATTTTGCTTCATACTTTGCAGATTTTGAAATTTCCATCTCCAAGCCTATGACATCCATTGCTCGACTATTACCACATGGTGCTACATCTGCCTCAGCACCACCCCGACCCCCTCCACCACCACCATTTCCCCAAGGGCCTGAAGATGGGAACAGGAGTGAGGATACAGAGGAGGAAGAAGAGGATGACGAGAATGAGGTAGAGGAAATTCCTACTACCCGCCGTCGGCGTGAATCTTGGGTGTGGCGGTTGTTTACCGTTCATGGAAACGGTCCTAAGTCTCATGCGAACCATGTCACCTGTAATGAGTGCAAAATGGTACTCAGTCACGGGAAGCATGGTTCGTATAGCTTTGGGACCACTACCATGAAGCGACACCTGCGCTCATTCCACACTGGGGCCATTCGCAAGGTTGATTGCCTCTACTTCATCCTCCATTCCTGATCCTGTCACCACAAGGAACACCTCTGTGGGACAGCGTCTTCCTCAAGCTGCCTCACAGGCCATACAGAATTCTGATGACCCTTACCTTTCGAGGGTCACAGTTGTATGTGTGTTTAGTGACACAGTACTCTGCAGGGGGGAGCGACTTCGGAGTGCTTTTGAGACGATCGTCTCAGAGCACCAGAAGACCTGCTCACTACCCAAATAAAACCCACTCTACATCTTCCTCTGTCAGCTTGCCCTTTCTTATCCCTTTGGTTGCTGTCCCCCTCCCTTTACCCTCCTTTCCCTACTCTCCTAGTGTGTCGTGTATAAAAAAGAACAAAAGAAATACAAAATAACAAAAATCAAAAAAAAAAATAAGGCTCTTTTCAGAGCCGCCTTTCACAGTTAAAAAATAGAAGTGAAGATACATAAAGCATAGCCATTTCCATTTCGTGAAAGCCCGCGGACGGTCCGCGAACAGAAAAACAATTGCATTGCTACCCTATTGAAAACAAAACATTTTACTCTAACAGGAAGTGGTGGCTCTGAAAAGAGCCTTTGGGAGGTGTTTGAATGTAAAACATTTTAACTACATAAGACGTACTTTAAAACGAATGCTGTATTTCTAAAAAAGGTCGCAGTGCATTTTGTACATTTCTCAGAAAAATCTGATTGCCAGCATAAGTAAGATGGACTCCATCTTTGCGAAAAATGTATGTACTACGAAACAAAATATATTCATTGTTAAAAGAGGACATGCCAAAATCTCTTAGGAAGGCACAAAAAGCCTTATTAATATTACGCCTTGCTTTCTCCATTTGTGGAACACATAAGAAAGAACGAAGCCACACTTGTCTCTGCGCAATCCGTGAAAAAATTATTTTAGAGTTTGGAAACATGTACATTATCTTCTGAAGTCCTTCTTTCATTGCAAATTGCAAAGAAATTCAAGACACATGTCCTAAACTGTTCCCTCCACAATGAATTACAATTATGTCTGGATGTTCCTCTATCTTCAAAGTTGCACAGAGAGGTAGTAAGTCCAACCACTTCATTCCACGCACTCCATGCCAGTGCACTTCCACATGTGGGAATCCAAGATCTATAGATACTCCACAGCTTTCTACATGCACGTTCAACCAATGAATCCACAAGTCTCCCAAAATCCATACAATCTGTGTTTTGAACACTCAGCCATAGCTATCGGTTCTTCTCTCTGCAAAAACAATATCTGAGAAAACCTCTCCTAGCACAACACACTCACTAAACTTTACTGACCAATCCCTTGCTTCATCCAATCTCATTTCCATACCTCCCCTCCCCAAATTCCCCGGATGTAATACGCGGTGTCCTAGAACTACCGCCATGACCGCGAACGTATCGTAACATGTACAGCCCTTCTACCATTTCGATTTCACTCTCTGTGCCATTCCCTCATTGGATGTAGCTAAGCAATCACATGACCATCCACCAATCAAATCCAATAACTCTACATGTAACTGCATCCTCATAGAGCAGCACTACAAATGTACGGTGTATCTCTCGGAGTACAAGTCTCATACCATTGACAACCACGATCTACGAGAAATACTATACAAATCTCCAATATTTCTACTTGCAGCTTCATCCATATCCATATACATGAACAGAAAGTACAGGTATGCATATTTTCTACACAGTACATGAACACATTTTCTAACCGACTTTTACCTTCAATAATCTGAAAAACGAATGGACGATCATTGTTTCATTGTCCTAAAATGACCTGTCACTTACAAACCTATATATCATTTCTTCATACACACACACACATGCAAATACTATTAAACTAACATTTTTTAAATAAAATATATACACGACATATAATCACACAAAATAACATACACACTCTATGATCAAATCTCAAACAATAATATTTGTACAAACACATAATTGGTTTTAATTTTTTTCGTTTATATAAGTACTTACATACATTTATATAGGACAAGCAGACTATGACATTCACATAGCTCTCAACCATGTGTGTCGCAAAGGCGGGTGAAATCACCTGATTTTGTTTTTGGCGGGTGAGACGCCCATTGGAATGAATGGGCGTGCAGGAGGCTTGGTGGGTGAGTCAGTCCTTTACAAGGCGGATGACACCCGCCAAAAGCATGAGAGTTGAGAGCTATGCATTCACTCACTTTTACGTGCAAAAGCAGGCTAAATGACTCACTATTACGTGGAAAAGCTTAGTTACAAGAATAGTGGTATACGTTGGTAGATTATGAATTCCACAAACCATAGTAAAGATATTTTCTTTCCTACTCTTAGTCATAATATAGTTTTAATGGTTTTCAGGAAGGCGCTGAGCATTTCAATGTAAAAAAATATATGTCTAAAATGAAAACAGTGCTATATAGCAACCAAATTACTAATTTCTTTCTTTTACAATTGCAGTGAAGCCCATTCTCCTGAATAGAAGCAGCCGATTTTGATTTACAAAGAACAACTAAGAAGCAAACTACTCATTTTTTTAAAAAAAGTAAGTAGATTGTTACTATAATATTTGATTTATAACTCACACGCACTGTACGATGCATTCATGGTATTTTTGTGCCTAAAAATAGAGATTCTGCACCATTCTGACCAAAAAATCCCCCCTGTCTTAAACAGTGATCTTCTGTCAGAATGGCCCTCAAATTCTTATTTTTCGGCACACAAATTACCCAACTCAGCCGCTAGAATGTAGATGTTGTAGAACAAACAACTGTTTTCATTGTATAGCTTTACCTATATTATTTATTCTTCTCCACACCACCGGCTTACTTTTTTCTGTCATCTGAACCCCAGTTTAGTAACACATTAATTGAAGAATACCCATCCCTAGTAGTTCAACTTCCCAATTCACAATCACACACCATTACATACATCTTTATCATCTTACTCAAACAATCATGCACACAACACACATGCATTGCAGAAAACCCCAACCCATACCTTCTGTATTTCTTTCAACAGACGCCAAAGAATGCCCACCAAAATGCAACTCCGTAGAAAGTGACGCAGAAGTAGAGCAAATGAAAAGAAAAGTCTCCAATATAAACACCCATCTATAGCAGAATTTGTAAAAAACGTTGAAACACAAGAGCTAATACAGTCATGTTGTGAAACAGAAGAAGTTTCTAGTGCAAAAACTTTGCCTCCTCTATCACAAAGTAAAACGACCCAAAAAACTATTAACAGAAAATCAACTATCACTACAAATAAAACGTCTTCTATAAATCTTGATATAGTACAAAGTAAGCATACCAAGAAAAGTATATTAGCCAAAATGTTCTGTCACAAAGTCCTTCAAAATCTGATAAAAACAGGAGAGAAACCAGGTTGAACACTTCAAACCTATCGTAGGAAAGTAATCTTAGAAGCGTTGATAGACAGTGCAATTCTTCTCAAAAGAAACTTATTTATTGTTGTGTTGAACAGAATTAAACCACTAACAAAACGAATAACTAAATTTCAAAAAAGACTTCTCAATAAACGAAATGTGAACAGAAATAACTTCTTAAATATCTGTGGAGGTGAATGGAGTCACACTACAAGCACAGAACCATACTTTAATGAAGAAGCGTACAAACAAAAGCAAACAAATACAA